>NW_027530640.1:3640270-3656202 GCF_008692635.1 Crocuta crocuta
TGGTTATATCTGTCATATGTTTTTCCTTGTTTTTTTTTTTTTTTTTTTTTTGGTCATAAAATCCAATAGTAGTTAAGACCATATAATACATCATACAAACCAGGACACTGGCTAATAAAGGGACACTTCTGTAATTATTTAAGAATGAAAAGTACAGTTGGGCACTCTAAAGTCACCTTGTCATCACTGGGGTATTTTTTCCTTTAAGCTGTTATTTCACTTGTGAGGCACCCCTGATCTGACTTCACCAGATGCCAGAAAGGGCCTTGCTGTTGGTTGGTTGCTCCTGGCTGTGTGGCTCTCCTAATGCTTTCTGACTTTGCATCAAATGGAACATCTTTCAAAGAGATATAAAGGATGTCAGCATCTCCCAGCAAAGGCTGTACTTATTTTTCTCTGATACATATATGGGCACTATCAGGGAATCTAATCCAAATCAAGCAGCAACTTTGTTTTCTAAGTATATATTATCAACATACCGCAATGGACAAAAATGCTGTAGCCCGAATAAGTGTAACTGATTCCACATTTTTCTCTTGAACCAAATCATCATGGACTTAATGAAATTGCTGAATTTCAATCTGTGGGTAATTATATGAATCATATTAATATTTCCAAGGTAAGCTTCTATTTCATGCCACACACTGGGCCAGACACTTTCTTACATTATCTCTAATCATTAAAACACCCCTGCAACCTAAGTGTTATATCCCCATGTGAAATCAAAAGGAAAAAGAAGAGCAGAGAAATTAAGAAATTTGCCTAGTCAGGTAAACTGTAGATTCTGGGTTGTATCCTAGATCTGTCCAACTACAAGCCCATGTTCTTCTACTAAACCCTGATGTCTTTTTAATTAATAATCACCATCAACTCTCTAAAACATAATTATATTTTGCCCTGAGCTATCTGATCACAGCCATTTTCTGTATTTTTATGAATAAAGTATTTTATTCTAATGTTACTTATACCACTGTTAGGGCATAAATTAGAAAAAGTAGTCAGTCACAATATTAACAAGTACTCAAATTAGGTAAGTAAGGACTTGTTAAGACATCATTAATTGCTTAAGGGTTAACTTGTTTCTTGTGATTTTTCTCCCTGAAGATGAACTAACAAGGTTTTGTTCTAGCCCAAAGATTATTTCAGAGCGTGGGATGCTTTATTATGATTTTACATTGTTGGTGTTCTCAATTCTATAAATATATGCTTTAAAATATAGCAGCGAGGTGCAATTCTAGCACCTTATCAACCAAGAAAGGAAGCATGTACCTAAATTATTACCACCACACTGACAATTTGCAACTTCACATTATTCACAGAGTTTGAAAGAAATATATCCCAACTTCATCTTTATGGAGCACTTAATACAAAAAGTAATGTTTTCAGCTTGTTCCAAGGAAATGTTTCCAGCTCTAACAATGAACACATACTGAGGAATGAAAACACCAACATCCCACAAAGTAAAGAAAAAAAAAGAAAAAGAAAAGAAAAAAAAAGAAGATAATGTAAGTGTCTTTCAAAAATTCTGCTTTCAGAGTTTACCAAGATTGAAAGATTTCCCCTAACAACCTTTGTTTCTCATTGAAGGAAAGGCATGGGATGTGTGTATTGATGAAAGTGAGATTTGTTTTTTCCTTTTTTCAACATCTCTGCCTAGAGAATCCTCTACTATTTAATATGCCTAACGTGTAACCCTGATAAAAGATATCATCACTTTAGCTCAGATCTTCCCTTGACTGAAAGGCCATGTCATATTGGTTGAATCATTGTTTGACTCCCCCTTGAAATGTGGCATTGCTCTAAAAGAGTTGGTTAAACAAGGGCTTCTAAGCTCTCTACTCATGGTGAGCTATTGGTGGCATATAGTTACATGTCCCTAAGCATTTAGGTGAGCAAAGGAACCACTTGGCTTTGTCAGGCCTACTCCTTGTTTACAGAACACAAAATAATTTGTAACACACAAAATTTCATTATCCCCTTTATCTAAGTCCCAAAATAGAATGATAATCTTCCCATGTGTGGTTGTGCATGTGCTATTTACAAAACTAATACAATCTTTAGGCCTCTAGCCTCTTATAAAGATACAGTGATGTAAGTCCACACAGAAGTTTAGAAAATAATAAATATTAAAATAATTAATTTTAAGTTTTGTCATAAAGCCTATTATAATGAAAAGAACAATGGGGAATCAGCTACCTGCTAGCTCCGCGTTACTGTAGAAGTCTGCAGCATCCGAGCCTCATTTCTCTTATAAGTAAAGCGCCACTAATGCCACTGCTCAGAGTGACAGTGACTACACAGTGAAAGAAAGCACATTATAGTCCTTAAGTAGTTATAATATGCTAATATATATATAAGCTGATATTGTTAAAAGTATTTCATTTGACATACTTTTCCTTTGAATCTTAAGTAAAACAAAATTGGCTTCGATGGGGAAAATAACATCACAATGATTTCTTTTATATGTTAATCTATTTTTGAAAGACAGAGTGCAAGTGGGAGAGGGACAGAGAGACAGAGGGAGAGAGATCAGAAGCAGGCTCCGTGATGACAGAAGAGAGCCTGACACGGGGCTCAAACCCACAAACTGCAAGTTTATGACCTTAGCCGAAGTAGGACACTTACTGACTGAGCTAACCAGGTGCCCCACCATTACAATGATTTTTTTTAATGTTTTTATTTATTTATTTCTGAGAGAGAGACCGCGTGAGCAGGGGAGGGTCAGAGAGAGAGGGAGACACAGAATCCGAAACAGTCTCCAGGCTCTGAGCTGGCTGTCAGCACAGAGCCCAATGCAGGGCTCAAACCCATGAACCGTGAGATCATGACCTGAGCCGAAATCGGACACTTAACCGAATGAGCCACCCAAGTGCCCCTACAGTGATTTTTTAAAAACCAATTAATTTCACAATCTCTACACCAAAAGGATTTTATGAGAAACTAGAAGTAGAGAAAATTAATTCTTAACTATCATACAACTTTTTAAATGTTTCCTCTGTTATAAACCGATGGTCTAAATGCGTATTTTCATTTGAATCATTTGTTTTAATTTCATACTGTAAGTATATATCCTTCCTTAAGTTTGCCTCCTCTTTCTATTTCTTTCTTCCCTTTTGTCTTTCATTCTCTTTGTTTTTTCTTCCTTCTCTCCTTCCTCCCTCCTTCTTCCTTTTTTCTTTCTTCGTTTCTCCTTTTTTCTTTCATTTCACTTCCTTCCTCCTTCTCCTTCCCTTTCTCTCCTCTTCTTCCTCCTCCTCCTTCTTCCTTTTCTTCTTCTTCTTTCTCTCTTTCTCCCCCCTGCCATTTTGCTTTTCTGACATCAGACCCACATGCAATTAGGGCAGAATGACTTGCGCTAGCCCACGACCAGGAGGTCACATACCTGAGCAATGTTCCCCTGGTCACCTTGTTTTTACAGTCCTGACGGGACTTGCCCAGTTAATGCATTTCTGACTTCCCAGTTCTTCTGAACCCTCCCTACCAGAATTCCATGCCACGTAACCATTTTAAAACCTGTATTCTTAAATCTGCAGTGTGTACCTGAAATTCTGCTCCATTGTCGCCTCCCAAGCTCTCTCAATCTCTGGGATGCTACAATCACTTTTTCTTAGGCTTGTCATTATTTCACTAACCTACTTATCAGTAGCCAGTGTTAGGGTAACAGGAGCCCATCTTCCAGTCACATCTCTTCCTTGGGACACTAAGACTCCTCCCCTTTGACAGAGACTGACAGAAGATGATCCAGTTACTGACACTGAGTCCAGCTCACATCCTGACCTCCCCTTGGTTCGCGACATCAGGAGTGCCAGTGCTTTCCTCCAATACGCCCAGGCATGGGAACTTATCCCCACGGTGACTGTCATTCTCTCCCCTTTCTCTGTGTTCACATGCATGTTTTCCTATCCTTGCACTCCTTCCCGTCCACAAACCTCCACACAAGTGTTTGTGCTCTTTGAAGAGATACTTGTCTGACCCACTTCTAGCAGGAGTTGTTTCTAAGAAGTAACGTGATGTCTTGTATTATGTCTCTTGCTCTCCCTATCGGAGGCTCCCAGACAGGTTCTCTTGTCGTGATTCTCCATACTTGGTATTTCCTCACTGCTCCCTGAAGGTTTTTCAAGGATGCTCTTCACCCTTCATCCCTTTTCATCTCCACACATCTCCCTAAGCGATATCATTTACTCTCACTGCTTCTAAAGCCCACTACCTGCTTATCACCTATGCAAACATCCTAAGGCAAGGCCAACCATAGTTAAGATTACATTCTGGAATATCTCCCCCAAATTCATTCCTTCACAGTCTTCTCCACCTTAGGAAATCATTGAATGGGTCAAGTTGAAAACTCCAGAATGTTCTTGGGTTCCTTCCTTTCTCTCACTTGCATCCCTAACATATCCTCATTTGGTGCACTTTTCTGTGTCTCCACGCCACTACTGCCTCTTATTAGGGGCATGAAGGATAGCCTTCTACCTAAGCCCATCTGTCGCCACTCAGCTCCCCACACAGAACCCGACACGCACCTCTACAGTTATAAATCAGATCGTGCCATTTGCCTATTTAAAACCCAGGAATGTTTGAATTGCTACTTGAAATAAAAAACAAGTACCTTGGGGCCCTTGTGTGGCTCAGTTAAGTGCCCAACTCTGGCTCAGGTCATGATCTCATGGTTTGTGAGTTCAAGCCCCACGTTGGGCTCTTTGCAGTCAGTGCACAGCCCACTTTAGATCCTCTGTCTCCCTCTCTCTCTGTCCCTCCTGTGCTCTCTCTCTCTCTCTCTCTCAAAAAAAAAAAAACATTAAAAAAGAAAGTATCTTTATGAAGCCTAAGATAATAATGAATATTTAAATGCATCTTTTTATTTAACTACAAGCACCCCATGAGGTAAGAATCATTAATAACCTAATTGAATAGAGAAGGAACCTGAGGTACAGAGAAGACAGGAAACCTGTCCAACATCACTAATAATAACTGGTGAAACCGGGATGAAAACCCAGGCAGCTGCCTCCAGAGCCTGTATACTGAGTGCACGTTGCTGCTCAAAAGCACTGCACAGGTGGCTGTTGCACCCATTCAGCCTGACTGTCTCCACTAGACCATAATCTCCATGAGGAGGAGGATCTTAGTCCACCTGATTAGTTGCTATGTCCCCAAAATATGGCACAACGTGTGTAATTGGGAGGCAAGCTCTACCCACCTGTGGACTTTGTACATACTGGTCCCTCTACCTGCATGCAATTCTTTTTGTTTGTTTGTTTGTTTTAATTTTTAAATGTTTATTCATTTTTGAGAGAGACACACACACACACACAGACCATGTGTGGGAGAGGGGAAGAGAGGGAGGAGACACAGAACCTGAAGTAGGCTCCAGGCTCAGCACAGAGTCCAGTGTAGGGCTCTAACCTACAGACCACAAGATCGTGACCTGAGCCAAAGTTGGACACTTAATCGACTGAGCCACCCAGACGCCTGCCTGGACACAATTCTTAATCATACCATACAGAAACATCCTCCTTGTATTTAAGATGTTGTCTAAAATGATCCCTATTCCCAAACTCTCCCAAAAGTCCCCCCATGACCACCCTACTTATAGTAAGTCATAACTGACTATTCTTACCTCATCTTTCAACTAATTTCCTTTATTCTGTGTATCCCAACTTGAACCTATTGTTAACCAATTTATTATTTTCCTTTTTTACATACCTGCCAGAATGTCAGCTTCACAAGGGCATAGACATTTTTACTATTGCAAATCTAGTGTCCCCCATAGCTGACAATTAAGAAATATTTGTTGAGTGAATCAACTTTCCATTTTCAGCTTTCAGCTCTCTTTACCCTTGGAGATCTCAAACAAGCATAGTTATTCCTGGTACATTCATGAATTGCAAAGATGTTAAGTCATTTGTTATGAGGCTTACTCTGATCTAGAACTAGAGATACCACAATGAGAAGTTTAAACATAGTCCTGAACTTCAGAGAGCTCACAGTTCACAACAAGGATAAATATTAAAAATAACATACCACCAAATGATTGTAAGATGATAAGTTATTACGGAATAACCCATTGCTCTTGGTATCTTAAGCCACAGTGCCAAAATCCAAGTTGATGTAAGTAGTTACACCTTTTCTTTTCTGACAGGCCTGCAATATATATACAGTGTAATATCCTAGATAGATACTTCAGGAAGGGAGCCATGTTGGATCTGAACTATAGTCTCCCCTAAATCTTCCAACATGAAGATGCTCTTTGCTTTGATTTTGACCTTCCTCACAGGACAAGTAGCAATTTGCTTTGCACACGCTACTTAGTCATTCCTGCTGGTGTGAGCTCTTTCTCAAGCTCTGGCTTCTGCCTCGGCAGAAATGACACCACAATGAGTATACTTTTCTAGAAAGCATGCTTTCTCTCATGTCTCTTGTTCCCCTGCTTCTTCTTTTTCTCCACTCTTTCTTGTAACTCTGTATCTAATTCTATTGTCTTCATACAACATTTGTCCCCAATTCCTCAGAGATCCAGTTTTGCCCTCTGTCTACAGCATCTCATACCCTCACTGTAATGAGCTTAGCTTCACCCTTTTTTGTTGAATTCCTCAATAATCTGTCTTAAAATGGAGGGGAAGTGAGGGGGGCTAAATGGGTGATGGGCATTGAGGAGGGCACTTGCTGGGATGAGCACTGGGTGTTTTATATGGAAGTGATGAATCACTGGGTTTTACTCTTGAGATCGGTACTATACTGTATGTTAACTAATCTGAATTTAAATATTTTTTTAAAAAACTTGAGCACCAAATCTATATTGAGAGATGGCTACCGCTATCATCCACACAAGATCCTTCCACAGCAACTAGTGCCATACCCTGTCTACCTCTAGTCTCCATCAAATGCTTCCACATGGGTGTGTGTGTATGGAGATACATATGTGTCTCCCCATAGATATATCAAAATAGCCAGCATAGTAGATAAGATTTACAGTGAACTTATGTCCACAGTGAGAAATTAAACATGAAGGACAATAATAATTATTATTATAGTAACTAAGGCATTGTTGTAGTTATGTATACTGAAGAGAATTAGTAGGAAATTAAATCAAAATAAAACAAAACAAATAGGGGTTCCTGGGTGGCTCAGTTGGTTAAGCATTCAACTTCTGCTCATGTCATGATCTCACATACCATGAGTTTGAGCCCTGCGTTGGGCTCTGTGCAGGAGTCTGCTTCAGATTTTCTTTCTCCCTCTCTCTCTGCCCCTCGCCCACTCACACTGTGTGTGTGTGTGTGTGTGTCTGTCTGTCTGTCTCTCTCTCAAAAATAAATAAACATTTAAAAAATTAAAAACAAACACGCAAAACCCTTATTAGTCAAAATTTTCATCCTTCTGACATAACAGGGCGGTGTAGGTTCATAAATATCACCGAAGTGCTTTTAAAATAGTATGTATAGCACATGATCATTTCTTTAGAAATAAAATAAGTAAGTTGATGAGGGTACAATAATTCTAACTGACGAGGGTATAATAATATTATCAAACAGTTTAAAAGTCTGGGACCTCCCACTTCCCCACCTTTGAAGTAAATTACACATTTAATATGTACATTCTCACAGAAGATGAATAGGCTTAAGGTAGCAAGAGTTGAGTTGGTTCGTACAAATAGTCCAGTGCTTCTAAACTGGAGGCAATTTTACCTCTCACCCCAGAAGACATTTTTCCAATAAGACATTTATATCTGTTACAACGGGAGAGGTGCATCTGGTCAGCAGAAGCCAGAATGCAGCCAAGCATCCTACAGTACAGGTGCCCTCCTATGCACACACCCACATACACACACATACACACACACACACACACACATACCAAATAATTTCTAGCCCCAAAAGCTAATATTACCAAGGTTGAAAAACCTTGAGATAGCTTAACACAGGCCACAGAATCAGACTTCTGTAGTCTTTCCCCAAAGACATCATAAACATTACAGTTAATATTTTCTAAGCCCCTTTACTAGGTATAATTCACACAGAAAATCTTTATTAGAAATTACTGTGGGAGTATAAACCGTGCCCCTTATTGACTCTTTCCATAATATAGGACATGTTGAAGAGAGGGGCTATTAGCACCGAATCCTGGGATTTTTATGTAAAACGTTATATAGTCATTTGCCAATTTACCAAAAGTTCCTCTTGGTAGATATAAGAAGGACTCATAGCCTCAGCACCATGAGAAGGGCAAGAGTCAGAAAGTTTTAATAATTTTGCTTCCATTAAACTCTCAATCGCCTGTGAGATAATTGTGCATATTACTTGTCATATAATTTTTCTCCTTTCATTCGGTCTTGGAATTGACCCCTTGTTGTGCATACACGTGGTGACTGTTGGGTGGCCTTGGGTGTCATCTGGGACACATAATTTATACTTTCAGCTGTCAGGAACTCGGAATTAATGGAATATTCTGATTTTCACTATATTCAAAAAACGTGGTTTTCAGAAGAGGTTAAACATAGAGGCAAGTTTATAATGTAATAAGGTAGTCAAAATGTCTCTCATAATGGGCTACCAACCTGGGGGAGGGAAGCCATGGACAAAGCTGGTTTCAGCTTGCTCCAAAATATACACTCCATTTATTCTGATTGCCTGCTTTCCACCTGATGCTTAATTCTAATTCTTGATTTCCAATTGTTTCATAAAAAAGAATACGAGATTATTATGATGAACAACTCTTAATAAGGATTAGTGTTACTGTCAATGACATTTGAGCATCTACCAAATGCTGTTTACCTAGTTTTATTTACATATTCTCCCTAATCTTTTTATTGAAGTATAATTGACATACAGTGTTCTGTTACCTTCAGGTGTGCAAAAAATTGATTCGACAGTTCTGTACATTCCTAATTGCTCTCCACCATAAATGTAGTCACCATCTGTCACCATCAACGTAATTGCAATACTATTGTCTCTATTCCCTATGCTGTACTTTTTGTCTCCATGTCTCCATTTTGTAACTGGAAGTTTGTGCATCTTAATCCCACTAATCTTTTAAACAACCCAGCAAGATATGTTCCCTTGTTTCTGAAGAGGACAATGAGGCTTAAAGAGCCTGTGTTGCTTTCCTGGGGTCACAGAGCTTCTAAGGGGAAGGTTTGGATTTAAACCCAGGTTTCTGTGGTTTCATACACAGTCTATGGTATTAATCTCCACGTTATTGCTATACTAGCATGCATGGTGATTTATTTTAACATCTGAACAGTTTATTTTGGTTTTGGCTTCCTTTGGGAAAGTCATAAGTTTTATGATAATTTTAGAAGGGGAACCTTAGAAATTGAAATATATAATATACAATTTTGGTAAGGCACACAAAAAGATTTAGGATTATTACTTTGATGTTGGCAAGTAACAGTCAAGAACATAGCATTTCTCTGAATCCTGTTGATATTCACCTATTGTAAACTATAATTATGAGCTTATGTGACATTCTACTTACATACGTTGAAGACATTTCCTTTCTTGAAGAGGGGCTTCACCTGCTGAGGAGAAACTTAGCTGAGTTTAAAAGGTTGTTCCCGGGGTGCCTGGGTAGCTCAGTCAGTTGAGTGGCCAACTCTTGATTTCGGCTCAGGTTGTGATCCCAGGGTTATTGGCTTGAGCCCTGTACTGGGCTCCACACTGAGCAACGAGCCTCCTTGGGATTCTCTCTCTCCCTCTCTCTGTCTCTCCTTCTGTCCCTCTCCCCTTGTTTGTTGTTCTCTCTCTCTCTAAAATTAAATTTAGAATGAGTTGGTGTAAAGGTGTTGAGTTTTGTCTTTGGAAAATCAGGGTAAGAAGCATTTTAACTGAAGTAAACATTTGATTCTTTTTTCACATGTTTCCATTTGTTTAACATTGGAACTCATGCCAGTCATATCCTTTCGCGACTTTTGACACTTTCAGATTCAATTATGTTTGTTGTTTGTTACCATCGTTTTTCTCCACCTCCTCATATCACAACGAATTGGTTTCCCTGCATGTCAAAACTGTCACTGAAATACTGTTCAGAAAGCTCTCAGGCTTTTTAACTAGTACTGAACTCGTAACTCATTTCTCTAGAAATAAGGTAGCACTTCTCAAGAGGGACCATGTCTTGATTATATATCTCTTCATAAAGGCAAAAGAGACAGGAAATGATCTTGCTACCCTCATTAATCCTCAGACTTAGAGGAAATTAAAAATTCATTATTATTTGCCTTGCTTATATAATTGTGGAGAAACTATCTACGACTAACATACCAAAATTAAGAACGTTAAATAGTTTTTGTTCTTCCAAACATTTATTGAAGGCTTTCCATTTCCTTGGTATTATGCCATGTGTTTAGGATTCACTAAGAAAAGTTACAGATCCTTGCCTTTAGTAAAAGTTAGTGAAGGAGACAAGTAGGTGGGTAAAAATAATTGGCCATGGTGTTATATAATTAGGGTTTGCATTGGTATTGTGGGAACCCGAAGACTATCTCATCTAGCCATGCAGGGGTGTAGGAGTCAGGGGAAGGCTTCACTGAGAAAGCATTGCTTGATTTGAATCTCAATGACTGAGGTCATTAAGCCACAGAGAGAAAGGATTGGGGGAGGGTGGTGCAAGAGGTAGAGAAGTGGGGAAGGGTCCAGGCACAAGAAATTAACTCAATCCAAGGCAAGAAGCAGCATAGTATATTTGAGAGACTATAAGTAGTTTGGTGTAACTGGAATGTATTATGTATGCAGTGGCTACAGAGAAATCCCAGGACGGCCATGGAGCCTTCCACCAAGGAGCTTTGAGCAACTGAAAATTTGAGGCAGGGAGCAGTAGCTATGGAGTTGAACTCTAGCAGCTGTGTGGCAGATGGAGTGGAGAAAGAGGAGACTGGGCCATTTCAGAAGCTACTGAAATAGTCCAGGCAAGAGCTGATGAGACACAGACCTAAGTACTGGCAGGGATGATGGAAAAAAAAATAGTTTGAGAGTTATCTAGAAATTAAACAGACAGGGCTTAATTCACTCCTGAGTCATTCAACAAGAAGGTACTCACAACCGACTGACTAGTAGGCTTTGCCTTATATCCTGAGGATCCATGGAGTATATGGAGAAAACAGACAGAATAGGAGCGATGACGTTCTCCACATTGCATTGGGAATTTATACTTGGTGCAGTGAGGACCAAGGGAGAGAGTGATCACGTCTGTCTGGGAACTGCTGGTCTCAGGCTAGCGCCCTGCAAGTGAATGGCACAGAAAGGAGTCAGTGAACAGATCCCAGAAGCGTTACATGCCTCATTAAGAGTTTGGATTTTGTCCACTAGTCAAGGAAAGCAGTTGGCAGGTTTTGATTTTTTGGGTTTTTTTTGGGGGGGGGGGTTGTTTCTTTTTAGTGTGTGTGTGTGTGTGTTGTTTTGTTTTGTTTGTGCCTCTTAATGTTTATTTTTGAGAAAGAGGGCAGGGACAGAGAGACAGGGAGGCAGAGTGCCCAAACGAAGCAGCCTTGGCTCTGACAGCAGAAAGCCTGACACGGGGCTCAATCCCATGAACTGTGAGGCCATGACCTGAGGTGAAGTAGGATGCTTAACCGAATGATCCACCCAGGGGACCCAGTATTTGGCAGGTTTTAAGCCATTTATGCCTTTTCTAAAAGTTTACCATGAGCGTCATATGAAAAACAGCTTGGAGGGGCGCCTGGGTGGCTTAGTCGGTTAAGCGTCTGACTTTTGCTTAGGTCATGATCTCGCGGTTCGTGGGTTCGAGCCCCGCGTCGGGCTCTGTGCTGGCTGCCAGCTCAGAGCCTGGAGCCTGTTTCAGTCTGTGACTCCCTCTCTCTCTGACCCTCCCCTGCTCACGCTGTCTCTCTCTCTCTCTCCTAGAAATAAATAAAACATTAAAAAAAGAAAAGAAAAGAAAAGAAAAGAAAAGAAAAACAGCTTGGAAGTGTGACAAGAACTGAAGTGGGGGGGTGACAGTAACAAGGCCACCTGAATGATTTAAGTAAGGTGACAATGCTAAACTAATGGTCAGAAGAAGGGGAGGCCACAAACAAGGCTGATATTGAGTTAGAATCACTAATACTCAGTTATAAATTAGGTGGGTGAGTGGAACCACACAGTTAAGGATGACTCCTAAATTCTGGATTGGCCAACTGGGTCAATAAGGACAGGAGCATCACCAGATGGGTTGTATTTGTGGGAAAGATGATGTGTGAGGTTCGAGTTCTTTTGGGCTTTAGGAACCTATGGAAATATCAAGGAGAGAAGTCCAGTTGGTGGCTGAATCTATGAAGATAAATCCGAATGTGCACATAGAATGTGCTAATGGAGTCCCCAAAGAAGTTGATGAACAAACTTCTGAAAATCTCTTTCAGTTTTCAGTTGATAGGCAAGGCTATATGGCCTCCCCTCTGTGACCCCTCCCTGGCTTCAGTCTTATAGAACTTGTTGTGTTTTTCTTTTTTTTTATTTTTATTTTTTTAAATTTCTAGGAGAGAGAGAGAGAGACAGCGTGAGCAGGGGAGGGTCAGAGAGAGAGGGAGTCACAGACTGAAACAGGCTCCAGGCTCTGAGCTGGCAGTCCGCACAGAGCCCGATGTGGAGCTCGAACCCACAAACCGCGAGATTATGACCTAAGCGAAAGTCGGACGCTTAACCGACTAAGCCACCCGGGCGCCCCAGAACTTGTTGTGTTTTTCTAATACTCCGAAACGTCATTCCCCTTTAAGGCCCTTAAATGAGAACATTTTTTTTCCTCCAGAAAATGGTCTGCTTGATGGCTTTTTCCTCAGAGAAGATATCTGAGCACCCTATGTTAGACCCTCCCCATTCACTTCCCTGTCATGTCTACTACATTACCCTTCTTTTATTTCTTCATAGCACATAGCACTGTGATTTTGATTACTCACTTATTTGGTAATGCAGTATCTGTCCTGAAGCCCTCCATCATGACACACATTGAAATAAGATTTTTTTTTTTAATATTTTTATTTATTTCTAGGAGACAGAGAGAGAGACAGCGTGAGCAGGGGAGGGCCAGAGAGAGAGGGAGTCACAGACTGAAACAGGCTCCAGGCTCTGAGCTGGCAGTCAGCACAGAGCCCGACGCGGGGCTCGAACCCTCGAACCGCGAGATCATGACCTAAGCAAAAGTCGGACGCTTAACCGACTAAGCCACCCAGGCGCCCCTGAAATAAGATTTTTACCTATCAATTTTGCCACCATACTTCTGGCCCCAGATGTGTGCCCGAGATGCATTAAGTGCTTGAGAAATATATGAACTATGAAAGAATGCCAAATTCCTCATGCCAATATGTTTTTATTTATATGCATGGGATCTATAACTGTTGGCTTTATTCCTGTTTTCAACTCCATGTGTGTTTCCAGAAAGATCTGACAGTCGTTTTATGTTCATGTGTCTTATATATGTTTTTATCTTAACATGTATTACAACAGTACCTAATTTCAAATATTTTATATTTAGATTGCATAGTCCAAGTGGAGATTTTAATTATCTCTAGATTTGAGGCAGAATCTCATGATTTGTACACTATAGTCACAAAATTTTTGACAGTTCTTTTCCAAAAGAAATTGAATTTTATTTGGAACAGCTTTTCTATTTTTATGTTATTTTATGCACCAAAATATGCATGACATTTACTTTAAATGTAATGCATTATAATAACATAAACATTTTTGAGCCCATCATCCAACTCAAAAACCAGATCACCAGCAGTAAGTGGGTCTATCTATTTATTTCTTCCTATACTCATCCCCCTCATTCAGCATAATATCCACTGTATTGGATCAGAACTCATCTTTTTCCTACTTTAAAAAACTTAGTTCTATCATGAGAGTATATAAGCCTAAAAACTGTATTAATAGGAGTGCCTGGGTGACTCAGTCGGTTAAGTGTCCAACTTCGACTCAGGTCATGCTCTCACAGTTTGTGTGTTCGAGCCCCGCATCAGACTCTGTGCTGAGAGCTAGCTCAGAGCCTGGAGCCTGTCTTTGGATTCTGTATCTCCCTCTCTCTGACCCTCCCCTGTTCATGCTGTCTTTCTCTCTCTCAAAAATAAATAAAACATTTTAAAAAACTGTGTTAATGAATACATTAATTAACAAGTTAATTAATTATGTCATTGAGCTTTAGAAAATGATGTCAGTCTGTATAGAGCCCTCTGGGACTTGCTTTTATTACTGTGCATTGCTTTTCCAAAGATTCATGTTATTTTGTTATTTTTTTCCATGTTATTTTGCATCCTTATAGTTCCTTAATTTTTACTATTGCATAATGTTGCATTGTGTGAATGTACCATAACTTACCTACCTATTCTACTTACCCATTTTTCCCTTTGTTTTGGGGGTGGGGGGGGTCACTTCACTTTTGGTTTCAAGATTTGTTGCCCTTGTTCTCCTGTTTTCCTGACTGCCTGCTAGCAGTGAGGGTCTCTAGGGCAGCGCTTCGGAAACTTTGTTGAAGCATCAGTTTTGTTCTTCCTATTTAGTTGTCTTATTTATAATACTTCAAAGATTTGAAATATCCTGTGTAAAAGACAGAGGGAGAAGACAACAAAGAGTAATTTTTTTTAAATGAAAAAGACATTGTAATGAAAAAAGCCATTCCTAATTTGGGAGTCACATTTAACAGAGGTAAATTAGTCTGTTGAAGTAATTTATTCTGTGCCTGTCTCTTTTTCTTTTTCATTATTTTATTAATTTTTCTCATCTTGACAAGTATACGCTTTCGTCTTTATCTCCTATCTCCCTCATCCTCCCAACCCACCTCCTGTTGAGGGGTAACCATCAGTTTATTCTCTATTCTCTCAGTCTCTCCCTCTCACTCTTTCTTTTCCTTTGCTTATTTGTTTTCTTTTTTAAATTCTACATATGAGTGAGATCATATGGTATTTGTCTTTCTCTGACAGACTTATTTTACTTAGCATTATACTCTCTAGCTCTGTCTGTGTCATTGAATATAGTAAGGTCTCATTCATTTTTTTATGTTTGAATAATATTCCATTGTGTATATATACCACATCTTCTTTATTCATTCATCAGCTGATGGACCCTTGGGCTGTTTTCATAGTTTGGCTATTGTAAATAATGCTGCAATAAACATAGGGGTGCATTAGTGTTTTTTATATTTTGGGGGTAAATACCCAGCAGTACGATTCCTGGGTCATAGGATAGTTCTATTTTTAACTTTTTGAAGAACCTTCATACTGTTTTCCAGAGAGTTTGGAAATTTGCATTCCCACTAACATTGCAAGAGGGTTCCTTTTTCTCCACATTCTCACCAAGGCTTGTTGTTTCTCGTGTTTCGAGTTCAGCCATTCTGACGGGTGTGAGGTGATAGTTCATTGTAGTTTTGATTTGCATTTCCCTAATGATAGTGATGTTGAGCATCTTTTCATATGTCTCTTGGCCATCTGTATGTCTTCTCTGGAGAAATGTCTGTTCATGTCTTCTGCCCATTTTTAACTGGATTATTCATTTTCTGGAATGTTAAGTTTTAGAAGTTCTTTATATTTTGGATACTAACCCTTAATTGGATATGTCATTTCTAAATGTCTTCTTCCATTCAGTGGGTTGCCTTTTAGCTTTGTTTTAGGAGACACATCTAGAAAGATGTTGCTATGGCCGATGTCAAAAGAGATCACTGCCTATGCTCTCTTCGAGGATTTTTATGGTTTCAGGTCTCACATTTAGGTCTTTTATCTATTTTAAGGGTATTTTTATATATGGTGTAAGAAAAGTGGTCCAGTTTCATTTTTTTGTATGTGGCTGTCCAGTATTCCCAATACCATTTGTTGAAGAGACTGTCTTTTTCCCATCGGATAGTCATTCCTCTTTTGTTGAAGGTAAATTGACTGCATAACTGGATTTATTTCTGCGTGTTCTATTCCATTGACCTATGGGTCTGGTTTTTTTTTTTTTTTTTTTTTTTTTTTTTTTTTCGTT
>NW_027530640.1:3656271-3685573 GCF_008692635.1 Crocuta crocuta
TTCAGTTTTCTTTGTTTTTTTTTTTTTTTTTTTTTTTTTTTTTTTTTTTTTGCCAGTACTATATATTTTTAATTACTTCGGCTTTGTAATATAACTTAAAATCTGGATTTGTGTTCTCCTTTTTCAAGATTGGTTTGGCCATTGAAAGTCTTTTGAGATTTTATACAAATTTTAGGATTGTTCCAGTTCTGTGAAAAATGCTATTGGTATTTTGATAAGAATTACATTAAGTAACTAGAATGCTTTGTGTAGGTAGACATTTTAACAATATTTGTTCTTCCAACCCATGAGCGTGGAGTAACTTTCCATTTCCTTGCGTCCTCTTGAATTTCTTTCATCAGTGTTTTATTGTTTTCAGAGTACAGGTCTTTCACCTCTTTGATTAAGTTTATTCTAGTTATTTTGTTGTTTTGGTGCAATTGTAAATGGGATTGTTTTCTTAATTTCACTTTCTGCTGCTTCATTATTGTTGTATAGGAATGCAGCAGATTTCTGTATGTTGATTTTGTATCCTGTGACTTTATTGAATTCATTTAGCAGTTTTAGTAATTTTTTGGTAGCAGTTCTATGAGTGTTTAGGGTTTCTTACGCATAATATCATGTCATCTTCATAGTGAGAGTTTTACTTCTTTACTGATTTGAATGTCTTTTATTTCTTTATGTTGTCTAATTGCCGTGGCTAGGTCTTCGAGTACTATGTTAAATAAAAGTGGTGATAGTGGACATCCTTCCTGCCCTTAAGGGTAAAGCTCTCAGTTTTCTCCATTGGGTATGATGTTGGCTGCAGGTTTTTCATATAAAGCCTTTATTATGTTGAGATATGTTCTTGGTAGACCTACTTTGCAGAGAGTTTTTTTTTGACAATGTTGTACTTTGTCAAATGCTTTTTCTGAATCTATTGAAATGATCTTAAGGCTTTTATCCTTTGTCTTATCTTTTTTTGAAGTTTTATTGATTTATTTTTAAGAGAGAGAGAGAAAAAAATCCCAAGCAGGCTCCATACCGGCAGCAAAGACCCAGATGCAGGACTTGAACACATAAACTGTGAGATCATGACCTGAGCCGAAACCAAGAGTCAGGTGCTCAACCAACTGAGCCACCCAGACACCCCTATCCTTTCTCTTATTAATGTGACATATCATGTTGATTGTTTTAAGACTACTGAACTACTCTTGCATCCTGGGAATAACTCCCACTTAGTTGTGGTGTCTGATTTTTTAAAAAAAATTATTGTTGGATTAGGTTTGTTTTCTTGAGTGTTTTTGCATCAATATTCATGAGAGATATTGGCCTGTAGTTCTCTTTTTTTGTGTGTGGTGTCTTTATTCTGTGCCTATCTTTATTGCAAACAGTAAAAAAATTTCAGGACACACTTTGAGAAGCACTGCCTTATAGTTTTAGAAATGGACTTGCCACAGGGTTATACTTGGCCAAGTAACGCAAAATTGTTTCTGAGTCACTGTCTTGGCTTACACTCCAGCAGCAGTGTATAGGTCCCTCCATTGTCAAATCATTACTGATAGTTTCTGGCTTTTTACTGTTTACAAGTTGGATAAATATAAATGATTTTTTTATTGGGGTTTCATTGAATTTCCCTGATTACTTCTGCAGTTGACATCTTTTTAAGATGTACTGGCCATTCATGTTGTTCTTGTGTGAAATGTCTGTGTCTTTTGCCTATTTTTCTGTTGATTTGGTTACTGTGTGTGTGTGTGTGTGTGTGTGTGTGTGTGTGTACTATATGCTAAATTTGTGTCAGCTGAATGTACTATAAATATCTTCTCCCAGTTTGTGACTTTCCTTTTCACTCTAGAGGCAAGTTTCATTGCATCAAAAAATATTCATGCCTCTACTTCCTCAAATTTTATGAGAAAACATAAGGTATAGATGGTATCATAGCTATGTGTATGCAGTCCATAAGATGGACATTTTAGACATATTTAATGAATATTAAGGTAAGCATGATAGTATTTTTTTTTTTGGTTTAACAAATGAGGAAGCTTGGGCCCAGAGACAGAATGAAGAGTTGAATGGGGTCCTTGATGTGTGTGTGTGTTTGTGTGTGTGTTTGTGTGTGTGCTTATAATATGTGTATCATATATATAATCATACATCCATATACGTATATATCTTTTTGAGTCCTTTATTCAGTTGCAGATTCAAAATATCAGGGAAATGGATAATCCCACTGTGTCATATAATAGTGTACAGATATACCACAAAATGATAAGTAAGGACTGGCAAATGCATTGTATAACTAGAAAACAAAATGTCGAAATTCCCATGGAGTCTTCAAGTCTTCAAGACTTAGGTTTGAAAGAAGATATGAGAGAAGGCTGTAGAACCAGTAATAAAGTGGGTTTTTCCCCTTTTTTCTTTGATGAAATGCTTCCTTTCCAACTGACAAGTTGTTTTTTTTCTTTCTAAATATTCCTAACATTTCCTCTTCAAAGATAAGAATTTAGAGCAGGAAAAAAAGAGACATCCCACAGAGAATGTGAAATCTGGTTTTTGAAAGACATCAATAAGAATATCATTAAAATTGTTTATTGTATATTATCTTTTAATATAGATATACTTTTGATGGATCTTGCTAATCACCCTGAGTACAAGTTTACTCTTTTTCTGGGATAGTGCCTCCATTTTATTGGCTGTGATAAAGCAGAATGCACAAATGGCCTGGGCATTCTGAACATGCTAAAGCATTTCATGTTTTGCTGGGGAGACTTAAGATTTGCATAGTTACATATTTTGTTAGGATAAAGTTATTTTCTTGATACTCTTCTCCCTCACATTTTTTTTTAGTATCTTCATTTAAAGAGTTTATTTCCAACAAGCATGCAAATCCTTTTTTTTTTTTTTTTACAAATAGTTTATTGTCAAATTGGTCCTCACATTTAGAAAATAGATTAATTGCTTACACTTAAGCTTCATCTTAATCACTGCTGGTCTATACAGACAGCATGATGTGTGAAGAAAATAAGTTTTGAGATTTTAAAGTACTCCATAATTACATGTGAATTTTGAGGCACAATTAAAGTGAACACCTGAAATAATGTGGGGGCCCCATGTAAAAATTTCAAGGTAGCTAATACAGATTTCTTTAATAAAATGTGTCCAGTGTTCAACATTTGTTAAACTACTCCTGTATACAGGGTTTGGGGTTATGTGCTACAGACACAAAGGAGACATGTACCTTAACTCACCAAAAACTTATACATGAGGAGGAAAAAATAATGCAACTATTTATTATATTTTGATTTATTTATTTCAGTGAACAAAAAGTACTCCAAAAATTCATTTGATATACACAGAGTATTTTCTAGGGATTATTTTCAAGAACAAGAATATATTTTTACCAAAAGAGTCACTCTTGTTAAAAAGTATATATTATTTTGATGATCCTTACATATGTCTGAAGTAAATGTGAAATAGCCTTGGTTGGCATTTAACTTGTACAGAAATGGTAGGTACCTTTATGATGAATCACCAAAGCGTGTTCTAGGGATGGGAGCAAATAGAAAGACTCAAATGTATTGTCTCTGAATTGAAGACTTTATTTCAGTGCCAAAGGCCTAATAAGCCTGAATAGAACTGGTATAACTTCAAAATTCTTAGACTTTTCTTATCTTCCACTGGCTCCAAACAATACTTAATGTTCAAAGCCATTACTCACTTTTATTCTTTCTGAATTTTTCCCTTACACACTCCCTTTATCCAGGGTCTACTCTTTAGATAAAACTGATGTAAAAAAAAAAAATCAATGTTCTCAGTATAATGTCTCTTTCTATTGAAGAATCATAGGCATTTAGGTATGAAAGCAAAATTAGGGTCTGTAGGTGGTATGGACCCTTCTGTCCCACAAGCAGGGATGGAGAATTTGTTGCATCCTGTGGTCTTCCATACTGTTTCATGCATCCAAAATATGTCTCCCTACAACTCTTTCCCATCATTAGTCTTGTGAAACTACACATAGAGTCAATTCTTGGGGCACCTGGCTGTTGCAGTAGGTTAAGTGTCTGACTCTTGATCTCCACTCAGGTCATGATCTCACTGTTTATGACTTTGAGTCCCACATAGGGCTCTGTGCCATCAGCACAGATGGGATTCTGTGCTTGGGATTCTGTCTCTACTTCTCTCTGCCTCTCCCCCACTTGTGCACACTCTCTTTCTCTCTCACAACAAATAAATAAACATGTAAAGAATATTTTTAAAAGGTTACTTCTTGTAGCAGCTTCTCAGATATGTGAAGATTATCGTGATCTGCTAAGTTTTCTCTTTTCCAACTACATATTTCAATATTCTCAGCATTTCTTCTTTTTTTTTTTTAATAGTTTATTGTCAAATTAGTTTCCACATAACACTCAGTGCTCATCCCCACAAGTGTCCTCCTCCATGCCCATCCCCCCTCCCCCCCACATCCATCAGTCCTCAGTTTTTGTCAGCATTCAAGAGTCTCTCATGGTTTGCCTCTCTCCCTTTCCCCCACCATTTCCGCCCTTCTTCTCCCCCTTGTTCCTCCGTCAAGTTCCTCCTAATCCTCCTATACGTGCAAACATATGATATTTGTCCTTCTCTGCCTGACTTATTTCGCTCAGCATAACACCCTCAAGGTCCATCCATGTTGCTACACATGGCCAGATTTCATTGTTTCTCATTGCCATGTAGTATTCCATGGTATAGATAAACCACATCTTCTTGATCCATTCATCTGTTGATGGACACTTAGGCTCTTTCCATGTTTTAGCTATTGTTGAGAGTGCTGCTATGAACATTGGGGTACATGTGCTCCTATGCCTCAGCATTTCTGTATCCCTTGGGTAAATTCCTAGCAGTGCTATTGCTGGGTCATACGGGAGTTCTATGTGGAGGTTCCTCAGGAATCTCAGCATTTCTTCTTGGTCTTGAATTATTTCACCATCCTGACCCTTTTCTCCAAAGTACTCTATTTTATGGATAAAAAAAAAACACAACACTTCAATGCCAACAAGAATCGGGCTAGTCATGTGAATGTGTGAATTCAACTGGAGAGATGTCAGAAATGTTGCATATTAAACATTTAGCAATGCTTCCATTCCATTAAGAACTATTCTCTCTTCTTTGTTATTAGCATGTAACTAGATCAATTTGTTTTCCCACTTTTAGTTGAGACACGTTAGAAGACTTTATCAACTTCCACTTAAACCTGGTGTGTGAAAAAATGCAACAGTACCAACATGATGACCAGGGTCATTGACAGTCAGTTACAGTTGAGGAAGACAGTAGGTTCCCCAGCAACTGTGCCATCTGGAGGGAGAAATCACACACATCCTGAGGAATCAACGACTGCTCATTTCTGGCAGAGGGTTGCCACGTGGCAACATGGATCTGGCGTGTTACACCTCCCACCTTCAAGTCTGCCTGGAAATTTGTTTTTTTTTTCTTGTTTGCTTGCTTTATTGTGAGAAATTTTCTAATTTTCAAAAGTTAGTAGTAAACTTTTGAAAAGAAAGTCTCAGAAGGAGATAAAGGAAAAAAAAAAATCCCTGTGTATCAACATTGTGCTAGCCAAACAAAACACATAAATACATCTGTAGGCCAGACATGGCAGGTTTGTAACTCCTGCTTACCAACCACTGCTACAGATGTTGTTTTTAGAACTGAAGCTCATTTGGCAGAAGTGTGGAGCCAAAGAGGCACAGCTGGGCTGAGGAGGCCCTGCAAGGGCTGAGCCAGGAGCAGGTGCCAGGACATATCTGGATGAGCCAAGGGCAGCATCTCCTTAGGAGTCTGGTGGCAGGCTGTGGCCAGAGGTGACACAAGCTGTCAGCAGCAGTGAGGTCTCACTACTCCCTAAACGTAAGCAGGCCTTCTCTGGGAGGCTTGTGCAGCAAGGAAGAAGGGCCCCATAGAAGCCCTGGTAGTAGGCATAGCTTAGAGATAGGGCATTCAGAGGGAGTTGGCCAGGCAGACATTCTGAAATGAATACAGTTTGCAGGGCAGAAGTAAGTTACCGGGAAGGCAAGACATCGAACAGCAGGCAGCAAGGGTGACTTGGTGCCGCACTGTTAGCCGAGTCCCTTGCATTCCTCATACCCAGGAATAGGATTGGTTCCAGAGCTGAGAGCGAGGCTGAACCTGGCAGGTAGAAGGTGAGGGATGGGCTGCAGGTGACAAAGTAGAAGACAGGGCAAACAGAAGTGTGGTAAACAAACAAAAAAGAATTAAAAAACGGTACATTATTACAGAGGCAATTTTATTCCTTACCTAGAAACCCTAGGATTAAAGATTATGTGAAATACATAAATAAGTTTGTGTATCTTATCTTTTATTAAAGTAGAGCAATGATGAAACTAGTAAAGGAAAACATCTTGATTCAGCCAAGGCTAGAGTTTTGACATATATGAGATATATAAGATATATATTATGTAATCTCCCCAGCCTATATATGCTTTATATAAAATAGCCTATATATATATATATATATATTTAAAGCCTGCCTTTAATATTTGTATAAATATATGTATATTTATATTCCTAAAACAGAATACCTTGAAGAGAAATTTTTGTATGCAAAAGCTCTAGTATACCTTCTTGTTCTTTCTCCCTTGTCTAAGCTTTAAAAAAATTTAAAACTGAGGTGTACATAAGAAAATCAGAGATTCTAGGGAGGGATGGGCCTTTAGGGAAAGGAATCCTGGATCAAAGATTTCTATTCCAGCTGTAATGCCAAAACTTTTCTTGTATAACTGTTTCATCTTTTCCTTAGGAAGTCAAACCAGGAGGGCTATCACACCCTAGCCATTTTTGAATGGAATATGCTTCAAAAATTATACTGGGTTCATTATATGTAATTATCTGTTCTCCAGAGATAGACAGGAGGGGGGTCTAGGAACTTTTACAACTTTAAAAATCACATTAATCTACCCATGTGAATAAGAACCGAAACAGAATAACCAAAAGTTGGCTGATTTCATTATTACAGCTAATACTGAGAATCCTCATAAGATTCTGAAGTGAAATGTATGGAAAAAAGAAAGCCTAAAGAAAAGTCTAGAGGACAGTACTGCATCACTGAGTTTGCTTCTATATATACCTAGTCTGGTATGGTGCACAGTGTACACGTATTGGTGCTTAATTAGTATTTGTTGAGTGAATGAATGTTTCACAGTATGGAGGCTGGCTTAAGGTCTTCTAAGAGAGAGATAAATGAAATTTCCCTCTTAATCTGTGCTTATAAGAGATGCATTTTTCATAAGAATGATGATTAATAATAAAATTAGAAGATTTTGTTTCATGGTGAAAAAACTTTCTGAGGTCAGTGTTTGTTTATTTTTACTTGCAGACCCAAAAGGGTAGACTAATACATAGTAAAATATTAACTGTTAAATTGTAGTCATACATTTTAAGGAACTATCTTTTGGGGAGCAATCTTATGTAATATATACAAAAGGGATCACTGTAGCCAATTTGGCTACATTTCATAATCACTGGCACAGATGATATAGAGATAATAGAGGCCACATGGGAAATAATCCCTTAATCTGATTTAGCAGTCAGCAAGAGATGGCTAAAATAGTGATGAATTATAAGATAATGATGTATTAACTCAAGAGCTCATACAGTTCCGGCAGGTTGGACCTGAATCCCTTTTGTTCAAGTAGAGCAGTGATGAAACTATCAAAAGAAATCTATACAAAACAGTGATTCCGCCAAGGCTCATAATTGACTGGATCAGAGAGTTCCTTTAAGCAAGACACCACGTAGGAAATAACCTTGAAGAGAGAAGTCCAGATAACAGTAGGTGATGATTTTTCCTATTTTACGAGGTTCAGAAGCTCAGAGCAAGCTGTGTGGGCTCTATACTTCAGCAAGACACTGAATTCTTAGGGTGAGCTCCTGGTTAGGTTCAATATAATAACTTTGCATCTTGAAACTGAAGCCTAGGTAGCTGGTACAGCAGAAAGCTGAGACGAGTGTTAATTAATACTTTGTTAGAAGATCTAAGCAAAGGCAGTTTTTTAGAATAATTGTTGCGTTACATTCAAGAGATTTTCTTTTATCCTGCTATTGGGAACACGTGGCTGTCCTCTGAGTTATTACAACAGAATACCAAAACAATGCACTTAGACTCTGATTGTTCTGTATTTAAAATATGCCAAAGAATATTCAGAATAATCGTTAGGGGTGCCATTATAATAGATGTTGACTACTGTGGAGAACTGAAACCAAAGCTAATATTTTTTAAAATTTTTTGATGTTTATTTTTGAGAGAGACAGGGACAGAGACAGAGCAGGAGTGGGGGAGTAGCAGAGAGAGAGGGAGACTCAGAATTCAAAGCAGGATCCAGGCTCTAAACAGGCAGCGCAGAGCCCAAGACGGGACTAAAACCCACCAACCATGAGATTATGACCTGAGCCGAAGTCAGACGCTTAACTGACTGAGCCATCCAAGTGCCCCAAAGTTAATATTTTTAAGGCTTCTGTCTTACTAGATTTCTTAGCAGTGTGGTTTTAAAACAAGTTTTTAGCCAATGATTGTGTTTACAGGAAAGCTTACCTCAAGATTGCAACTACTTTTCATAAAATTTAGCTATCAAGTCAAGGTCAGTGACAGGATTTTTGGAGCATTTTTTTAAAAAATTGCAATAGTAATGTGATTTTCACATCACTAGAACTAGCAATCAGTATTTTCTGAATTTTATTTAGACTCTGGCTTACCAGGCCAACACTTAAAGCCACAGAGTGGCACCTGGGTGGCTCAGTTGGTTAAGCAGCCGACTTCGGCTCAGGTCATGATATCACAGCTTGTGGTTTTGAGCCCTGAATCAGGCTCTGTGCTGACAGCTTGGAACCTGGAGCCTGTTTCAGATTCTGTGTCTCCCTCTCTCTCCCTACCTCACTCACTCTCTCTCTCGGTTTCTCAAAATAAATAAACACTAAAAAAAATTTTTTTTAAAGCCACAGATAGAAGAGATGGGGATCTTATAGTGCTTTGAAACTCACGAAATGGATGGATTGATGGATCGATGAATGGATGGATAGATGATGGATGGATAGCTAGCTAGCTAGATAAACAGATAGCTAGACAATGATTTCATTTATTTAAAACAAATTGTGACTTTGTTTGATAGCTATGATTTCACTTGGTGACTCAAACATTTATTCTCTGATGTAAGAATCTTAGCCTTTTGTTGACAATTTGTCTCTTCCAATTGGAAAACTGAAACCTTGCTTTTCTAAAATGTTGCTTTTAGCTAAAGAGGTAATAAAATATTCCAATGTGATTTGCTTTGAGAAAATTATTTTCAAGTATGGCATCAAAGTCAATCTGTTTTCTTTCTTTTCTTCCTTCCTTCCTTCCATCCATCTGTCCATCTCCTCCCTTCCTTCCTTCCTTTCTAGAGAGTGTGCAAGTAACGCAGGAAGGCAAGAGACAAAAAGAGAGAGAGAGAACCTTGAGCAGGCTCCACACTCAATGCTGAGCCCGGGGCTCAATCACATGACCCCAGGATCATAACTTGAATGGAAATCCAGAGTCAGATGGTCAACTGACTGAGCCATCCAGGCACCCCAAAGCCAATCTGTTTTGTAAAGAGTTATTTTGGTGGTGATGGTGGTGATGTAGGAATTAATTGCATATTATCAAGAGATAAATCATTAAAACCTTACTTTTGAAGCTATTTCTGAGCAAAAATTATCTTGGCTGCTATTAAATGTGTAGGGAGCTCCTAGAACATCCCGTCAAGTCCCAAATCTCTACTTTCCAAGTATGGAAAATAGGTGTCCTTCCCTTAATAGCTGCATTAGTGAGTTTTCTATCATACTTGGGAAAGCCATGCTTCAGGAAATAGGGAAAAATCAAATGAATCTTTTTGGATGGAGTGTAAGATTTACTATCAGTCAAAAGATAGGAGATGGCAAAAAAGAGACAAGGGAGTCATAGTTTTAAGGGACAGAAATTGTGTACCTCGAACTGGTCCTGCGTTCTTCTCTACAAGTATGGAAATGTGCTAAAGCCTAAGTACATTTGTTTTCTCACTAATGTGTATTGCTATGACTTCCATGTGTCTATCTGAAAAAAAAAAAAAAGAAACCCTTAATTACAGTAGAGAAATTCTTTGTAGACAAAAGTGTAGGGATTGCTTAGTAGAAAGAGCTACTACTTTCTTCAGACTGTTTCTTTTCTTTGATTATTGTCACAGCTGGTCTGATGGCACTAGTCTGAGTTCACCAGGTCAAACACAGAAGGAATGCTCCTCTAGAGTTAGGTAAGTTTGAGAATGGTTGTAATAGCAAGATATAATAAATTTGCTAGGAAAAATAAGTAGAACATGAAACCAAAAAGTCTGAAAAGACCCACTGAGACACTAGAGTTCAAAAGATAGGTCAAATTAATATAAGCTGTTTGAAATCTAAATATATGAATTCATATAGTATGTAATCTTGTGTATCTAGCTTCTGCCATTTATCATTACACTTGAATCACCTGTACTGTTCTTTGGAGTTCTAATTCATTCTCACAATACATTCATTCTACTAGTTGATTGATATTTGTTATCCAGCTTGGGGCTATTGCTACTATGAAGGGCTATTACATACTATTACTCCTATGAACATTTTTACACATGCCTTTTGATGAACATATATACATATTTTTTAAATATCAATAACTAGAAGTAATGGTCACGAAATATACAAATGCTTAGCTATATTGGACATTCCCAAATAATTCACAAAGTGGTTGAACCAGTTTTATACTTTCACCAATAGCATATGAAAGTATTACTTTTATATTCAGGAAAACTCATGTGACAAAATAAACATCAGAGGGGCACTTTGACATTGTCGTCCTCTGTTTCTAAGTCATTCAATCTAAGGATATCTAGGACACTGAAGGGAGTGATTTGTAGGTTACCTTTGAGTCAGTATCCTTAAAGAATTCAAGATGTGTTCATTCCATAAAGATATTCTTCCAAGTTGAAAATTATTCAGAAGCACTTCCATGTTTACTAATGGTAAACCTTTTAATGACTTTGATATAAATAATGGTACTTCATATGTATGTTCCAATAATGGAACACTGAAATATATTTCTATTGTTATCTAATGACAGTACTATACACATGATACAACTGAGATCCCGAGCAGTTAAAAGGTAAAAACCTTTGTTTAGAGAACATCTCTCTCCATCAAATTTTGGGCTGAGATTCAGATGTTCAGAGTGTACACTCCTTCCTCCCACAGGCAGACATTGGTCTGTGAATCAGTCTTGGAAGTAAATATGAATTATGATTGTATTAGCTGAGCATTATTGATTTCAGGTATTCAGTACCACTGCTAATTTGCATGATTGCTTTATCTTAATTTATACATTAGCATTCTTTTGAAAAACATCAGAAATCAACTCAGAGAAAGATTAAGTGTCTTACTTAATATCACTAGAAGGTGATAATCCATTTCTCAGGTTTCAGTTAAAATGTATTTAACTTCTACAACATTGAGGATTTTGACTGCATGTAATGACACCTCATTACAACAGGTTATTGCATTAAATGGGACCAGTTTTAAGCCTTCAAAGAATAAGAACTCCATTTTGGATACAAAGTCTGGTATAACAAGGGTCATATCAATTCCAAGAGTTGGACAGAGTTTCTGCTGTGCATTTATTAGTAGAAACACCAGCCTCTATGTCCAAATTCCTTTAGTGAAGTGGGATGTTACAGTAATCTTTTAAATATAAATTATGATCGAAATTTTTTGCAGTTACTAATGATGCTTGTGAACTGTTTGAAATAACTAGCTTTAGAAGTAGATCATGAAATGATATATGCTTTAAGGTCACAACTGTGTACCATATGGAGAAAAAGACTGAAAATACACATATAAAAATATTAACAGGGGGGCGCCTGGGTGGCTTAGTCGGTTAAGCGTCCGACTTTCACTTAGGTCATGATCTCGCGGTTCATGGGTTCGAGCCCCGCGTCGGGCTCTATGCTGACTGCCAGCTGAGAGCCTGGAGCCTGTTTCAGAGTCTGTGACTCCCTCTCTCTCTGACCCTTCCCTCCCTTCCCTGCTCACGCTGTCTCTCTCTCTCTCTCCTAGAAATAAATAAAACATTAAAAAAATATATTAACAGGGACTTGTGATTTTGGAAGCAAGAGTATTTTTTGACAACTTTTTTATACTTCCCAAATTTTGTAAAAAAGTATTTATTTTTTAAAGATTTTACGCAATTTAAACTAAAAACAACAACAACAACAACAAACAAATAACAGTTCACCCATTACTTCCACCCCTTACCCCATGCCTCTTACAGTAACCAGTATATTCTATAGATCTATGGGCATGTTTTTTTGGTGTGTGTCTGTTTGCTAGGGGGTTCCACGTATAAAAGAGATCACATAGTATTTGTCTTTCTTTCTCTGACTTATTCACTTAACATAATGCCCTCTAGGCCCATCCATGTTGTCACAAATGGCAAGATTTCATTTTTTTAATTGCTGAATAATATTCCCTTGGATATATATAGCACATCTTCTTTATCCATTTATTTGTCAATGAACACATAGGTTGTTTCTGTGTCTTGGCTCTTGTAAATAATGCTGCAGTGAATATGTGGGTACATATAGCTTTTCAAGTTAGTATTTTTATTTTCTCTAGATAGATACCCAGAATTGGGATTGCTGTGTTTGGTATTCTATTTTTAACTTTTTGAAGAACCTTCATACCATTTTCCCAAATGGCTGCACCAATTTACTTTCCCACCAACAGTGCACAAGGATTCCCTTGTCTCCACAACTTCACCAATACTTCTTATTTCTTGTCTTTTTGATAGTAGCCATTCTCTCATTGTGCTTTTAATTTGCATTTCCCTGATGATTACTGATGTTAGGCATCTTTGCATGTACTGGTTGGCCATCTGCAATATGTCTTCTTTGGAAATAGGTCTATTCAGATCTTCTTCCCATTTTTAGTCTGAGTATTTGATTTTTTCTATTGAGTTGCCTGAGTGCTTTGTTATTTTGGATATTTGCCCCTTATCAGATATATGATTTACAATTATTTTCTCCTATTCATAGGAGAAATTCAGTAAGTTTCCTTTTTGTTTTATCATTTACTTTGCTGTGCAGAAGCTTTTTAGTTTGATGCAGTCCCACTTGCTTATTTATGCTTTTGTTGCTTTTGCTTTTGATCTCAGATTCAAAAAATCATTGCCAAGACCTATCTATGTCAAGGAGCTTAACTGTCTGTGTTTTCTTCTAGGAAGTTTATGGTTTCAGGTCTTACATTCAAATCTTTAATTCATTTTGAGTTAGCTTTTGTGCATGTTGTCAATGGTCCCATTTCATTCTATGGCACATGGTCGTCCAATGTTCTTAATGTCATTTATTGAAGAGATGATCCTTTCCCCATTGTATATTCTTGCCTCCTTTGTCATAAATTAATTGTCTGTATATGTCTGGGCTTTCCATTCTGTTTCACTGATTCATGTGTCTGTTTTTATGCCAATACCATACTCTTTTCATTAATGTAACTTTGTAGTATAGTTTGAAATCAGGGAGCATGATGCCTCCAGCTTATTTCTTCTTGCACAAGATTGCTTTGGCTTTTGGGGATCCTTTGAAATGCTATACAAATTTTAGGACTATTTGTTTTAGTTCTGTGAAAAATAGTTTTGATAGGCATTGTGTTGAATATATATATTGCTTTGGGTAGTACAGGCACTTTAACAATATGAATTCTTTCAATCTGTGGTCACAGAATATCTTTATATTTGTTTGTGTCTTCTTTAATTTATTCATGTCTTGCAGTTTTTTATATCCAGGACTTTCGCCTGCTTGGCTAAATTTATTCCAAGGTGTTTTATTCTTTCTGATGTAATCATAAATCAGAATGTTTGCTTAATTTCTTGTTATTATAACTGGTTATTAATGTAAAGAAATACAACAGACTTTATATATTGATTTTGTGTCCTGCAACGTTAATAAATTTGGTTACTAGTACTAACAGTTTGTGGATAGAGTCTTTGGCATTTTCTAGAGATTATGTCATGCCATTTGCAAATAGTGAGTTTGACTTTTTCCCTACTAATTTAGATGACACTTATTTTATTACCTAATTGCTCTGGCTAGAACTTCCAGTGTTATGTGAATAAACGTGTTAGAGTAGGCATCATTGTCTCGTTCATGATCTTTAAGGAGAAGGTTTCAGCTTTTCCCCATTTAGTATGATGTTAACTATGGACTTGTCATATATGGCCTTTGTTATGTTGAGGTACATTCCCTCTATACCCACTTTGTTGAGATTTTTATCATAAAAGGATGTTGAATCATCTTGCTTCCCTGGAATAAATCCTACTTGATAATGATGAATAAATTTTTTAACATATTGTTGAATTTGGTTTGCTGATAATTTGTTGAGAATTTTTGCATCTGTGTATATCAGGGATACTGATCTGTAATTTTCTTTTTTCTCTTTCTTTTTTTTTTTTTTTTTTTTTTTTTTTTTTTCTTTTTTTTTTTTTTTTTGNACAATGCTGGCCTCTAAATTGTGTTTAGAAGAGTTACTCCCTGTTGTAGTTTTGGAAGAGTTGGAGGATTAGTATTAATTCCTTGAACAGTTAGTAGAACTTACCAGTGAAGCCATTTAGTCTCAGTCTTTCATTTATTGGGAGGCTTTTGATTATGAATTCAATCTTCTTGCTGATAATTTGGTCTATTCAGATTTTCTGTTTTATCATGATTCAGTCTTGGTAAGTTGTATATTTATGAGAATTTATCCAGTTTTTCTAGGTTATCTAATTCGTTGACATATAATATTTCATGGTAGTCTCCTGATCCTTTGTATTTGTGTGGTATCAGCTAGAACAACTCTTTTATTTCTGATTTCATTTGAGGCTTCTCTTTTTCTCTTCATGCGTCTAGCTAAAGTTTTGTCAGTTTTGTTTACCTTTTCAGAGAATCTGCTCTTACTTTCTTTGACCTTTTCTATTGTCTTTTTAGTCCCTATTTCATTTATTTCATCTTTTGAGGTAGGCATTGATAAATACATATTTCCCTCTTAGAACTACTTTTGCTGCATCCCATAAATTTTGCCATGTTCCATTTCCATTTTCATTTGTCTCATTGCATCTTTCCTATTTCTCTTTTGATTTTTTTTTTTTTTTGACCTGCTGGTTATTCAGTAGCATGTTGTTTAATCTCTACATATGTGAACATTCCAATTTTCATCATGTAATTAATTACAGATTTCATTTCATTATGGTCAGAAAAGATACTTGATATGATTTTAACCTTATTAAATGTGTTAAGTCTCCTTTTATGACCTAACATAAGATTTATCTTGAAAAATGTTCCACGTGCACTTGAAAAAAATTTGATTTCTGTTGCTTTAGATGGAGTCCTCTGTCTGCTCTAACGTGTTGTTTGAGGCCAATGTTTCCTTATTAATTTTCAGTCTGGATGATCTGTCCATGATGTTAGTGATTTATACTATTATGGTATTGCTATGTTTCCTTTTAGGCAATTAATATTGCTATATATTTAGGCTTTCCTATGTTGGGTGCATAATATTTACAAATGTTATATCTTCTTGTTAGATTGACCCGTTTATCATTATGTATTGACCTTCTTTCATTACGTTTTTTTTAAGTCTATTTTATCTGATATAAATATAGCTACTCCAACTTTCTTTTGGCTTTACTATTTAGTACTTTAAAGTGAAAAATACAATAGAAATTATGATGTGCTAGAGAAGCCACTGAAAATACTATTGATAAGCAGAGAAGTGTTTAGTCAACTGGTATTGATTAATAACAGTAAATACTTGATGATTACTATTAACAGAATTCTAATGATTACATGATATTTAGAGCTAAGGCAGTCTCTGAAGGATTACTTTTGGCCATAGTGTTAAGAGCATGGTGACCTTTTATGCTAAGTGTGCTCACTAACAGGATAAATTAGGACCTCAGTCAGAACTATAAACTGCATTAGCACTTATGTTCTTGCTAATGAAAAGCACATTTGAAGTAGCACTGGATCTGCTCCAGTATTAATACCATGGATTTTCCATCTCTTCTGAATCCCCAAGGAGGAATAAAACTTGCAGCTATATTGGTTTCTCCTTCTGTGTTTTATGTAACTTTAAGGCTCCATGAAAATATTTCCATGCACCCTAGAGAAATAATAAGATTTTTTGAAAAGAAATCATGTTTTTGTGTGGGTCCCTCTCTCTGCCGCCATCCCCTTTAGAGCTAGTTGCAACACCACACCAAATTGGTTTCAGAGTTTGACAACTAATACAGAAACGTTTCACAAACTCACATGTCTGGAGAAAAGAAAAAGAAACTGTAGTTCATTGTCATTCAGATCCACACAACATTTTTCTGGGACTCTGGGTGCCATATTTTATGTGATGTGTGGAATGTGGATGCTGAGTCATCATGACCCACCAACGATGTGCAGCTCTTTCAGGCACAGTCTCAGTTTTGTAGGTAGTCAGAACACAAAACTCTAACATGATAGTTTCAAGACTGCTGATGGCTGTGCAGGATATCATCCTTCTGAGCGTGCTAATACATACAGTTTTGATGAACAGTTGTGATGAGTCCTTTATCTGCCTGATGGTTTGTGTGAGACAGAGAACCAACCAAGTAAAGGTCATGAAGTTCAGAAAGCAAGTGCTGGCATGCCCAATTAATTCTTCTTGTATTCCCTTAACCAATGGTTTTGGAGTGCCCCTTCTGTGCCAGGTGCTGATCTCATTGCTGCGGACATGGCTGTGAACAAAACAAGCAAAATACATTCCGTTAGAGTTTGTATTCACTTACATTATCCCTGTGGATACATCTCAAAAGCTTTTCATTCCATGAAGACTTGGCTGGGCCAGACGCTCAGTGTGCATGTTTAGCTCAGCATCTTTGAAAAAGTCATTTTTGAAATCATTTACGTCATAACCACTTAGGACACCTTGGAAAAAAAATGGAATGAGAGGCACCTGGGTGGCTCAGTTCGTTATGCATCTGACTTGATATGGGCTCAGGTCATGATGTTGCAGTTGTGGGATTGAGCCTCACATTGGGTTCTGTGCTGGGCTTGGAGGGTGCTTGGGATTCTCTCCCTCCTTGTCTCTCTGCCTCCCTCCTCTTTCAAAATAAATAAATAAACATAAAAAATCAATAAGAACCAATGATCCAAGAAGATAGATCTTATATTAAGTGTTCTTACTACATGCACATACACACAAATAATAATAATATGATAGTAATAATGGTGAGGTGATGAGAGGAAATTCGAGGAGATAATGGATGCTGTGTCTGTGGCATTGATGGTGGTAATGATTTCATGGGTGTGTATTTATCCCCAAACCCATCAAATTGTATATATTAAATGTACACATCCTTTTCCTGTCAATCATACCTCAAGTAAGTGGTTCTATTTTTTTTAATTTAAAATTTTAGATTAAAATTAAAATTTTAATTTTAAAATTTAATTAAAAATTTCTGACAGCACAGAGCCTGCTTGGAATTCTCATTCTCTCCTGGCTCTGCCACTCCCCTGCTTCCTCTTTCTCTCTCTCTCCCAAAATAAATAAATAGGGGTGCCTGGGTGGCTCAGTCAGCTGAGCATCTGACTTAGGCTCAGGTCATGATCTCGCATCTCCTGGGCTCGAGCCCAGCGTCGGGCTCTGTGCTGACAGCTCAGAGGCTGGAGCCTGCTTCGGATTCTGTGTCTCCCTCTCTCTCTGCCTCTCCCCCACTCATGCTCTGTCTCTCTCTCTTAAAAATAAATAAACATTTAAAAAAACAAAAAACAAAATAAATAAAAATGTTTTTAAATGTAAAAAATAAAAATAAATGAAAACCACTGGTGCAGGCATTCATTTCTAATACTTTTTATGCAGACATAAAGAGAGAAAAATATATTTGAGGCCAGAGTAATTTGCAAACTTGTGACCATAACCAAACCAATTTTTGACTTGCCATGAATGGTGTGGTCTTTCCGTCATAACACTCTATATTCGGAAAGAAGCAGCTTCACAGTGACTATATTAATGATTTCCAGAGCACATATTAAAAATTGAGTAAAATATGCCTACAGCATGTTTTAATGCTCTAACAAATTTCATGATTTTTCTTCTTCCTGTAATTTTTATAGATATTTTTTGTACCGAGTTTTTCTTTCTTTACTAAAGAGCAATTAAATTTTTTCCTATCAGTTCTATGATGGTGAGCAAGAGGGGTAGTTATTTAAGTCCCTAATCAATGCTCTTTCGCTAACATTGGAGATAAATAAATAATTAAAAATCACAGATGGAATACTTACAATTAAAATTACAGATATAGCAATAGACATAAAAGTTTTCTTCAAAAGCAGCAAATAAAAGAATCACAGCTGTTGTTTAAGGCTGTTTGGGGAAGAAATATGAAGTCAGCTTGATTGATAATATTTAATGCCCTTTGAACATCTGTTAAAATCTCTTCTTTCATTTTTGGTAATGTAGGGGAGGCAAAATAATTTCCTACCATCCTTACAGGTTCTGGCTAAGACCCTCCTATAATAAAAGACAGATTCACAGGAGAAAAACAGAAGTTTAATAACATATATACCTGCTGTATACATGGGGGAGACCCAGGAAAATAACTCCCCAAAATGGCCCAAGCCATCACCTTAAATACCATTTCCAACTGGAGACAAAATAAGATGTTTGGATTTGGGAAAGACTAGTTACAGAAGTTATTAGAAAAGCACAATAAACAAAGGTAAAGTTGTCAGGAGATTTGAGTCATTGCTTTCCCCATTGTTGAGTTTCTAGTGATTTAGTCATCCTTTTCTTCTTGGTACTGAGGGGAGACATCCTTACAAATGACGATTTCCCCTATAAATGTGAACATCCCTTACAAAAAAAAGTATATTCGACTTGGTTTTCAGAGCTTCTCCTGTGTCTGCCGTTTCTTAAAAATAATCAACTCAAGGCAATCCTTTGCCAAGGGGGCATATTCTGGGGTGACAAATTCTGCTCCCTTCAGTGATTTCTAACAACTGAAGGAATTATTATAAACTTTTTGGTGTAGCATGATGAGTTTATATTCAGTGTAATATTCTAAAATTCTTCTATGTTCATTTTCTCCATGTCTCCAGTCAAATCAAAGATACATCACATAAAAGCAACTACTCATAAAAGAAACTTCTGTACTTTTTTTGCCCTGGAGAATGATTATTTTTAAGAAGAAATCATATGGTGTTATTCACCAGCTGTTTAAAGTTAAGCACATTTGTTGCCTGTATATACTCTCCTCCTAGTCATTCTGAACTCTGGTATTTCATCAAAACATCCTTCTCTCGCAAGCCTTTAAGTTTTGCAAATTCATTTCTCTGACCTGGAACATTTTCTGCCATTGTCTCTCTTTCCTTTTACTTCACACCTTTTGATCTCTGAAACCTCAGTTCATTATCCCCAATCTGGGAAGTCTTTCCTCACTGCTCTGGGAAGTTAGCCTCTTTTTCACCCACAGCTGCCTGCACACAGGCTTCTATTTCAGCACACATCACATTGTGCTTCCTCACACCGTCTGTCCCTGGAAAAGTGACAGCCAGTCTTACTCATCCTGGAGCCTCCACTGTGAGTCTGCTGCCCAGCCTTTGGTGGGTGAGTATGGCCTGGAGTTTAAAGTAGAGGCTGCAAACTTCAGTCCACAGAAGTGTTTTGTTTGGTCCATTCGTGGTTGGTTGGTCGGTTGGTGATTGATGATTGATTGATTGTTTGTACCCAGTATTTGAAAGTTAAGAGATTGCACATGCCATACATATCTGGACTTCTGGCCGTTTTTAAAAGTCAGAAGATATAGCAGCATCAGGCCCAACAGATCGGAGCTGACCTTTCAAGTAGGACAAATGCCTTTTCACTTAATCCCCTTAATCTGTTTGCTCCTGACCCTAAGTGAATTTGTGTCCCTCATTTAAATCCCAGATGCCCTAGAATGGAGTGCAAAACATCATATAGCTAATCCTAGAGTATCTCTGTGTCTCAATGAACCATCATCTGCTCTTACTTTACCCCATTCAGAATGTCTCAGAGCCTCCTTAAATGCCATGTTTCTCTGTGTCTATCCAGGCAGCCTTGTAAATGAACTCAAGGGGTTTGCCACTTGCAGTGCATTCACTTGAACACAACCCAAGGAAGTGTTCAAAGCAAACAACTTTCATTACTTATTACAAGTAAGGAGTAGAGAACTAGCTCTTGAAGCACAGTCTCTCCCTGGGGTTAGTGCAGGAAGCTTTTATGTAATATGTTGGGGGGCAGGACCAGGGAGTCTGTACATTTCAAGGAACTTACACATCTTCTGTAAAGCACTCCAGTTCAATTGCACATACCTAGCATGTCAACATGCTAGCACATACATCATACACATGTTTTAAAAATGGTAGAAGACACTACCCATTGTATTATAATGAACTAAAAGCAATTTCAAGACAACTCGGGGACATCTGCAAAAGTCCTCAGCTCCAGACCAGCTCAAACTGGCTCACATAAGGAGCTGTGAGGTGAGACACCTAGCAGGGTGTCTCCTTGGTGAGAACTGCAAGTTCTGCAAAACAAAACACATTTCTTCCTTGCTTTTGTTCCTTCTCCCTCCATCCTTCTACTGATAGCTTTCAGCCCTCCTAACTTCTTGCATCCTAGCTAGCAGCAATGTGATTATTCATACATTGACAACACTTTGGGTTGAGTGTGTCTTTCTTATTTCTGAATGATATGTAGCACATTGATGTTCAATCAATAGTAAAGCCGTGTCTCATTTTATTGCAGTTCACAGATAACACAATTTTTACAAACTGAAGGTTTGTGGCAATCTATCAGCATCAGTTATCCAACAGCATTTGCTCACTTTGTGTCTCTGTGTCAATAAACTATTTTTAAATTTGGTATGTACATGTTTTCAGAAACATATCACACACTTAACAGCCTACAGTTCAGAGGAAACGTAACTTATAAATGCGCCGGTAAACCAAAAAGTTGACTTGACTTGCTTTACTGCAATAATCACTCTATTGCAGTGGTCTGGAACTGCACCTGCCATATCTCCCAGGTGTACCTAAAATGTGTTAATTAAGTAATTTTGACATGAAGTGTCTGTGGTAGTACTGTATGACTCTCAGATTAAATTCTTTTGCCATTCAATATTATATTATAGCAGGAGGAATTAAAGTTACTGTTCTGAAGGTGAGACAAGACAATAGAACTACTGAGGGACCTAGAGATCTTCCTGAGGACATAGAGAAATGGATAGAAACTGACCAAACCTCTGCTACTAAAACTCTAACTTGCCTGCAGATCACTTGAGGATCTTGTTGAATGGCAGCTTCTTATTCAGACAGTCTAGGGTGGGACCCGAGAATCTGGATTTCTAACAAGCTCCAAGGTGATGCCCATGCTGACACCTTGAACAGGAATTCCTATATATTTGGCTCTTTAATAGAGAATTTCAGGGATGCCTGGGTGGCTCAGTAGGTTAAGCATCCAACTTCGACTCAGGTCATGATCTTATGCTTTGTGAGTTCAAGCCCCGCATTGGGCTTCCTGCTGTCAGCACAGAGCCTGCTTCAGATCCTCTGTCTCCCTCTCTCTTTCCCTTTTTCTCTCCCCAGCTGTCTCTCTCTCTCTCTCTCTCAAAAATAAATAAACATTTAAAAAAATAAATGTAAAAATGTTTTTAAATGTAGAGAATTTCTTGTTGGTTAAATGGTACACCACCTCTCTGGGACACATTGTAATCTGAAAAGGGCGGTGAGAGGTATTTACAGGGGTTTACTTCACTTTGGCTTTAATTATTCAGTATGCCAAGAAAACTGAATACTGGACTCTGGATTACGAGTTTGTAACGGGCCAGCAGATTCCCTGTGTATAGTAAACATGGAACCTTTACGTATTTAGGAATCCCTTATTCTGAAAAAACTGTTCACATAAAAGAAGACCCTTTGATTTCAGTTCAAGGGCAAGCCATCTGGCTCTCTCTTTGTGGAGTAATCAGGCTAATAGTGCCAGTGGCTTCACTGGAGAAAGCATAGAATGGCACTTTAAAATCTGTTCAGGAGCCTATTTTTAGACTCTGGCAGTACAGGAAGGAGTGTTTATTTCATGTTTAATGCAACCTTCTACTTCAAACTGAAAATGTTTCTTTTCCTCTACTGAGTTTCTATCAAGTCTCCCAAGAAACACTGCCAGCTTTGCATATCCCTATCCTCTAAGATGATTAACTGTTTAAAATTGAAAAGCCCTAAAAAATGCAAATCCTGCCACAGGCCCCTGGTGGGGTAACAAGACAGCTCAAATAAAACGTTTCCAGATGGTTTAGGCATGATGTTCTTTATATTCTCCAAGCAAGGGAGGAATCCAAAACTGGACGAGTTAGTAAAAAGTCATTTTGAGGAATATTTCGCAGCTCTTTTGTTCCCAGAAGCCCGTGAAGACTACTGCCTTGTTCCTGGGGTACCATACATTAGTGACGCTCTGCTGAGCAGCTGTTCCTCTCTGGTAAGAGCCGCCTTAGCAGAAGGCTGGGATGGCTCGTGGAGTCTCCTGGTTTCGAATCGCTTTTGCTCCTGATCTATTCTGCAGTCTCAAAATGTTTTCTTAACCTGACAGTTTCGAATTTGAGAGCAAGCTGTGTCTGTTAATCCAAATCAGTGGCTCCATTGCATAAGAAGACTGCAGTTTTACCTTTCTTACTAATATTGTGTTATTAACAGCTTCGCTGAGTCCTGAGCTGTCAGGTCGCTCACCCGAAATCATTTCTACCCACCCCCACCTGCCGAGCAATGTAGTTTCTTCTCTTTCTGACATTCCCTTAAACCATAGCCCCTACCTTGAAAGAGAGACATTCACATTTCCACATATGTGTAGCTTTCAGCCACAAAATCTATAAAAATTGTGTTGCTTCAAAACAGAGTAGGAGCCTGACCAAGTATGTATGTTGAGCAGGTGTAAGGTTGTTTATTTGGTTTCCCACTTTGAGCGAGTGGAGGGAGGCCTTTTCAGCATCTAGGACATGTTAATCCCAAGGTACACTTGTCTTCTGTTGAATACACATACTTAGCATTTAAATAGCAATTTGCATTTTCAAAGTGTTTTGTGAACATTAATTAGCATTTCTTCACAGGATGCCTGTGAGATAGGTCACTATCATTATCGCCATTTTACAGATCAGAAAAATGGGATGGCAGAAGAGGAAATATAGCAAGTCAAAGGCAGCCAGGAATGGATTCATTGAACCAGCCCAAGAGTTCAAATGTATGACACTCTCTTGAGCATTAGTGCCCCTCCACCCACTGTTCAGAAGACGCTTCTTATTAGTAAATGCAAAGATGGTTTTGCTTAAGCAGCAAAAGGACAAACTGTTAGAGAGTTTAGTTGATTATTTTTTAATTTTTTTTTATTTATTTGTTTTAAGAGAGAGGGGGAGAGAGAGAGCGAGTGAGGGAAAGAGATGGAAGGAGAAAGAGAATCCCAAGCAGACTCGCAGTTAGTACAGAACCCGACTCGGGGCTCCATCCCACGAACCACAAGATCATGACCTGAACCGGAATCAAGAGTCAGAGACTCAATGGACTAAGCCACTCAGGCGCAGTGAGCTGATTGTTACATGAACTAGTCCTCCTCTGTGTAAGCCAGCTATGTCATATGGAGACCTGCTGACTAAACCCATACAACAGGCTTGGTGACACTATCTCTGTGACCTCATGAAAATTGTTTTTAGTTATAAGGAAATACTTTTTATTTAGCATCCACCCTGCATGCAAATGATCTTAGAATCTACAGATGTCATTGCTGTGACACCTGTGAGATGGTATTACCAATCCCAGTTTAAGAAATGAAGATTTATAGGTTAAATGCCTTGTCTCGATCACTTAACTGATTCAACCTAAGGCTTAAATCCAAACCCAAGTTCATGAATGGTTTACTCGTGGCTCCCAAATGTCTAAGTGATAAGGTTAAGTGTCAGTCTAGAGAGACTTTTGCTGGCAAGCTACCCAGCATTGACTTCGCTCTCTCTTGTTCTTATCAGTGACTCAGGTGAAGGGACAGAATGCAAGTGCGTCATGTTTAACAACCCTGTGTAGATTAGGGAACCTGGGTGTCTCAGTCGATTAAGTGTCCAATCCTTCGTTTTGGCTCACGTCATGATCATGATCACAGTTCATGGGATCAAGCCACATGTTGGGCTTGAGATTCTCTCACTCCCTGTCTCTCTCTCTCTGTCACTTCCTCAAGTGCTCATGCTCTCTCAAAAAAATAAACTTTTTAAAAAAGAACCCTGTGTAGATTAATAGCATAAAAGTTGATTAAGAGAATAAGAATACACTAAATTTCCTTTTCGAAAATATTTTTTAAATGTTCATTTCTATTGGGGGGGGGGGCAGTAGAGCACCAGGAGGAGCAGAGAGAGACAGAGACAGAATCTGCATTAGACTCTAGGCGCTGTGTTGTCAGGACAGAGCCTGACATTGGGCTCAAACCCATGAACCATGATATCATGACCTGAGCTAAAGTCAGACACTCAACCAACTGAGCACCCAGGTGCCCTAAAAATACACTAAACTTTCAAAAAGCCAAGACAGTGAGGCAAATCAGGCCACAGTGAAGGGCTGTTGAGTGTTTACTTTGTGTTATTATACTTTAGGAGTACTAAAGACGAGCAGAAACATGTTTAGAGTGAGCGGCTAGAGTGACAGTAGGAACTATTTAGCTTGTGTAGCAGCAGACCCAATTGATCATAACCCTCTTTTACCTGAAAGTATGTGTGTGGAAGAAGGAATAGAATCTAGGTTTGGCTTATTAAATCACATAATTCAGGGGTGCCTGGGTGGCTCAGTAGGTTAAGCGTCCAACTTTGACTCAGGTCATGATCTCACGGTTGGTGAGTTCAAGCCCCATGTCGGGCTCTGTGCTGACAGTTCAGAGACTGGAACCTGCTTTGGAGTCCATGTCTCCCTCTTTCTCTGCCCCTCCTCTGCTCATGCTGTGTCTCTCTCTCAAAAATAAATTAACATTAATTTTTTTTAAATCACAAAATTCAGCCAAGTAAATCTGAAGATCTGATTGGCTTTATTAAACAATTGATGAATCAAGCAGCACCCCACCTGTCAAGGAGAGAGGCACTCTGAGGAGTTGTACAAAATGGAAGGTTTGTAGAGATGCAGGACAGGGTAAGAACGTTATTAACAGAAGAAAAGGATTGATCCAAGTGAGGCTGCATGCTAAGGGAAAAGCAAGGCATCTTATCATGCAGACTACCTCATCTTTCTTTGGGGGATGGAGAGGATCTGATTCATCGGTGCTGATGGAAAGACAAATTTTCCTAACGTGCCTGGTTCGGGCCACATGTCTTGGGGAGGTTGGAACTGCAATTTGATTGGGTACTAAGCCTGAGTTTGGGAAATCAGTCTGAGTGACACCATTTTAACCCTGCAGTTTTCTTTTTTTTAGTATGCCCTTGAACACTGCATGTTGGAATTAACACCAGTGGTTAAGAGTTAGAGGGCCAAAGATCTTAGGAGAGAACATCTTCACCATGGTCAGCTATATCCAAGCAATACATCAAATAACCAGCAAGGTACCAGATCCCAGTCATTAAAGTCCTTTGACTGGTTTGGTGAGTGGCAGGAGCATGCCTTTAGAGCCTGACATGCCAGAGTGTGAATCTCAACTCTACCTCTTGCTCTGACGCTATCTTGCCCTGAAAGAAATGATGATAGGGTCTACTTTACATTAAATTTCCCAGAGTACTTCACGGCCAACAAGAGCAACTGGTAAATATTTAATGTCAGTTTCTTAGTTTAAAGGGATCTAATGGAATGCATTTAACATCAAATGGGGACTTAGACAAAACGTGCTTCAAAGGGCTCAACATTATACCCTAGAGAGCCTTTGATTTCTGTTTTTTTTTTTTTAATTTCTGAGAGAGAGAGAAAGAGAGAGAGAGAGAGAGACAGCATGAGCAGGAGAGGGCCAGAGAGAGAGGGAGACACAGAATCTGAAACAGGCTCCAGGCTCTGAGCTAGCTGTCAGCACAGAGCCCAACGTGGGACTCGAACCCACGAACCATAAGATCATGACCTGAGCCAAAGTCAGACACTTAACCAACTGAGTCACGTAGGCACCCCAAGCCTTTGATTTCTTAATCAGCGGCAGCCGTTAAATAGGAACAAACTATGTAAGTGCTGATACTTCATAAAGGAAAGTACAAATGAGTGGAAAGTTTGTCCCCGAGCTTCGCACCATGTCTCTGAAAGTATTAGTGAGGTGTAAAGAGAGAAAGAGAAAATCGTGTTCAGGGAGGTTTTCAGTCTGTTTTTAAAAACGTGTTCCTTAGTTGTGTTTTAAGATGTTTTAAAGCATGTTTCATGCAGAAGCTGTACCTGAGACAACTATAAATTTAGTTGTAAGTACTTTTCTTTTATATATTGTATCTTCTCTTCTGTGTCCTTTCAACACGTTCAATTGAGGCATCATGAATAAATGAAATAAAAGCTTGAATGCAGCATCTTAATTACGTAATGTGACTTTTCTCGGTAGGAGTACAAATTAAATAGAATGACTTTAAGGCACCAAATTAGCATGTCAGTTATACTTAGGAATTTTGTACACATGAGCAGAGGTGTGAGTGGTGGGATGTGGGTATTGGCAGTCTACGAAAAGGCAAGGAAGGTGAGAGATGGGCATCAGTGATTGCTGTAGGTCAGCCAAGAAATGCATCCAAGGTAATTGGTTACTGGCAATACTTCGCATGGAACAGAATCTTGATCGAAGTGCATACCTAATGTGACGTGGAATGTTTCCCACTAAAACATCCCTAACCTTAGTTTTTTTGTTTTGTTTCTGTTTTGTTTTGTTTTGTTTTGTTTTATAAAAATCAGAGGCAGCGTCGTGGTTTGAAAAGAGCTTGAAAGGGTCACCCTGGTTACAGAGAAAGGAGGCATATGTGTTTGAAGGATAATCTATTTTGAGATTCATTAGCACCATTTAAAGACAATTCCATCTTAGAAGATGATTTCTGTCATATATTGCATTCCAGTTTGGATCTAAATCTGGAACAGATTGAGTTTTTGCATCCTATTTTTATTCATAGAAAGATTATGTAAATCAGAACCACAGATTTACTCATTTCAACCAAGCAGAGTGAAATCGACAGCAATCAAGTTCCCTGACCATCTTATTCCCCATGCTTGCCTTACGTAAAAGCAGTTTCTTACAAGTCACACTGTAGGCAGACCCTCACCTTCCCACCACGAATCTTCACTTTTGCCGTGTCCACACTCCTTTCTCCTCATTGTGTCTTATTGTACCCCAGTGTCTTTTCTCCTATGCTTCCTGTCTCTAAGCCAAAGAGTTTGGATTCTTTCATTTATCACAGAGGGAAGATTCCCAGGACCACCATTTTCCCCTCTCGTTAAGTACAACACCCTAACAGCACCTAGAAGGGACCTATATTGGCTTCAGCTCTTGCCTCCAGAAAGGAATCTTCAGTTATTAGGAAGGTTCTAACTTAGATGGTGATGCTCACTTGGCAAAAGAGGGTGTAAAGGTAGAGGATGAGGGGGTGGCCAAGAGACGGGGTTTCATCACAGCTACAGCTAAACCTTTGGAGGGAAGACCGGAGGCAGCTCTAGAACATGCAGCAAAGTTTTCTGGTCCTTTTTTTTTTTTTTTTAATTTTTTTTAATGTTTTATTTATTTCTAGGAGAGAGAGAGAGAGAGAGAGAGACAGCGTGAGCAGGGGAGGGTCAGAGAGAGAGGGAGTCACAGACTGAAACAGGCTCCAGGCTCCGAGCTGGCAGTCAGCACAGAGCCCGACGCGGGGCTCAAACCCACGAACCGCGAGATCATGACCTAAGCGAAAGTCAGACGCTTAACCGACTAAGCCACCCAGGCGCCCCTCTGGTCCTTTTTATTACTTTCCAGTGGGCTTAGGCTATGGGTTCACAGTGACATTCAATTACTACTTCTCTTCTTGGTAAAATACTTGTTTATTGTGTACTTACCATATGCCAGGCATTCTGAACATGCTGTGTATACTGTGTAACCTTCATGATCATCATAATGCTTTCCACATTTTACTGGTAAGAAAACCAGGATCAAGAAATACCAAATGAGGGACAGCTAGGTGGCTCACACCTGGGTGAGTGTCCAACTTCGGCTCAGGTCATGACCTTGTGGTTTTTGAGCTTGAAGCCCACATCAAACTCGCTGCTGTCAGCCTGTCAGTGCAGAGCCTACTTAGGGCCCTCTGTTCTCTCTCTGTTCCTCCCCTGCTTGCACCCTTTCCAGAATAAATATTTTTAAAAAGACATATTAAATTATTTATGCTAGATCATATCAGGTGGTTTGATACCAGAGCCAGCTTATTCATCCCTGCTGCAAGATTCTCTGGAATCTGTTTAGGCAGACAACATGAAAAAGTCTCAAGAAAAAGTGTCCTGCTCTCCCACAGACATATATACCCGGTGTGTTTGGTATCCCTTATTTAAAAGAACAAAGAGTAGACTGTATTAATCTGCATCTTTTCCTGTGAAAGTAGAGTCCCAAAGTGGCAGAATAGAATTCTTAGGATCCATTTGGTGCTTTTTCCTGTGAATACCCCATCTCGTGCACTCTTTTCCCCTATGAATATCTTTGTTTCTCATTATTCAAGTTTCACATATCCCATCTCAGAGTGCCTGGGTGGCTCAGTCAGTTAAGCGGCCTACTCTTGATTTTGGCTCCAGTCATAATCTCGTGGTTTGTCGGATCCAGCCCCACATGGGGCTCCATGATGACAGCATGGAGCTTGCTTGGGATTCTCTCTCTATTCTGCCCCTCCCCCTGCCCATGCTCTCTCTCTTTCTCAAAACAAATAAACATTACAAGTAAAGGAAGTATCCCATCTTAAAATAGCACACATGTGAGAAAGGTCATTTTCTTCTAATACTTACATAATTTTGTGTTTTTACATATAGTTTATTAATCATCTAAAATGTATATTTGTGGGTATGTTCAAAATTAGGAATCAAATTTATTTTTCCTATATTATGGACATAGCATTTGTTGAATAGTTTATACTTTACTTACCTATTGGATATACAACCATATAGATTTATTAGATTTCTGTATATATATAGGTCTCTTTCTGGTTTTTTTTCAGTCTATTCTATTGATCTATTTGTCTATTCTCGTATTATTACCACACTCTTTACATTATTCAAAGAAATGTGATGTCCTTCTTTTCAAACCTTTTTTGTTTAGTTTTATTCAATATAAATATTTTAGGATAAGACTATTC
>NW_027530640.1:3685758-3848488 GCF_008692635.1 Crocuta crocuta
TATTGAGTTCCATTTTAAATATAATTTTTATATTATATTAAATTATAATATAATTTTATAAAATAAAATATTCTATTTTATTTAGAAATTTTATATTATATTTTATAAACATTATAAACATAATTTTAATATAATTTTTAAAATATAATTTGGTATAATTTTCTGGAACTGCATTGTTTATTTAAAAAGGTCTTTTGATAAATTCTAATTAATGAATTTATTTATAACTAATATAGCAATTAATTTCTAAAGACTTTCTTCCTCTTTCAGGATTTTGATAAATTTTCTAATTTATTCAGTGTTTGTATTTTTAATTTCTCTTTAATAGTTATTATACATTACTTATTAGGATTTTTGAAGGCACATTGTAATGTATATTATAAAGTTGGCATGGTTGCAAAGTGTATCAGTCAATTACGCAATCATTACAAACTTGCCACAATAAAAGAATGCTCATGGCATCTTCTCACCACTTTCATTTTAACATAATGCTTCTGATTTAGAATTGAGTGATTTTAGTCCCTTACAGTGTAGTTTGACTATTTTGTCTTACAAAAAGACCTTAACAAATTATTTTAGGAACTCAGAAATAAGATAACATCTAATTTGAAAGCATCCTTAATTTTCCTCATAAAGGAGGCTCATAAGAAATCCTGAGTTCTGGGTGGCTCAGTTGGTTAAGCATCCAACTCTTGGTTTCTGCTCAGGTCATGATCTCATGGTTCATGGGATCAAGCCCTGGGTCCAGCTCTGTGCTGATAGCTCCGAGCCTGCTTGGGGTTCTCATTCTCTCTCTCTCTCTCTCTCTCTCTCAAAATAAATAAATAAGCTTTAAAAAATCCTGATTTCTAAAGTAAATTATTGAAAACCAAGTTTTCTGGTCTGTGTCAACTAACTTCCTAACCTAATATCCTTCCTTGCTCTTATTTAAACCTTTAAATTAGGGGCACCTGGGTGGCTCAGTTGGTTAAGCCTCTAACTGTTGATTTCGGCTCAGGACATGATCTCATGGCTCTTGAGATCAAGCTCCACAATGACAGGGCCAAGCCTGCTTGGGATTCTTTCCCTCTCTCCCTCTGCTCCTCCCCCTTGCTGGTGCTCGCACTCGCGCTCTCTCTCTCTCTCTCTCTCTCTTTTTTTTTCTCTCTCTCTCTCTCAAATGAAGACAGAAGAAAACAAAACTTTAGATTGAGAAAACATGGTTAATAAAATATGAAAGCAATGATAATTGCCTTAGAATGTGTTTTGTTCCAACTATACTACTATATACCCTACCCAAGCTTTTCTTTTCTTTTTTTTTTTTTTGTAAATTTTTAAAAATGTTTTTAATTTCTGAGAGAGAGAGAGACAGCATGAATAGGGGAGGGTCAGAGAGAGGGGGAGACACAGAATCTGAAACTGGCTCCTGGCTCTGAGCTAACTGTCAGCACAGAGCCCGATGTACCCAAGCTTTTCATACACCCTTACCCCAATGAGAGTTACTGACCTCAAGGTGAATAACACTTGACTTTTTTTACTAGAAAAATAGTTGAAAATTAACAGTATCCATGGGTAATGTTTCAAATTTAGGTTAGAAAGGACTTTTATTAAATTATTATTCTGTCAATCGATTTTACTCCTCTTTAGAGCTTTCATCAATAAATATATCTATGTAATAAATGTCATTCCTTGATTTATCGGGACATTTATAAAACATTCACATTTACCCAGAGATACATATTTTCCACATCTCTTCTTTTAAACCACTCATTTAAATAATGTATCACAGATATAAATATACTTTAATGTTTTCACGTAACTGTTCTTTTTTTAAAAAAAATATTTTAACATTTATTCATTTTTGAGAGACAGAGCACAGCGGGGATGGGGAGAGAGAGGGAGACACAGAATCTGAAGCAGGATCCAGGCTCTGAGCTGTCATCACAGAGCCTGAGGCAGGGCCGGAACCTAAGAACCATGAGATCATGACCTGAGCCAAAGTCGAACACTCAACCGACTGAGCCACCCTGGCGTCCATAGCTATTCTTTGATCTTCGCACCAACATTGTACGTGTGAATGGGCAATGATTTATTCTCCCCAATTACTAGGTGAGAAGATTGACAGAGACAAATAATGTGATTTGCTCACTATCACACAACTATGCAGTAGACTCCCAGTCCAATGGTCTTACTTGTAAAATCAACTCCTTCCTGTAATCCTTTGTAAAAACCATAAAACCAACAATCAAGATTCATATCCTTGGTTTTGTTTTTGTCTGTACGTTCTCATTATGCTTTCTCTGAGGGGCAGTTTTGGGACAAAGCTACAAGACACCCATGAAGGGATTCTTGGGAGGTGATAGGAAAGCTTCATGCCAGTCATCGTGTTGATCTCACCATAACACAGAGAGAATAAATTACAATGGCACAATCAACTTAGATCTAAACTCAGGTGATGTGAATGCAGCAATATTGTGCCTTCTCTATGTAATTGCAATTACTTTCAAGTTTATTTTGTCATCAAACAAGCAATTTTTCAATCAGTGCAGCTTGTGCAAATCAGCGCTCTGGTATATGAATTATTTAATTTATTTATTATGAACTTCTTAATGACCAGCTCCACCCTCCTGGAGTAAAAAATAGTTTAAGGAAAGATTACATGGAAAGCAGATGTAAAGGCAATATCTGAGCTGGTTCATGTTCTCAGAATAAATTTTGTTTACAAAATAAAATTTAATGTGTGAAGAGTAGAATAAAACTATTAGTAATGTACATGATCTTATTTTATAGAAAAATGGAAAATATTTGTCATAAATGGACAAAGTATATTTTGTGCTTGGTTAATTTTTTTCTTTTTATTTATTAATTCTTTTTAAAATATTTATTTATTTTTGAGAGAGAGAGAAAGCATGAGGGAGAGGTAGAGAGAGAGGAAGACAGAGGATTCAAAATGGGTCCTGCACTGACAGCAGAGAGCCACCACAGGGCTCGAACTCATGAATGGTGAGATCACGAGCTAAGCCAAAGCTGGGTGCTAAACTGGCTGAGCCATCCAAGCGCCCCCTTCTTTTTAAATAATTCGTGTAAACATACATAAGTATTCTGTTTTGACAAAGAAGATATCTAAGCAGAAAGAGAGTAACTCCACATTTAATTTCCTACCACAAACGCCAAATGCCAGTCCCACAGGATTCACTCCCAGTGGATCAGGGCACTTTTTCCCTTCAACTTCTGGATCTTTCTCAACTTGGGATCCCAAAGAGCTGCTCTCATTTGTCCTAAATTCTACTCTAAGAATATTTTTTTTCCCAAAACAATGTATTTCTTTTTTCTTCCTCATTAATATCATGATCATTTAATCAGATTTTGTTATCCTTACTCATCCCAATACTAGTCATAGTGAGGTCAATGTAAAATCTGTTAGATAGTATCTTTGCCAAAATAAATTTATAGTCTAACTGTAAAGGGGAGGATTGAAAAATAACTAGATAATTGGATGGATGGATGGAAAGATAGATAGACAGATAGATAGATCTGTAGTTGAGAAAACAAAAAAAAATGAGAAAGCAGATGTTAACAGTAAACACCAAACTGCATGATATAAGAAGTTCTGTGATAACCTTGGTAAGAAAGGGTAGCCTGTCCTAGAATTGATACAGGATGTGTGTGTGTGTAGTAGGAATGTAGCTGGAATTAAAGGATGAGTGGCATTTACATTGGTAGGGCTATGCAGAGAGTGCAACCTCAGGTGATTGAGAAGAGTGATTTTCAAACGTTTTCTTTACCTTTTGCAGAAACTTTTTTCAAGTGAAATATTACTTACAAACCAAATAATGTAACAGCTCAAATCAGAGCTGCTCTGAATGGAGGAGGGACCAGGGTGCTGCTGATATATCCCCCTGCTTTCTCTGGAGTTCCTGATTTAGTGTGTTCAAAATTATCCATGAAATTTCATTTGTATCTTTATCTTCTGTGACTTCTTTGATGTCTGCATCCCATAATGGGGATGTTTGCAGTAATTCAGACTTGAACCATGATCCAAGCCATAAAAGGGGAAGAAAAAGAAAAGATAATTAGGAAGCACTGTCAAAAAGAAAGAAAATGTTTTGAAAAGGACGGTGGGAAGTAGAAAAAAGTAGTCTGAGATGTTGCTGAAGTGATGAATATATATATATATATATATTTATGAATCAGTAAGAAAAATAATTGTACCAGATAGAGAACTGGGAAATCAGAAGAAACTATATTTACTTCTTTGTTTTACTATGTATGTTTTATTTATTGTTTCCACTTTCAATATATCACTGTGCTGAAATGGGTTGTAAAGCAGGGACTTACGGACCAAATTTATACTAGTTGGATATTTAAGTGTCTGTCTTGTCTGAAAATCTGGAAATCTACTCATAGACATGGGATGTACATCTAGGCTCCAATCCCCACACAACCCTAGTCTTGCATCATTTACAGCATATTAGGCCCGGGAGATAGAATAATAAGAAGGCCTGGTTCTAGCCTTCAGAGAACTCCCAAATTCACTTTTAGATGAATAAACCAGTGTAAAATTAAAACTGAGCTAAATAAATAGGACAGAATGGTACCTAGTGCCAGAAGAACATCTGTCAGTCCTGAACTAGTCAGAGAAAGGATCCATGAGGCAATGATAGTCAAGCTGAGTAATAGTTAAATAGAAGAAGAATGGAATAAGAAGGAGAACATTCCAAGGAGAGGGAAGGGCATGTGCAAAGATACTATGGAGAGAAGAAGCCATTATGGCTGAAGCATAGAGGGGGACAGGTAACAGAGAAAGCTGGATAGGAATGCATTTTTCTCAGAGCATTATTATTCTAAGAGCACTGGATGCCACTGATAGGGAAAAGGAGAGTCACATGATCATATCTGGATCTTGGAAAGATGAGTAGTATTGCATCATGGAGAACTGTTTACAGTGTGGCCGGTTGAGACACAATCAGACAGGTGACTTTTGCAGAAACACAGAGAAAGTTCTTGGTATCTTGAACCAGAGCAGCTGTCCTGAAGATGTAAAGAAGAGAATCAAGATTCAAGAGATAGGTAAGAAGTAAAACAGATTGTAATTGGTGATGCAGATTAAAGGAAAGCAAAGTTAGATTGATGAAATACTAAGGATAATAACTTCTGATGTATCATCACTGTTGCAAAAATCACTTTCTCAATTTAATTGTTTTTAAATTTTATTTATTGTACTTTTGATATGGGAATACTTTAATGTATTATTAACACCTATTGCTTTTCATTTCTACTTTTTGTTTATACTTTTGTTTTTGCTTAAAAAAGGACTTCCTGGGGTACCTGAGTGGCTCAGTCGGTTGAGTGTCCGACTTCGGCTCAGGTCATGATCTCACAGTTCGTGGGTTCAAGTCCTGTGCTGACAACTCAGAGCCTGGAGCCTGCTTTGGATTCTGTGTCTCCCTTTCTCTCTGCCCTTCCCTTGCTTGGGCTCTGTCTCTCTCTGTCTCTTTGTCTCTTTCCCAAAAATACATAAACGTTAAAAACAAAAATTTTTAATTAAAAAAAGGACTTCACATGCTTAGAAAATGTAAGTGTTTACCTACATTTTCTTTCCATTCTTTTATTGTATTTTTTTCTTTCTGTAGGGATGGTACTAACAGGATTTAGGTCTTTAATACATCTGAGATACATACACATAATGTATGTACATGATTACATATGGATATGGATATGTATATAACGTACTCAGTATAAGTTGTGAGGTAGGAAAAGAGCTAAGGACCTGTTTTTCCTTGTAAATAGTTACCTGTCTTACAACCCATGTATTAAATTGTGATTCCAAGTCATCTGCCTTTTTGTGAACTATTTTCACAATGAATGTGCCACTGAGATTAGCCCTACAAAGCATAAAAAAATCGGATTTAATATTCATAGGAAAATTTTAAGTTATCTGGTTTTTAAAAATAACACTGTCAACATTATGTAAGACAAATGTAAAATGCTGTCCAATATTGGGAGCAGTAGTGTTGAAAACAAATCCAGTAGGTAGTGAGATTTGAAGTGTATAGTTTCCTTATTTATCAAATACAGCTTTTTAACTCATTGAATATATTAATCATTGTTATTTTCCTTGGTTCTCACTCATTTTCTTCTTGGAATTCTACCTTTGACTTTTAGGACTAAAAATAAGTCATTTATTTTATCTTCTCAAGCAGAACAAAGATTTAAACTCCTTTTAACCCACTTTGAACAATCACTGTGCAGATATGAAACCCAGATTATCCTTTACTCTTTTACTAAAGCTAATGAGTGCATTGTGAAACTTACTGGGTCCCATGAAATGGTTTTATTAATTTTTAAGGTAAATTATACTTTCCTGTTGTGACAGTTTTATATTGAGAAACACAGATGAGCTATACCCGGTCTGCAGTAAGGAAATGTCATTGAAATTAGCACGGTCAAAGTGACTCAAGTCTTTGTGTTTTCATTTCCAGAAAACTTGACTTTTAAAAGATCAGACTTCACTTATTCTGAGTTAGCACCATCTTGGAAACACCTACCTGCTAATTAGAGCTGTGATTCCCATCCATTCCCACAGCAGTTGTGTGCCCAAGCAGAAGTCTACAGCGTTATAATTAGGAATTTTCTTCTAGGAAAACATTATAATAGACATCCTGCCATGCTTATGTTATTTTAATTGGGTGTTTAGCTCTAGGGATCATCATAATTTATCATAAAACTTTAATGTTAATAAAATCAGCTGGAAGGAAGCACTACTTATCTCCTTGATTACACCATAAGGAATAGGATCTTAATTTGAGCCTTTCTTTTTCTTCTTCTTCTTTTTTTTTTTTTCTTTTAGCTAATGAGAGGAGAGTTTTAAGCAGATCAAGGGAGCTAAGGGCTGTAACACAATGTTTCACTAAGTGTTGTCTGTGACCCACGAGAAAGAAAACTACACAGGGCAGAGTTAAACAGCCAAGGAAGACTTTATTCAAAATGATTGCAGTATGGAAGAGAGATTGAATTCAAGTACTGCTGAAATAAAAGGCAGGAGAGGTTTTAAGCACTAGGGTGGGCTAATGAAAAGGTACTTGAGGACTTTAGCAAGGATGTTGGTCAATGTTATTAGGCCACCTGTGTTTGTTAATGGGTGCTTATTGAGCTCAAGCTCACTACCCTCCCACAAAGACTGGGAGATAGGAGCTCTTTCCTAGTGATTACATTTCAAAGGAGTGGTTCCCAAGTCATTGGGAAAGACATTGTTGGGTTGTAACGCTGGCAAGAGGCTAGAAGATTTCCCAATCAAAGGAGCAGAAGAAGAATGTAGGCGAGTTTTCTAAAGTAAAGACTCTAAGAAAAGGGAGGTCAGGGACCTGAAGTCAGGAGGAAACCTGTCTGAAGTTTAGTCAAATTGAAGGGAATGTTAAGGCCATGTTGGTCACCCATTGGTGGACTTCTAGATTTTACCTGATGATCTAGGAACTGATCTAAAAATATAAGTCCCTTCCTACAGGCAAATGGATATAAATCTTCCAATGTTTAAATTTTATGTATAACTAAAAGTTGCTCATGAGTAATGTACCAAATTAAAGCTAATGGGGTTATCTTTGCAATCTGCTTTAGAGTGCAAGAAATCTTAACATCTAAAGTTTACTAAGCAATAATACAGATATATCTACTGAGTACTTCATCTATACCAGATAGATGTTAACCATGTTTTATATACTACGGAAAACAGTCCAGCACTTCTTTTCTTAGAAGTTGTCACTACTTCTGGGTCACACTGGGAATGGAAGAACAGACCTCAAAACTGGGCCTTAATTGCAAAGCCAGGATTTTAGCTCCAGATAGACACATATCAGCACAAGCTGAAAAAATGACAGAGAAACAGACAGGAGAGTTTCTGTTTTCTTTTTCCTTTCTTTTAAGTGATTGAAATGTCCCCCAAAGCCAAGCCTAACTCCACAGTCCTTTAACAGTTTCCTGCATGAACTATAGCTCTGTTTCTTGAAAGGAAGACTCTTGTCTCCATACAGGTGGAAAGGCCTTCTTGTAGCATTGCTTTCATTCTCCTTAACTGTGGTCTCCCAGCAGCACCTCATTTATTTGCGCAGAAATTATTAATGAGACAGAACCCAGCATGATTTAGAATCAGTTTAGTCTCCTACAATCATTTCACATTCCAGTGGCACAAAGCAGAAATGATGATGGGTGTCCTCGACCTTTCTCCCTGCTTGGATGACTGTGTCAATTACGGAAATAGTAAAGAGATGTATGACCACCATCAGTCATGGTACGGTAGTACTGGACTGCGAGTCACTACTTAAGTAAGATATAAAAGCTTTAAGATAAGTGCCAAGCCTTCCACAACACAGATATTTGAAGTCTTCTGTTACATTTTACATTTCAACTTGAGGAAACATTCAGAGGCCTAGGAAATAATGTGGAATGCTGAGAATTTTCCATGAGAGAATTAAAGTTCTTACAGTAAATGTTTTGATCCCTGTTTAGGTTACCAACTTGTTTGGGGGGAGGGGTGGAATACGTTAACTTATTAAAAATTAATTATAAATATTTTACGAAGTATTAGGCCCAGGCTACCCTCTGGCAATAAGCCATCTAGAAAGGCACACAGTCAAGTAAAGCAGCAAATACAATATGGTATAATTAGTGCAGTGAGCACCTGTCAAAATTAGAGAGCTACTTATGAATCTATATATTTAGTGTTTGTCTCCTCATTAGGCAGTTAACTCCATGAGGGCAGGGACCATGTTTCTTTTGTGGCTCTATCCATGGCCTCTGACACATTTTGGAAACTCAATGAATATTTTTAAATGAATGAAAGAGTTATTTATTCTGTAAGAGAGGCAGCCAAAAGGTTGGGGAGGATTGAATTAGGAATGGTGTGGGCAGGGAAGTTACCAAAGGAAATTGTCATAGAATCTCTCTCATGTGTTATCTTTCTCATGTGTTCAATGTTTATATCACTTGGATTCCACTAGCTTTCTTGAGTATCTACAATGCACTTGGCATTTCACTGTGATCTCTAATCCAGTTTATCCAATAAGACGGTACTCTGAATGTACTGGCAGCTGAAGTCAATTTTATACATAATGAATAAGAAGATGTTACTCTTAAATCTCACCAATATAATGTCTCCTTTTCATTTCAAACTATATTTGAACAGATACCTTCTACTGACAGGAGAAACTGCACAAACCAATTAACATTGAATACCATATAATAGCCTTCCTTCTATTTGTTGGAAGGTCATCAAGTTTTAGCCTCTTAATAACAGCACTCCAAATTGCCCTGAGGGTTACTATAGGAATATTAATGGCTATCACTAAAAATTGTCCAGTAGCCAAAGTCCATAATTACAGAAGTCTATGTCATTCTTTAGACAAAATATCCATAAGTTTGCCCTGTCCAAAAGTTTAGAAGTAGCAGAAGTAAAAACAGTGACTCACCAGCTAAACTTTAGTAAAATTTTATCGTGTACGCACCAAAAAGACAGTTTGAAAAACAGGAGAACTCAAACCAAAACACAGAAAGAGTCTCAGGGGTATATTTTTATAAAGTAGCTTATACAGTGGAAAGGCAGTGACTGTTTATTCTTCAGTGATTGAGTAGAATGTTAGGATTTTTTTTTTAACGATAGGGAATTGCTCAGTGGTTATGTCATATCAACCTTGGGAAACATTTCAGGTTTTGCTTATGATTTCCAGGGGCATAAGCAAGAAATGACCCAAATCAAGTTAGTCTTGCCAAATAAGCTAAATGAAGCTTGGTTTGTATGCCTTAAACTGCTTTTGTCAGCTCAGGGAATTTGCAAGGCTGGTTACTCTCCCATTGGGGGGCAGTGGGGGGGTTGTTGCTTTTTTTTTTTTTAGCATCTCCAGTTCTCAGCTGCCCCATTCTTATACCTTCTACATTGGTGGATGACCTGATGTTCATACAGAATTAGATAGGTTATGATAAGTCTTTCATTAGGATAAGTGACTGGTGGCTTGAATTTAGGAAAAAAGGAAATTAAAGAAATCAGCAACAACAACAAAGAAAATCTTTGCCTTTAACTTTAGTGCTTAAATTTAGTTAAGTAGGACTCTAGTTGGAGTTTGAAAGCTTTTATAACTGGAATAAAACCCATGAGCTAAAAAAGAGATCATTTTCTCTTTTTTTATTTGGAAATCGAGGTATAATTTTATGCATGGTCAGCACCATCGAATAGTCCCATGTATTTCCTCCATTGGATACGGTACATTCATTAACCACGTTTATGTCTTTCAAAATGCTATGGGAACTATTGTCTTTACATTTTGATTTACAAAGGTCTTCAAAGCCTAATCTAGAAGTGATAACCTCCCTCTTTTCCATTGTCTATTATTAATTTTTCTTTAAAAAATTTAAAAATTTAAAAATTTTAAATTTTTATTTAAAATTAATTTTTTTTTTAAATGTTTTATTTATTTCTAGGAGAGAGAGACAGCGTGAGCAGGGGAGGGTCAGAGAGAGAGGGAGTCATAGACTGAAACAGGCTCCAGGCTCCGAGCTGGCAGTCAGCACAGAGCCCGACGCGGGGCTCGAACCCACAAACCGCGAGATCATGACCTAAGCGAAAGTCGGAAAGTCGGACGCTTAACCGACTAAGCCACCCAGGCTCCCCTAAAATTAATTTTAAAAGTATTAAATATTTAATATAAAATATTAAAATTTTATTTAAAAATTAATAATAGACTATTATTAAAATAAATAGTCTATTATCTTAACTATGTATCAGGAAGCATCTTTATGGTCCCTGCCTAAATGTAGGTAGGTCAGGCTAAATCAGGCAAATTAATGAGTGGCCAAGTTTAATTATCATTATTTTAGTTTTGTGTTTTTTATTGGAGTGTTATTTTATTTATTTTGATAGGAGTATTTATTTATTTTATTTTAATTAAGGCATATGGGTTTAATTAAACTAACAGATGCTTGCGGCACCTGGCTGGCTCATTCAGCAGAGCATGAAGCTCTTGAACTTGGGGTCATGAGTTTGAGCTCCACATTGGGCTTGGAGTTTACTCTAGAAAAATAAATAAAAATTAAAAAAAAAATAAACTAAGAAACGGTATGTGCCATGATACCATTATGAAATGAAATCTCATTAACTTAGTGATTTCTTTCTGATTTTAAATCTCTTTGATATTTGCCTTAGAAAGCACGTGTTTAGAATTTCCCTGCTGGGGAATTGCTATCACCTGATTATTTTCAGTGTTGTCTGAAATATTTTTAAACTGTAGAGAATATATATTGCTGAGAAAACTTACATATAAGGGTTGGTATCTGGGAGCTATTTTCTGTGTTGTCTGACAGATTTTATTTTAAACTAACAAAGCTAAGAAAATGAAATGTAGCAGGAAGACAAGTACCAGTTTTAATGGTATAGATGGCCCATAGGATTTCAATCAAGATTGGATTAGCTAATCAAACAGGGACAAATCATACAGAACATTAGTACAGAGCTGAAATGAAAATGTACCAACCTATCAGGTCATTTATGACAAGACTCTTTAGGTTGCAAGTTAAGCTGCAGAGCTAACCTACCTGAAACAGAAGTACTGTCCCTGGAAACCAGAAAGTCTGACGGTGATCTGGCCTGAGGTACAGCTCAGTGCTGTTATTCATTGCTATCAACAGCGTTCAGTCTTTCCTGTATCACTTCTCTGCCCTTTGTGGGTGTCAAGGTCTGCTTTTCTTACTGTGGAATTATAATGTACAGAACGTGTACCTGTGGCCAAAGGGAACCATTTTTTGCTATCAGGAGAGAGAACTTGCTCATAAATAGAGCTAATCTATAATTAATACACTTACAACAAAGTGCATTAATTGGCCACACTGTGACTTGTATTCCTCTTTAGGAAAGTTGAGGATTGTGTGAAATAAAAAACAAAACTTTTTTGAAACCATTTTAATTATGTTTAAGTGTACAGTTCCATAGTGGCAACTGTATTCACATTATTTTGCAATAAATGCCTAGAACTTTTCCTCTTGCAATGTTGAAGCTCTCTACCCATTGAGCGACTCTTCCTTCTCTACTCCGTCTACCCCTGGACACCACCATTCTACTTTCTGTTTCTATGAGTTTGACTACTTTAGGTACGTCGCCTAAGTGGACTCCTATAGAATTTGTCTTTTTGTGACTGGCTTATTTCACTTAGTATAATGTCCTCAAGGTTCATTTATGTTTAAAATAAAACATTAAAATTTTATTTAAATAAAATAAATAAGCATGTGACAGGATTTCAAAAGGAAAAGACATTTTAAGATTTTTTTTAAGTTACTTTAAAAGGATATCCAAGAACTCAGATACCCTCCAGGAACTCAAATTCATGAAGGGAACATAAAGAAAGTCTATGGGACTGACAGTAGCTGGAAAATGCACTGCTCACTTAACACTTTTTAAACTCAAATTCATTTAGAACATTGGCTTACCAAGAATAAAAGGCAGCATCACATCTGCATCCTTTGAACTATAAATTTTCAACACTTGCTGTTTTTAGTATCCGCTAGGGGTGATTTAAAAAAAAGAAATGTGACAAAATATTTTTTAATGTTTGTTTATTTATTTCTGAGAATGAAAGAGAGCACAGGAGGGGCAGGGAGAAAAGGAGACAGAGAATCCCAAGCAGGCCCGTCACTGTCAGCACAGAGCCTGATGGGGGACTTGAACCCACAAACTGTGACATCATGACCTGAGCCAAAATCAAGAGTAGGATGCTTTATTGACTAAGCCAACCCGATGCTGCTAAAATATTTTCTTTTAAATTTTTTGCATGTGATTTTTAATTAAACCTTTTACTTTTAGTTAATTATTGATTTGTATACTTCTTTAAAAAAAGTATTGCAAAGAAATCCAATCCCATGTGCCCCTTAATGGCAAAATCTTGCAAAACTATAGTTAAATATCACAACCAGGATATTGACATTGATATATTCCATTGATCATATTCAGATTGCTGCAGTTTTCCTGGAATTGTTTTTGTGTGTGGGTATGTACACATGTCTTTAGTTCCATGCAATTTTATCACAGATTGTACATTGAATTTTTAGAATATGTGGATTAGATGTGTCTATTTCCGAGGTGCCATGATTTTTATAAGACTTAGTACCAAAATAATGCTCTTAACTTATGTGACAAACGTGTAAAGATGATAGGAGGAAGAGCATATCTTATCATGTTTAAACTAGATCTTTGCAGGGTCCCTGGGCTGCTCAGTTGACTAGACCTCCAATTCTTGATTTCAGCTCAGGTTTTGATCTCAAGGTTGTGAGTTCAAGCCCCGCATTGGGCTCTCTACTGGGCATGAAGCTTACTTTAAAAAAAAAAATTTTTTAATAAAAATAAAAAATAGATCTTTGCATTGAATAGCTTATCCAAGCTGTTTCCTTTAACATTTTTGTCATTCACTGTATGATTAGAGAATGATATATGAATATTTATTTTTACCAAACTCATTTCTTCTCTTTAATATTTAGAATTAGATATAGTTTTCATTATGGCATTATCACTGGAGAAGCAGGACATACTTTAAGAACTTTACTGTTAATACTCGAAGACCATAATTGAGGGGAAATAAGAGTGTTCATTTGAAAAGTCACTATTTTGCCTGTAACCTTCATATTTACTGGTTCTATAAAATAAAAGAAAGATCATAAGGCATTTCCATTAAGGGTAGTAAGACTCCTCATTTAGTTATGTAATAGTGCATTGCTAAATCATAGAGAATAAAATGAGCGTAAACATTTGCAAAGCAAATTACCCAACCTGTAGGTACACATTTGTCATTATATTTTATGCCACTTAATGATTTATTATTTCCTATTCACATTCATATATTATTCTGATTTACAGAGTCTGTACTTCCTAGAACAAGAATGCCTTTTTTTTCTACAAATCCTCCTTAATCTCATTTGTAGGAAGAGATTCAAAGAAAATTTTCTAAGTTAGAAGATCCTTTCTTTTAACAACAAATGGAGCGAGATAAGCAGAACAAAAGTATTTGCACTAAATTGAAAGAGCTTCTTTACACAAATAAAGTAAGGAAATTTTCTCCTTGAGAGAAAAAAAATATTAATGCAACTACGTTCTTAATAGAGAACTGAAAAGATGTTCGTGAACAGGTTTCTCCTTTGTTTCAACAGAGACCTCATAAAGACAATTCAGCTTTTTAGTTTTTAGATGATGATCTGAAGTCAAATGATGGCTATACGGAGCATATTTGAATTATTTTTTAAGGAAAACTTAATCAAGGCCATTCTCATTTGCTCACTTTTTCAGTACTGTTGTTTGACAATAGTAAAGACAAATAACAACTACACTGATAATAATATCTAACAATTATTATAACTCTTATTAATGGCAGTTACTATGTACCAAGTACTCTTAGGAATGTTAATTTCTCTAATCCTTTGTAACTATTTCCATTCCATTTTTCAAGGTTTCCTACTTTTTAAAAAAGATTTTATTTGTCTTTAAATGTTTATTTATTTTGAGAGACAGCAAGCGAGGGAGGGGCAGAGAGAGAGAGAAAGAGAGGGAAAATCCCAAGCCGGCTCCCCTCGCCCTGCAGGGCTCAAACTCACCAACTGTGAGATCATGCCCAGAATCAAAAATCAAGAGTTGGTCACTGAACCGACTGAGCCACCCAGGTGCCCCTAAGATTTTATTTTTTTCAGTAATCTCTATACCTCACAGGGGCTCAAACTCACAACCTCGAAATCAACTGAGCTAGCAAGACACCCCCAAGCTTTCCTACTTTCCATCTTTCCTATCCCTTACTGAACTTCCCTTGATGTCTCTTCCTTTCCTTCTGATTTTGTTTTCATGTATGTGATAGTTTGTCTTTTATGCTTTCTTTCTTTCTTAGTTCTGTGAACTGACATTTCATCTCCCCATCACATCTCTGAGATATTTTATTTCTACTTTGTTGTTTTCAAAGATACAGGAAAACGCTTCTTATGTTTTTCAAGCACTTGCTTAATGTTTCCCTCAGTTCCATGGCTTCTGTTTTTCGGTAGGGTGTGTGGAGGAGACGGCAGAGGCTAGTTTTTCATCTAGTCTTTTTTTTTCTTAGAGAAACTCTGTGGTACTGTGTACTGTGTTCCTTTTTCAGAAACATACTTATCACTAAAAAAATGACTTTTCCTGTGGACAAACTCTTCACCATAGATATTTTGGCAGGGATATTTGTTAGAGTTCTAAGCTCACTGATTTCAATGAAGAAAAGGCTTGGGTCCTCTCTACTACCTCACATTAAACCTGCTTCATAAAAACATGGCTTAGGGGCACCTGGGTGACTCAGGCACTTAAGTGTCAAACTCTTGACTTTTGCTCGAGTCATGACCTCACAGTTCATGAATTCAAGCCTTCCATCAGGTTCTGCCCTGACAACGCACACCCTGCCAGAGATTCTTGCTCTCCCCCTCTCTCTATCCCTTCCGGGCTCAAGCTTATGTGCTCTCTCTCAAAAATCATAAATAAACTTTAAAAAATATTTTTAAACATGGCTTAATTCTTTGAGTTCTGTAGCTCTTTGTCTTTCCTGAAATGAACTGTTTCCATCGGGGGTTTATGTGGCCCTCCCAGATCACCTCAGCTCCTGCACATAGTTGTATACACACAGTGGGTTTTATACCCTACATTGTCAGGCAGCGTATTTTTCTGGTTATTTCTGAGATCTACTGTCCTTTGAGCCCTTTTGCCCCTGACATTGCTCTGCTTGGCCTTTTGTCCCTCGTTGCTTCCAGATGACCCTGCTGAACCTCAGCTTTTGGAAAACTTACACATATTTTGGTGACTACGTATTGTTCTGGTCTTTTCGTTTTTTAAAGATGGAGTTGGCTGTATATGACTTTTAATATTCACTATGTCTTTTAAAAATAGTCTTATTGAGGCTAACTTACCTTCTACCAAAGTCTCTCCTGTATGTGTACAGATTAGTAATATTTAGTAAATGTAGACAGTTGTGCAACCGTTAACAAATCTAGTTTTCTGAACGTTGGGTTGCTCCAAAAGTGACTTTGCTGTGCCTGTTTGCAGTCAATCCCTTACTGTTTCTTTGAAGATGTAATTGCTGAAATGGAAGTACTTTACTTATATGGCTATGATCAATTCAAAAATTATCTGTGCTATGTTTTCATTTTTCATAAATTGCAGGGGGAAATGGAAGGTTAATACAGTAGAAGACTAATAATAATATATGTCTATATCTTGGCACTTATTCTTCTGCTCTCTGATTTTTATAATAGAGTTTTCTGTAGCTTCTTAGGTAATTTTCTTATCAGAGAGTAAGATTTGGTTGCGGGGGAGAGTTGAAGCACTGGGGTCTATCAAGACATACTGATGTTAATTGTTGCTGTGATTTTGTTGGTGTGAAATGCTTGTTCCCTTCCCATGTCAATCTCTGGAAGCAGTGTGAAATCAACTGAAAGTTCTATAAAGAAGAAGCCCACCTATACTGGAGGTCTTGAATTATTTAAAACAAGCTAATACAATTTTACACTTTTTCTTCAATGTGTTTTGCTACTTTCACATTTTAGTGTGAGAAGTAATAAAACCAGCTGCTTATTCTGATTGTAGTTGTGATCTCTTATATCTCAGTTGACCCTGGTTTAATCACTTAAGCATGAACCTTGGTTTCCTGAAATTTCCACAGTAATAACTTATATTTCTTATAGTAAAATGTGGAGGACCGTTGTTAGCAGAAGATACATCAGTGGCACATTAGATATATTGAAGCACTGAGTGTATGCAGCCAAATTATAACTATTTCCAAGCATTTCCAGAGATGAGTGAAGATGAGGCAAGCCAGTAAGAGTGTGCCACTCTCCTCTGAAAATTCCTAGCTAAAAAGAACAGCCTCAGGAGGAGATTGGCAAATCCTTGAACTGTTACTTATATACAGTTGCCATTTACTGAGTGTTTTCTATATGCCAGACACAATGTTAAGCATTGTGTACATATTTTTCTTATAGAGCAACATTTTAATATACATTGTGGCAGTTAACATTTTCTTTTATAGATAGGGAGGCTGAGATTTATACAGCTTGGCTAGGAAATGGCCTAGAAAGGTGGAGCCAGTACTCAAATCCCAATCTGGCTAACTCTGCAGCCAGGCTCTTAAACGTTCTCACATTTACAGTATATAGCTTGGACCTCTCTACGTATAAAAAGAGGAAATTTGGATATGTCCTATGTTTCTTCATGGAAACCATGGCATGAATTCAAGATGCTTTCATCGTTACTGTACTTCCTGGAATGTGTCTGAATACATGATTTCCAAGGATTGCCTCCATCATGGTTTTGGTCTATTTGTAATATTTCTGCAAAGGATTACATTAGAAAGATAAGGACTGGGGTGCCTGGGTGGCTTAGGTGGTTAAGCGTCCGACTTTGGCTCAGGTCATGGTCTCACGGTTCGTGGGTTCGAGCCCTGCATCAGGCTCTGTGCTGACAGCTAGCTCAGAGCCTGGAGACTGTTTCGGATTCTGTGTCTCCCTCTCTCTCTGACCTTCCCCTACTCACACTGTCTCTCTCTCTCTCTCAGAAATAAATAAAACATTGAAAAAAAGAAAGATAAGGACCATGGATACAGCTTGGGTTCTAATGATGTGAGTGACATGAGTTAGTTAAACATTTCAATACTTAGATAGTATTTGTTTTATAACAAAATGTCACCTTTATCAAATTGTGCAGTATTCATCACTTTAATAGCAGTAAAAGAGCAAGGTTAAGTCAGCAATTTCCCAGTTTGCCTCTGAACATTGTTTCCTGTTTAATTGAGCATTGCCCCTTCTTCTTAGTACTATAAAGCATGCCTTAAGAAAGAATCGTTTCATGTAGCCAGTACCTTTTACAGGTTGTATAGTCATTCATATGTGATCTGAAATATTTTTTTACCTTCTTGCATAAAAACAAAAAAATTAAATAAAATATTGAAAGCAATTTCAGCTAAAAATAATAATACCACAAAAATGGAGATATAACAGCTCACTGCAAATTATGGATTTAATTGGATTTCTCATCAATCAGAATGTTAAATAAATATTGCCATGTGTTTTGAGGGAAAAGAATGGATGCAGTTAAAATGTGTTTTGAATCAAGTCCAAAATCCTTCTCAAAATATCCACTGTTATGTTCTTCAGAGTCATATGATGGTGATTTGAAAAGCTGAATATCTCAGTTGAAATACTGGAGATAAAGAAACTGCTATCATATGCATCCTACCCCTTTTAGGTGACCTTCTATAGGAAAACTTGTATGATTTATATTCTCTCTCTCCCTCCCTTTCTCTCTCTGTCTCTCTGTCTTCCCCCCTCCTTTCTTCCCTTCCACCCACAACATCACACATATTTATATACATACATATCAGAAAAACCTACCTAATTCTACATACATGTATATCAAAATTTGAAAATAAAACCTTTTATTAATTGGACTATAACAGACAAACATACCTTAAGTAACATTTCAATGAATGCTCGCAAATAGAATATGTACATGTCACCATGAGCTAGATCAACAAATAGGACATTAGCAGCACTCTAGAGCTCCCTGCTCTCTTTCTTGAATTTTTATTACTATTCTAACAGCTAATAGCATAGGTTAGCTTTACCTGTTTCTGAATTCCATGTAAATAGAGTCAAACAAAATGTATTCTTTTCTGTATGTCTTGTTTCACTTGTTTGTGAGATTTGTCCACATTGTATAGTAGTGCATTTATTTTAATTGAGCTATCATTTGTTATTATATGAATATATGACATTAATTTATGTTACTCTTGATACACATTTGGGTTGGTTTCAGTTGGGAGTATTGTGAGTAATGCCGGTATGAAAATTCGTGTATATATATATTTAGGTGTATGGATGGATGTATTTATATTGGGTATGTAAGTAACTAAGAGTAGAATTACTGAGTCTTAGGAAATGTGTGTGGTCATTTTAGTTGATACATTTTCCACACGGGTTGAACCAAGTTACAACCTCATCACCCATGTAGGAGAGCTCCAAATCCTGACAATGCATTTAGTTTCAGGCATTCTTGTAGGTCTGTAATGTTATCACATTATTACTTTAAATTGCATTACTCTGATGATGAATGAGTTAGAGAATGTTTTTGTATGTTAATTGGGCATTTGCATATTCTCTTTTGGAAGCGCCCATTAAGGGTTTGGGTTTGGGTTTTTTTTAACCCCAGTTTTCATCTGGGTTTGTCCTTCTTTCTTACTAATTTGTATAGGTTCATTACATATTCTGGGTATTAGTCCTGTTAGGTAAGATCTGTTAAAAAATGTCGAGGCGCCTGGGTGGCTCAGTCGGTTGGGCGTCCGACTTCGGCTCAGGTCATGATCTCACGATTCGTGGGTTCCAGCCCCGCATCAGGTTCTGTGCTGAAAGCTCAGAACCTGGAGCCTGCTTCAGATTCTGTGTTTCCTCACTCTCTGCCCCTCCCTGACTCGTGCTCTGTCTCTCTCTGTCTCAAAAATTAAAAAAATAATAAAAACAAAAGTCTGCTCCCACTCTGACTTTACCTTTGTGTGTATGAATTCTTTTTTTAAAATGTATATAATTTACCCTTTATAATCTTCTAATAGTGTTTCTAAGGAACAGAGTTATTACATTTAATGTGGTCCCATTCATCAATCTGTTTTTATGGTTGGTATCTTGTGTCATATTTAAGAGCTCTTCACCCAGTCAAAAGTCATGCAGATATTTTCTTGGGTAAACTTTTACATTTACATCAACTATCCGTCTGGGATAGATTTTTCCATATGGGGGTGGGGGGAGGGAAGGGATCAGTTTTTCCTTTTTTCCACATGAATATCCAACTGTTCTTGCGTTATTGACGGAAAAGACCATCCCTTCTCCACTCTTCAGTGTCTTTATTTGTTGTAAATCAAGTGATGTCATAAGTCATGTATAGGTTTATTTATGGATTATTTTGGTCCTTTGTTCTATTTGTTTATCCTTATATCAGGATCATACTGTATAAACTTCTATCACTTTTTAATCTGTGGCATATCTTTTTTTAACATTGTCTTGAATATCCTTGACTTTTCATTTCTATATAAATTTTATTTTGTATTATTTTTTAAATGTTTATTAATTTTTGAGAGAGGGAAACAGAGCATGGGCAGCTCTGAGGGGGTGGGGGGGTGGCCCAGAGAGAGAGGGAGCCACAGAATCCAAAGCAAGCTCCAGGCTCTGAGTGGGCAGCACAGAGCCCAGCATGGGGCTTGAACTCACAAACAGTGATATCATGACCTAAGCCCAAGTCAGACACTTAACCGACTGAGCCACCCAGGCACCCCTCATTTCTATGTAAATGTTAGAATCCTCCCATTAATCTCAAATGCAACATTTTCTTTTTAATAAAGGGTGGAATTTGTATTGAATTGCATTGAACCTATATATCAAATTGAGGAGAATTGGTATTTCACAGCGTATTTTAAACACACATTTGCAAATATAATCCAGCTGTATATAAAGCAGATAATATATCAGGAAAAGGATGGGTTTAATCAGTGGATAAAATTGTTGTTTAATATTGGAATTTCAAGTAGTGATTCACCATAAGAAAGAAAAAAGAAAGACGTCACACAGTACTCTCAAAGGATGCAGGAAAATGCCTTTGATCAACTTGAAATGTCATTCATGATAAAAGCTCTGAGCAAACTAGAAGTAAAAAGGAACTTACCTAACGTCTTAAAGAGAGAAAACTGACAACTTCTTCTCTGAGTCTGGGGTCAGAACAAGGAAACTAACTCAGACTTGTGACTTCACAGCTGGCATCTGCAGATTGGGAGTTCCAAAGACAAGAAGTGGAAGCTGCCAATCCAGAAACTGGCACACGGTGTTACCTCTAGTGTGGTCTCTTAGTTTTAGTGACAGAATCCCTGAGGGCCAAGAGAAAGGGACAAAGACCCTATCTCTCCATGGGAGGAGCGTCAGAGTATTTATCACCACTCTTCTGCCACAAGTTCTTTTACATGATAGAAGTTAGTTATTTTTTACAGTAAACATGAGCTCTAGCTTGATTGACTAGAAATTAATTAGTCATTAATTTGCTTCCTCGGGGTCTTCCTCAGCTGTACTCTACTGTTTTTCAGCATTGATGTTTCTATGGGAAATGTTGTGACAAGACTTGCTCTTTTCCTACTTGGAGCCAAAGTGGGTTTTGTTTGTTCATTCTGCTCTTTTTTCTTCTTGGCCTAATGACACATAGATATATATCTGCCTCTGTTTTCAGGGAAACATGTCCCATAGATATATTTTACATATATTATTTTATCTTCTTAAATATATATCCAGGTATACTGAATATATGTTCAAGCTTTTGAATGTATATAAATATTTATATTTATATATGTGTATGCGTATATATACAAAGATTTATATCTCCAAACTTTTAGCCTCTCGTTTACATTTCCATTATTTTGCTAAATTATCTCAAGTCTCTTCCTCCTGTGTTTTCCACAGTTCTCTTTCTTGGGTTCTTGTAATGTGGTCATCTTTCATTTTATTTCTTTTCTTTAAGCTCATGTATCTATGTCTTGAGTTCTTATTTTAGGGAGATTGTATTTTCCTTAAGTTATTTGATTTGTCTGTAATTTTTGCTTGCTTTGTATATGTATTCATAAGTTTGCAATATTCTTTTCATCTTTATTCATCAGTATACTTACAGCTGTCTCGTGTCCCTGCTGCCTCTGGTAGCTCTCCTTCTCTTCCTCCTCTTCCTCCTCCTCCTTTTCCTTTTCCAATGGGCCTTCTCTTGAATGCGTATAATGGAGGTTTCTTTATTGACTGAGAAAGAAGGAAGAGTCAGCTGGCAGTCTGAAGTATGATTTCATAGCTCTACATTTTTCCTCATTTTGTTTCTATTTGAAATAGTGAACTTGTTATATACTAGCATAGAAACTCTCTGGCTCATAAGGATGTCAAACATGTCTGAATTTGGACATGATCCTTTAGCATAGATCAATAGAATTTCTGTTCCATCTTACCTTAACAAGAACTTATTCTGGGGGTGCCTGGGTGGCACACTCAGTTGGGCGTCCGACGTCAGCTCAGGTCTTCCAGTTCATGAGTTCGAGCCCACATCGGGCTCTCTGCTGTCAGTTTGGAGCCTGCTTCAGATCCTTTATCTCTCTTTCTCTCTGCCTCTCTCCCACTCATGCACACATTCTTTCTCTCTCTCAAAAATAAATAAGTATGAAAAATTTAAGAGAAAAAAAAGAATTTACTCTCTAAAGATGGTGTATCAGAATGCTCAATAAAACTTACGTCTCCTCTGGGTCTGGTATGGCCATTCCAAGCAACAGGTCACAGGGTTTACTCCTCAGGGGAAGCTGTCTATCTTGGAAAGCCCATGCTCTATCCACACCGCCTCTCCCTCACAGTGATCCTTTATGGGGCTTGGGGTATATTCAATTCTTATTTTCTTTGATATTTTGGGTTGATTTCAAAAGGAATAGAAGGACAAAGATTCTTTACTTTGGAATGCATAGCTGGACTTTTGTGCCCAGTATTTGTATATAACGGGAGGTTAGGTTACAGAATTTGAGCGTGTGAATTTGACATTTTAAAACTGTTTTCATTTCTTTTAAATATAAATTTTACAAGTCATTTTTGTTATGAAAGGCCATATGAGTAATTTTTATTAAATATTTTAAATTTAGAGGTTTTCATTTATTGCTTTATTTCTTTCTGTATTTATTCTAACATCTCAGTTTCTTTTACTTTTCAGATGCAACAACTGTTCCATGAAAATTATGAGCATAATCGGAAGGGTTATATCCAAGACCTTCACAACAGCAAAATCCACGCAGCCATAACACTTCACCCCAACAAAAGGCCTGCCTACCAATACAGGCTTCACAATTACATGCTCAGCCGCAAAATTTCTGAACTTCGCTACCGCACCATCCAGCTCCACCGGGAGAGTGCTCTGATGGGCAAGCTCAGTAACAGTGAAGTGAGTAAGGAGGACCAGCAGCTGGGAGTGATGCCGTCCTTCAACCACTTCCAGCCTCGGGAGAGAGATGAAGTGATAGAATGGGAGTTCCTGACAGGGAAGCTCCTTTACTCAGCATCTGAGAACCAGCCTCCTCGACAGAGCATCAACAGCATCCTGAGAACAGCACTGGATGACACGGTCCTCCAGGTGATGGAGATGATCAACGAAAACGCCAAGAGTAGGGGACGGCTCATTGACTTCAAGGAAATTCAGTATGGCTACCGCAGGGTTGATCCCATGCATGGAGTGGAGTACATTTTGGATTTACTCCTCTTATATAAAAGACACAAGGGGAGGAAACTGACTGTGCCGGTGAGACGTCATGCGTATCTTCAGCAGTTGTTCAGCAAGCCTTTCTTTAGAGAAACTGAAGAGCTAGACGTCAACAGGCTTGTGGAGAGCATTAACAGCGACACTCAGTCGTTCTCCTTTATATCTAATTCTTTAAAGATATTATCTTCTTTTCAAGGTGCCAAAGACATGGGAGGGCACAATGAAAAGAAAATACACATCCTTGTCCCTCTCATTGGAAGGTATGACATTTTCCTGAGATTCATGGACAACTTTGAAAAAACTTGTCTTCTTCCAAAGCAGAGTGTAAAGCTGGTCATCACCCTTTTCAGTAGGGATTCTGGCCAAGACTCCAGCAAGCATGTTGAGCTGATAAAGGAATACCAGAACAGGTACCCTCAGGCAGAAATGACCCTGATCCCAATGAAGGGAGAGTTTTCCAGGGGTCTTGGTCTTGAAATGGCTTCTTCCCAGTTTGACAATGATACTTTGCTGCTATTTTGTGATGTTGACTTGATCTTCAGGGGAGACTTTCTCCAGCGATGCAGAGATAATACAATTCAGGGACAACAGGTGTACTACCCCATCATCTTTAGCCAGTATGACCCAAAGGTAACCAATGGGGGAAATCCTCCCACTGACGATGACTTTGTCTTCTCAAAGAAGACTGGATTTTGGAGAGACTATGGCTATGGAATTACCTGTATTTATAAAAGCGATCTTCTGGGTGCAGGTGGATTTGATACCTCAATACAAGGCTGGGGACTGGAAGATGTCGATCTCTACAATAAAGTCATTCTGTCTGGCTTAAGGCCCTTCAGAAGCCAAGAAGTAGGAGTGGTGCATATTTTCCATCCAGTTCATTGTGACCCTAACTTGGACCCTAAGCAGTATAAGATGTGTTTAGGATCCAAGGCAAGTACTTTTGCCTCAACCATGCAACTGGCTGAACTCTGGTTGGAAAAACATTTGGGTGTCAGGTATAATCGAACTCTCTCCTGACAGTCCAGGCAACACATATTGCCTTTTTAAAGGGGAGTTTACCTCATTGTTGGTTGTTGTTATTTTTATTTTATTATTGTTATTTTTATTATTATAATTATTATTGTTATAATTTTATTTTGTTATCCTGGTCTTAAACTACTCTTGGTTGTCTTCCAAAGGGTGTTTCTTGACCTCAAGCAAGAAGAGTCTGCAGTTCACTGATATTTCAGATTTCTACTGAAGTCAATTATGTATTACTTTTATATATCTTTATTCGAGATCGAGTTAAATCGTGGCAATCAAATGACTTTTGAAGCTCATTCATCGTGAGAGACAGCTTAAAGGAATGTTCTCTTGGGGCTTAAAGATGCAATATCGACTTTTATTTTGTTTGTTAAATTCAATGTGATACGAATATTTACTGGTGAAAGGTACCACAAAAGTGCTTTATGCTTCCTATGGGGAAGGGACTCTGTAACATAAACTTGAGTTTTGTAATTTATACAAGGACTTAAATATATAGACAATAATTTTCTTCATCTTTAGAATTTTTAAAGTAAATGAACACTTATGATTGTATGTTTATTTTTTAAAAAAAGTTTTAAAAATTGAGGAGTTTTGTTCCACAAGCAACCGGTACGGGCTACCCTGGTCTTCTGACAATTATGTACTCCTCACAACTGTCTGCTATAAATGCGAATGAACTTTATTTTCTCAAGGAAATATGATTTAATTAAATATTCATGTACATTTTAGAAGCTTTATGAAACGATGTCCTTCATTTGCTGGCAAGAAGATAAAATATGACAGAACCTGGTTATTTATAATAAAACACAGGTATAACAGTAATCTTTTTCAAAAACACTGAAAAGTTTGTGTTGTTTCCTTTCAGTCATATTGTTGTATTTCATAGAGGTCATGCTCACCAAAATGTGCTTACTATAGAGACTGGAAAAGTTAACAAGGGATTATGGGCATACTGTTTGTGTTATTATGCTTTAAATCCTGGCCTTCACAACTGATTAAAATGAGTGGCTTCTTTATTGAATAATTTACATTCCAGGAGAAGCATTCTTCCTCAATCTCTTCAGCTTTGTGATCAAACTGAACCAAGAACAGGTCAGAAACTGCCTTTAACTCGGGTTAATTTGGGTTCCCACAAAATGTAGCATGTTGTGCATACTGTTCTACGTTCTGGTTTTCTTTTTTTTCACACAGTAGGACTAAGCTTTGCATCAAAATTGAATTGAAAGTTGCTGTAAATTGCTACCATTATTTGGAACTGATTGTTAGGAGGCCATACAGCCTTTGCCTTAGAGATGGGTTTTGTACAGGGTAACAGTCTCTTTAGGTGAGGAAATTCAGGGAGTCTCAAAAAAAGATAACATTGCTTAATGTTGTGACAAATATGATGACACTCTCCTTGACCATAACATATAATTTTAATAATGTCAGACTCATTAGAAAGGAATTAATGGCACTTTTAGATGTTAAAAATCTTGACAGGGCCAACAATTCAGAATTGATCTCTGCTCTAATATTTTCTCGGCCTTCATAAACCCTTCCTCTTAATAGCTTATTTTCCTACATCATGTGGCTTAGCTCTTTTAGCGGGTTTTATTTTCCTAAGCAGTCAATAGATTAACATGCAGTAAAGATGGTCATTTGGGAAGAGTTACTGCAAACTAATAATTGTTAATGATTTCATTAATGAAGAAAAGAAATCAAGGTCTGCTCATCTGTTTAACTGAGACAACTGAAAAACAGCCCGAGTCATGAGGCAACTACCCAGTGATGCAGTGGCATTCTCTGTAATACTCATGGAATTCTACTGATGAAACAAGGAAATGCAGAGATCTCATCTAAACTTAATTACATACACGCATACTGCACTAAAATTCACATAAGTGCATTTTAGTTCTATTTTGTGACTCACTTTAGGCTTTCCTGTGACTTTTTTTTTTTTTCAGGTACTGCAATATTTCCCGACCAAAGATTTATTCGAATTACACTAGTGAAATTAAGAGTGTTCTCCTATCTGTGCAGGGTCTCTTATTTAAAGTTCCTTTAAGGTTGAAGGGCAACACAGCATGAATGCAACCTGAAGCATCGTATACGTCTGTTACCGCCATTACCTTATTCGGGTAACTGTGAGTGTCGTGGTTAAGCATCACTCCAATAACCATTCCATCTTAGTGATCGTCTTCTGTGATCGATCCATCCTACGCATTTTAATTGCATTGTCCTTCTATTTATTTATTTTTAAAGTTTATTTATTTTGAGAGAGAAAGCATGAGCAAACAGAGAGAGAGAGAGAGAGATCGAGAGAGAGAGAGAATCCCAAGCAGATCCCACACTCAGCTTGGAGCTCAGCATGGCACTCAGTCTCATGAACCATGAGATCATGACCTGAGCCACTATCAAGAGTTCAATGCTTAACAGATCCAGCCACCCAGGTGCCCCTACTTGCATTGTCTTTTTAAACAGAATTCTCTCAGCATCTTTCAGAATATTGACATTATTCTCTTTGTTCAGCAGATATGGAAACCGAGGCCATGAATAATGAGGTAACATATCCTGTGTTATACTGTCATTAAGACTTAAGTTAACTCTTGTCCAGATCTGGAGCACCTATCTTTCCATGTGAACCCAAGGCTTCTCAGCTGTTGGGGTGATGTAGAAGACAGTGGGCAAAAGTCTGGCTGAAACCATGAACATGTTTGATCTGCCATTCAGCTTACGTCTGCTGTATGCTCAATTCTGGGCCACACTAAGTTTGCTGATGTTTGCTCAGTGAGAGCCTGCTGTCAGGTCTTTCATCCCAGTCCTCTACCACTTTGCTAGCTCCCTCTGAGTAGCACTCTGTTTGGAAAAGGTTTCTTCTATTTGCTTGCTCACAGGTCACTGGGTATCAACCAGTAGAAAAAAATGCTGAGCTTTCCTGATACCAGCAGCAGCCCTTATCTCTGTGGTGTCAGCTAGCTGAGTACAGAAGCTGTCGGCAATGAGCACCGCCATGTAATTGTGTGACTATTTCTGTCATTTGCCCCATACAGACTTGGCATAAAGCAAATTTGTCAGAGCTATTTCTGAATCTAACAGTTAAACTCATTGTGCCTAGTAATAGATGGGGAGCTGTAGGAATAAAATCCCCAAGTGTGTGAACTGACAGTCCAACCAACCAAGAGGATGAATGCTCCCTGGAAAGGTAAACTACAAAGTCCCACTGTTTTTAGCATAAGAAAGCTGGAGCCCATCTCCAGTCTGCAGCCCCATTTTTGGGCTACTCTGGCTTCACATGGTTGCGTTTTCAGATCAGGCCTGGACAGCTCCTTCCTCCAGGAGGAGGACCCAGAAGACAAGGATCCTTTCTAATGGCTTGGATTGCCCAGATGGGAGGTTATCATGGCGCCTGGCCTGTTGAGCCCTCACCTGGGACTGCCTTGTCCTCGAGGGAATGGGCTAAGCCAGACTTGGACCTAGAAAGAGACTGGTGTCTTCCCTCTTTACCTCTGACCACCCAACAGAAAATATTTTTAAGCAGGTAAAATATACCAAGATGAGTCACAAAGAGCCAGTAAAATAGCTATAGCTCTATCTCAGCCATGGTGATAAGATTTATATAGGAGAAGGAAGGCATCAACATGCTTAAATTATGTGGCTAAGCTACCTTTCTTTTCCCTACCACGTGCTGCTTTCTGAGTCACTGCCAGTCCCCTGCCAGTCCCCTACAAGTTTTTACCCTAGGGATATCTCTAAGAGGGCACTGTTAATTACCCGGGGACTTATGCACTTACGCGGTCTTTGGCCTTGATTATTGAAGGCGTATCTCCATGGGAGAGCCTGTGATTATGGATATTACAAGGCAAGTGGGCAAAATAGTGTCCTAAGGGACAATACAGGTATCTGTTATCACTTCTTAGTGTTGCTGACTTGTCTACCCTCCCCATCTCCACTTTTATTAGCATTGCGATCATTGCCAAACATAGAATACGTACTGAGTCCAGAAGCCTTCTTGATCTTCAGTTTTTGAGCAGTGGCAACAGTAGAAGCAGGAGGAGATGCAGAATAGATGCCGGTGCAGCTCGGCCTCTGTGTGCCCCCTGGCCTCGCACAGGCACCAGCTGCACTGCCAACTTGCCTTGACAGATGGAGGGGATGAGGAGACTTCCTTCGGCGGTGATTCATGCCCCCAGGTGGCGACACAGTCACATCTGCCAACCACCTGGCGCTGGCGCAAAGCTGCCAGCATTTTCACTTCCATCTTCAATTTTGACATCCACTTGTCTGTTTCCCTCTTCCTTTCTCATGTCGGAAGCTGCCAAGGGCTGTGCCATATTTAGCGTTCTGTTCCATGAAGGATTTTATTTCAGTTGAATTAAATAGATATGTATTCGTCTGTAGGTTGATTTAAAAAGCAGAGATGGGGTGCCTGGGTGGCTCAGCTGATTAAGTGTGTGACTTTGGCTTAGGTCATGATCTCATGGTCTGTGAGTTCGACCCGCCCTTCAGGCTCTGAGCTGATAGCTAGGAGCCTGGAGCCTGCTTTGGATTCTGTGTTTCCCTCTCTCTGCCCCTCCCCCACTCATGCTCTGTGTCTTGCTCTGTCTCTCCCTCCCCCTCTCTCAAAAATATATAAGCATTAATATTTTCTTAATAAATTAAAAATTAAAAAAGCAGAGATACTGAGTTTTATTATCCATCATGTAAAGGTATACATCCTTGCTATTCCATTACCGTTTGCAGTCATTATAGGATCAGTTTTGATGGAATTGGTGAGTACAGGATTGGCAGGAAAAAAAAATAGTATTTAAAATGGACCTATTGGGGCACCTGGGTGGCCCAGGTCTGACTTAAGCGTCTGACTCTTGATTTTGGCTGAGGTCATGATGTCATGGTTTGTGGGATCTAGCCCTGCATCCGGCTCTGCACTGAGCCCACTTGGGATTCTCTCTCTTCCTCTCTCTGTGCCCTCCCTTCCCTCTCTCTGTCTCTAAATACTTAAAAAGTAATAACATAGGGGCGCCTGGGTGGCTTAGTCGGTTAAGTATCCGACTTTCACTTGGGTCATGATCTCACGGTTTGTGGGTTCGAGCCCCGCGTCGGGCTCTGTGCTGACTGCCAGCTCAGAGCCTGGAGGCTGTTTGAGAGTCTGTGATTCCCTCTCTCTCTGACCCTCCCCTGCTCACGCTGTCTCTCTCTCTCTCTCTCTCTCCTAGAAATAAATAAAAACATTAAAAAAAATTTAAAAAGTAATAACATAAAATGGACCTATTATATAAAAAGAGAGTGTTCAACAGAAAATAAAGATGCTTTTCTTTTTTCCTAGAATGTTTGTTCTTTTCTGAGGTATTAACCAGTTAGTAAATACTAATTGAGAACTTCCTGGGAACAATAAGCTCAAGTAGGAACTCTTAAGACTGAAAACACGCGTCACCTGAAGCCAAACCTGGAGCTTCACTCAGGCCTCCTATGGAGCTGTTTTCCATTTCCTTATCAGGTCTTCGCCAACTCCTGTCCCCTAGATCCCCACAGGCATCACATTTCCTTATTTTATCCAAGCAGGGAGAAGCATGTGTATATGCCAAATAGAACCTGAGATCTATAGGTGAATTTCAAATATAGAAATATGAACCTGCCTTGATTCTTGCCTTTATTCTGGCAGCAGGTGTTCAACTTGACATCAGACAAAAATAACTCAGGGCCAGAAGTTCATATAAAAGTGAAAATACATACCACAACATCAGGAGTAATAGCTTCTGGATCTAACCTGTTAACTATTCTGTCACCACAGTCAGCCTCAAGTTTATTTCTCCTTCCTTTCCATACCTACCAAAGTGGCTCCAACACTTGTTTTTGAAAGGAAAATCTTGATAGGTGATAACTCAAATGTTAAAAGCATAATACTAAGAAAGTGGGGGAGGGGAGAAAGCAGTGTGCTGTGTATCCTTGAATTATTTTCTTTTTCACTTGCCTCCTGGTTTTCGTGCTGTTCTGAGATGCCAATAACCTACTCTTTTTTTTAAATATTTTTATTTTCTCTGCCACTGGGTTCTTCCTTGCCCCACCCCTCACTCCCACTTAGTAACTACTTTTTACTAACCATCTAAGCTTTAGACTACAAGTCTCTAGTATTGGTTCTGAGGAGCTACACTTGTATAAATCATGAGCTTGAAGGCTGAAGTTAGGATAAATTTTTCACCTCTTTTTCATTAGCAGCCCTGGTCTATTTAAACTATGCTGAGATTCACGTATCCCCCTTGTTAGCCAACTGGGATCTCAAGGGCATGGATTTTACAAAGCCCCTTGCAAATTTGGACTAGAAACTGATAGAAGAGACCTTTGAAACTCTTTGATCCGCTCCAAGTGCTTCCTGATTCCTGTTTCTCAATTAATCTGTTCAACATTAAATTCAGGTTTGTGCTTTAATGGAAAAAAACAACAACATTGCATCAAAATGTTTACTGAGCTAATGATTCATTCAGTTAAAAAAATAGATTTTAGGAATAAATCTTAATGTGTATTTCTTTAAATCATTTTGCTCTTGTAATGTAAATTTATAATGGAAGGTATCCATTTACATATATTTTATAGTATTTTCCTGGTAATCCACTTTTTTTATTAACAGAGAATGCGCGCACTCAAGTGGGTGAGGGGCAGAGGGAGAGGGAAAGAGAATCCCAGGCTGACTCCACACTCAGCTAGAGAAGTCCGCCACAGGGTTTGATTTCAGGACCTTGACATCATGACCTGAGCTGAAATCAGGAGTCTAACACTTAACTGACTGAGCCACCCAACCACCTCTCTGGGAGTCCATTATTACATAGACCTTCCTTAATTATGAAGGAAGTTTATGTGATTTATAAACTTATCAGTATGTTTTCCTAATATCAATAATGTTCGTATTTTCATCATCTACATAGGATGAGCAGAATTCTTTTAAAGAAGGCTAAGACTCAGAGCTCCAAAGAGAAGGAAACCATTATTGCTCATAATCACCCATCCTTCCTTTTACCCCTGCCCCTTAGACAATGTGTAATTAATTTAGAGAGGGATCCCTTTGTCTCCAAACACTTCTGCCCCCATCACTTCATATGGGAAGTCATTTTAATAAGGAAAGGGACAAGGCAAAGTGGTTTGGTTATGCTATTTGACTCATTATTATGACTGCAAAACAGTCATGTTCAGTAAATGTTACTCTGCACTGTTATGTCAGAATCATCTTCTTTGAGCTTCGTCAGCTCTCAAGTAGATACCATTATCCCCATTTTACAGAAGAGCAAAATGACTTCAAAGAGATTTGTAAGAGTAGTTGTAAAAACTAGAATTTGCTTTAGAAATGTCCAGGTTCATCTTTGTTTTAAAATACTAGTTTACTCATATATGGAATTTAAGAAACAAAACAGATGAACATAAAGGAAGGAAAAGAGAAATAACATAAGATGAAAACAGAGAGGGAGGCAAACCATAAGCGACTCTTAAATATAGAGAACAGGGTTGATTGAGGGGAGGTGGCAGGGGATGGGCTAAATGGGTGATGGACATTAAGGAGGGCACTTGTGACCAGTGAGCACTGGGTGTTTCTACTCTGGAAACCAATACTACACTATATGTTAACTAACTTGAAACTAAATTTTAAAAAGTAGAAAAAAAATAATATCTAAGGATATTTAATCTCCATCTGAATAAGATTCAGCACTGACTTTTGAAGACCCAAGTTGTGGTTGTTTGAATCAGTATGTTACAAAACTCCCAAAGTAAGCAGAATTTTGACTATATAGCTTCAGTGTTACTTCTCTTCTTAAAACTCTCTAAAGTTTTCCAAGCTTACTTAGAATAAGACCTAAACCCTTGCCTCTCGCTGGTGATCTGCNCTCCTCTCTCCTCACTCACAGCCTGCTGCATTCTGTTCCCATCACACTGGCCTCTGCTCAGATTTTTAAGCATGACAAACACTGCCACGCTTAGGCCCCTGCCCTGCTTGCCTCCTGAACTTGGAAAATTCATCCTTGAGATCTTGATCTTCTCATGCTGCCTCCCTTTCTGTACCTCAGTCTCACCACAGAGGTCATCTCTGGAGAGAGGTTTTCCTAACCAGCAGTATTTAAAGTTTTTTAAAATGTATTTATTTTTGAGAAAGAGACAGAGTGTGAGCAGGGGAGGAGCAGAGAGAGGGAGACCGAGAATCTGAAGCAGGCTCCAGGCTCTGAGCTGTCAGCACAGAGCCCGATGTGGGGCTCAAACTCATAGACCGTGAGATCATGACCTGAGCTGAAGTCGGGCACTTGACCAACTGAGCCACCCAGGCGCCCATCTCAACACCAGTCTTAAATAGCAACCTCTGCCACCTCGTCCACGTTATGGTCCTTAATGTCTCTGTTTATCACCATCACATAATCGTTATCTCTCTGAGAAAGCACTTCATATACCTTTGCCTGGTATATTCTGTTTGTGTGACTCCGGAATTTTTTTCATTGTTTATTTTTTCATATACCTCTCTCCTTGTCTCCTTCCTGTCTAAGTAATACACTCCATTAGCACAGGGGCCATCACTGTCTTGCTCAGTGCTGTGCACTCAGGCTCTAGGGGTGCCTGGCTAAACTCCCATTCTGACTCAGGGATCTAAGTGCTGGGAGCATGACCCTGACTTAGAAAACACTGCTTATATTGATCAGGCTCCTCTCCATTTCTCCCTTCTCTATCCCTGTAATTACTCTTCTTCCTTAATGTACTTTTTCCACTTATTTTAGCCCTGTGAATTCCTAGCTTCATGGTATTCAGTGTCATGCATCATGTTATCCCTCTCACTCCTCTGCCCATCCATCAGCCAGTTTTCCATCTTTCAGTACAGCTGGATATTTGGTAAATACTAAGCAATACAAGGGGAAAAATACCTCTCTCATCATAAGAATAACAAAACACGAAAAAACCAACCCCAAGTTCAAAGGGTTCTTCAGGGTATTGGCAAGGATACTATTGCTTCTTTCTTTCTCCTTCCTACTCTGCACCATTGTGGCGGTGGTTCCCTTTAAAAGTTGTTTTTATTTCCAGAATATGGAAATAAACCAGGTCTCCAGGTGTCATTGCACTACCACCTCATCCATGCTCTCAAATGTCTCCTATGTTTGAAGTTGCAGATCAAAGGCTCTGATTTAAGAAAGTCTACACTTCTGTGAAATCTGAACAGCTCTAGGGTCTATCAGTGACTGTCATGGACTCAGGACTCCACCTTATCAAGGGGTTTTAAGCAGATTTTGAGATTGACTGATCTCTGTGAACAAATCTTACAAGGCAAAGAATTCCAATGGTTCCTCAGTACAAAGATAACAATGGTGATTAATTTGCAAAGGCATGTTGGCTGGCCTCATATTATCATCTTTTCAATATCCAAAGCCTTCCTAGAAGCAACATTCAAGAAAAAGGGGTGTCCAGTAAGTACAGGTTTGGAGTTCATGAAAACGGATGATAAACTTAAGCCATATTGCCGTCAAGCTCTGAGGGTCTGAGGGTCAAAGGAGTAAGGCAAGAGCCTCTCTGGATCATAATTCTTTATCTCAGATAGAGTACTAATCACCCTTCCAATGCATGTTGCTATATTCCTACTTCAGTTACAGTGCTGTTAGAATAAAGTCAAGTATCACAGTGCATGTACAGCCATTTTTTAGAGGCCAAAATATTTTGGACTATTTCAATCTTCAGAGCTTATTAAATTATATTTTTAAAGTATCAACTAAGGGAAACTAAAATCTTGCATTCTATGCAAAAACAATCATTAAAAAACTTCACGCTTGTGCATTTGCATCGGTGACTAATGATTAGGCTAAAAAGACAAAGAGAAAAATGATCGGAAGTTTTCAGTGCTTTGAACTCACTCCAGTTACACAGTCTATTTTAACTCAACTGTTTGAACTTTGCAATCAGATGTGTGCTTGGCAGCTAAACTGAAAAATCAGTACATGAAGCAGCAACTTCTACATTATTGGGGAAGTGACTAGCCACGGCTAATGACTAATTGCTAATTGATATGTCATATCCATCACACAGGTAAGTATAAATGAGAGAGAATTGGGTTATAGAGAAAACAAACTGTTTGAAGCATGACTTTCACCTTGACCTTTACTAAATCCAGACCAGCTCTGGCTTCTTAACTGTCGGCAGGTAATTACCATGCAGCTAGAAAAGTCTAGTCTGCCAGTCTCCCTAAAATGATGGAGGTACTGTAAGAAATGCCTCTTGTTCTTGCCCCTATTCTAGCTTGCATGCACAACATTATTCTTCTATCATGACAACACGACTTTATGAGGGATGTGTTAAATGTGGTTAGATTACAGATTATTTGATATTGACTTCATCCTTACATTGAATCTATGAAGTTTGGGGGGAGGTGGTCTGTAGTAAACCTCTATTCGAGTTTACTAAAACTAGCTAATACAAGGCTCTGTGCCAAGGTTAGAGATGTGAAATTGTCAAAGCCTGTACCTCATCCCCATTCTCCATTTCATGTAAGTGGGAGAAATAATTTTCCACTTCACTGGTGACCATTTCTGTCCTTGTAGCCAAGTTCTAGTCCTGCAGAGTATGGGAGTCTAGCTAAAATCTGTATACGATTCTATTTTTTAAATGCTTAAGTTTTTTAAAAACGTTTTTATGTTTTATTTATTTTTGAGAGCGATCACAAGTGGGAGAAGGGCAGAGAGAAAGAGGGACACCTAGAATTGGAAGGAGGCTTCAGGCTCTGAGCTGTCAGCACGGAGCCCGACACGGGGCTTGAACTCACGAGCTATGAGATCATGACCGGAGCTGCAGTCAGATGCTTAACTGACTGAGCCGCCCAGGTGCCCCTAAAATGCTTAAGTTTTATCTTTAATGATATTTTCCAACAAATACCAATGCCTTTATCAATGTATTTTATTTTGTGGAAATTATAGAAAAAGAATAAGAATAGAAACCTGATTAAGCAGACTCAGGGACTCCAAGCCCCAAACAATATAACGTTCACCACAAGGATGGAGACTTGACCCTTATAGACCCCAATCCCATTAAGCTTTTATACCTATATTTATTTTGTGCTGATAGAAGAGGTGAAGTTTCTGTTTTAGAGAACAGTCTGATTGTTTCCTTCTGGAACATCGTACATTGGTTTCCTGTACCCCAGCTGCCAACAGGGTGGTGCCACGAAAGCCAGATGGACCTGGTGTATTAGGAGTGGAGACTCAGATCACAGGAGACGAACTCTCAAATTGTGAATCTTGGAGCTTTCATAGAGTGCCTGGCAGAGTTGACCATCCTCCACTCAGAAGGAGAGACGTTAGCTTTCTAATATGAACAAATCGTCCCTGAGCAGAGGGGGGCAAGGGCGTCAAAACCATTGCCCTTGAAACCTAAACTCTTGTTCCAGGGGCACTAAATCTGTAAACCTTTCTCTCTGATGTGTCTCAATTTAGCTTCCATGGTGTGTGTGCCATTCTTTCATCTTAACCCCAGTTGCTGGCAAGGTCTGCTTGGAAAGCTCTGACCATAAAGAAACATGACAGGAGTCAGGGAACAATGTCTCCTGAAACTCAGTGTACTCACTTGTAAGATGGCCTTTTAGTGATGTGACAGTGACAGGCAGGGTCTGGTACCATAACCTCGTTTTTGGGGGGTTGGGAAGTAACTATACTTGGTCTCAGTTCCTGTTTCAAAATGCCTCGTCTTCTCGGGGCGCCTGGGTGGCTCAGTCCGTTAAGTGTTCAACTTCGGCTCAGGTCATGATCTTGCAGTACGTGGGTTGGGGCCCCACATGGGGCTGTGTGCTGACAGCTAGAAGCCTGGAGTCTGCTTTGGATTCTGTGTCTCCCTTTCTCTCTGCCTCCCCTCCCTCAAAAAAAATAAGTAAACATTAAAAAAAACCTTAAAAACAAAATGCTGCGGGGCGCCTGGGTGGCTCAGTCGGTTAAGCATCTGACTTCGGCTCAGGTCCTGATCTCGTGGTTCATGGGTTTGAGCCCCGCATCCGGCTCTGCGCTGACAGCTAGCTCAGAGCCTGAAGTCTGCTTCAGATTCTGTGTCTCCATCTCTCTCTGCTCCTCCCCTGCTCGTGCTCTGTCTCTCTCTGTCTCAAAAAAAATGTTAATTTTTTTTTTTTAAATGCTGCAACTTCCTGGGGCGCCTGGGTGGCTTAGTCGGTTAAGCGTCCGACTTTCGCTTAGGTCATGATCTCGCGGTTCGTGGGTTCGAGCCCCGCGTCGGGCTCTGTGCTGACTGCCAGCTCAGAGCCTGGAGCCTGTTTCAGTCTGTGACTCCCTCTCTTTCTGACCGTCCCCTGCTCACGCTGTCTCTCTCTCTCTCTCTCCTAGAAATTAAAAAAAAATAAATAAAAAATAAATGCTGCAACTTCCTTTAGTCCTTAGCGATCAGGATGAGTGACCTTCTCATCTTCTCATCCTCTTACCTGTCAATAACTCATGAAGTTAGATTTTTGAAGGCTCACTTTTATATTGATTCAGAAAACTAAAAGAAGCAATAAGATACTTTTTAAGAGGTAAAAATCAAGAATGACTTAATGTTTTTGCCTAGAAAACTTAGAAACTTTCTCCTGAAAAAATACTGCTTCCAGGTAACAGGTGTTTCCTCTGTCACAATTTACTTGGAGATCCAGGACCATTCATTGGAATTTAATTGTTTAGGTGGAAATGTGACTATTTTATGTTTTAAGTGTCTACACTTATGAGTAAAGCAAAACAAAACTGTTTCCCCCCCAAATTAAAGTTGAGGCATAAAGGGTTATTTTCAACTGGAATAGAATTTCGGCGTTAGAATTTTATTTAACTTATCTTTCAAATAAAATATTTTGTCCTCACAGAGATTAATGCATCTGCTAATGACAGAAGCATTTGTCATTTTTATGAACTTGACATCCTCTTCTCTCATCAATTCTAAACCAGGTCAAAAAGGCACACACTATTCTGCAGAAATTTTTAGGTGGTAGAAGCACTACCTAAAATTATCACTGCTTAGTTGAAAATTAAGGACAGGTGTGAAGACTATCATTTTTTGTTACTACTATTATTTCTGTAATCAAAAGGTGTATTGTAGTTTAACATTCTCTGAGTGAACTTATTACATGCAAATTTGATAACTTTTCCAGCCTTTATAATTTAATAATTATTATTTATCCAAATGCTCTACTGAAGCTCAAATAGAAGAGAAGATTGATGCAACTAATCTGTCTTAAGAAGTTTTCAGTAGAGGGGCTCCTGGGTGGCTCAGTCGGTTAAGCGTCTGACTTCGGCTCAGGTCATGATCTCATGGTTTGTGGGTTCGAGCCCCGTGTTGGGCTCTGTGCTGACAGCTCAGAGCCTGGAGCCTATTTCAGATTCTGTGTCTCCCTGTCTCTCTGACCCTTCCCTGCTCGCTCTCTCTCTCTCTCTCTCTCGGAAATAAATAAAACATTAAAAATTTGTTTTAAAAAGTTTTCAGTAGATTCCCATTTATTCTGGTTAACTCTTATTACATACTCAGCTACTTCCAAAACCTTTAGTGGCCTAAAGCAAACATTTTTTATTGCCCATAATGTTGTGGGTCAGGAATACGGGAAGGGCTCAGCAGATTCCCATGGAATCCACTGGGATGGTTGGGGCTGGAGGGTCCACGTCCAAGATGGTGTCTTCATTGCCATATCTGGAGCTGTGCTGCTCTCGGCTGTCTCTCTCCACATGGTGGCCCATCCTCTAGAGCACTCTTCATGTGACTAGGGCTTCATAAAGCATGGTTGCCCCAGGAGAGTTAGCTTCTTATGAGGCAGCTTGGGGGACCAAGAACAAGTGTCCCAGGAGACCAAGAGAGAGTCTGTGTGGCTCAGTTGGTTAAACATCCCACTCTTGATTTGGGCACAGGTCATGATCTCACGGTTCCTAGCTTTGAGCCTCACATCGGGCTCTGTGCTGGCATCTCAGAGCCTGCTTGGGATTGTCTCCCTCTCTCTATGTCCCTCCCCCACTCAGCCTTGCTCTTTCTCTCTCTCTCTTTCAAAATAAGTAAATAAACGTAAAAAAAAAGAAATCTGTCACATTCTGTTTATTCATCAAGCAAGTCACTCAGGAGGGCAGATTCCATTCTGCCTGTCATTGGAAATAATTATAAAGAACATGTGATGAGCACTGGGTGTTATGTGGAAACTAATTTGACAATAAACTATTTGTAAAAAAAAAAAAAATTAAAATCAAACTAAAAAAAAAACAAAGAACATGTGGCCCTTTTAAATCTAAGAAACACTCAGTATGCTTAGAAATTTATTTCATCTTCTCCCTCCCCTAAAAACTGGAAATTAATGCTAGGGAAAGAACCACCAACTATCTTCCAAGCTTGAAATTTCAATCTCAATACTATCAGACAAATTGAAACAACCACAACGATGTACTAAACCGTAAAGAAAAGGATCAAGAGTTGAACTTTCTTTTTTCTCAAGAAGGCAGGTATATTCATCGAAAACAGGTTTAAAAAGCACTTCACAGAACACTTTTTTTTTTTTTTTAACTTTGCCTGTCAGCCTCTCACAGAGACAAAGGATTTCTAGCAGGCTGCAAATGCCATGATGAGAGAATGTGTCAATCAAGAGTTGTGATTAGACAAAAGTGTTAGACAGAGGAAACCTAAATCTCAGAAGAGCACGTTGACTTGGTGGCTTTGTCTTTCAACCATTTTCAAGTGCTCTGAAGAATGTGGCACTTTCACAGGTAAATCCAGCATTTCTGTTTATCAGTAGTTCATAAGATAACCTGAAAAATAAAGTAGAACTCTCTTTTATATAAAAGAGTGATAGATAAATTACATGTTTAAAACTGTCCTACAACGGAACAATATCACTTATACTCCAATATACATACGTGGGCTTTATAAATCTAGTGGTTTGTTTCCTTGTAATCTGTCACCCTCTTCCATACTCAGTGTTTGGGGTTTTGTTTTTGTTTTTTTATCATTCAGAACAGTTCTGATGTATATGCATTTCAATATTCATGGAAACTGTTTTAATTTTCAATATTAGGATTTTCAAAATTATTTCCTTTCTTTTTTTCCATTGTAGTAAATCATCATCATCATCATCACCTTATTTTTCCCCTTAAGTCAATGTTGATGACTTTGGCTCCAAATAACTGCTCTTGCTCTGAAAGTGATAAATAAAAAAAAGTGTTTATTTCTATCTTTGTTTCTCAGCATTCTCCCCTTAGGCAGATGCTGGCTCTCCTGCTCTTCATATTATACACTGATGTAAAGGATAATTTTAGATAGCTGTGTGTGTTCTCTGGCTTTCCCCTTCCCATGTTCTCTTATCAATTCTAGACTATTAGTTATTCAGACTGTAAATAGTTCTGGTGTGCCCACTATATTCCTCTCTGTATGACCATGGCGCTAATTTCTGGTCATACAACGCTGATGAAAATAAAACTTTTGCCCTTAGGAAGTCATAGTCTAGCAAAAAAGGAAGAAGATCAAGGAGCCATTGCAAAATGCATGGAATGCCATGGTAGAGGAATGCAGTGGAGATTCAACAGAGTCTGCAAATTTCCCCTGTGGACAAGGGAGAGCAGGTGGGGATCGTCTTCTCCACAAGAGGCCAAATAAAGACCTTTACTGTCATACAAAGGACTTTGGAATTTATTCTGTAAACAAGGACTAGATAATGACAAGAATAAACATGCATTTGGAATTATTTTTCATAACCAAATGTTAAAATCTATGACCTTTATCTTCAATTTTGTGAAAATTTTCAACATATTGTTTATAAAATGGTCTCTCCATGCATGCATATGTGAGTATAAAGTGCTCTCCCTTCCCCAGACCCTTCTATCTGAAAGAGTTTGCCTCCCTACATATCTCTTCTTGCTTTTTAGAGTAAATCCTCAGAAATATTTTATTATGAAGGAATTCTTTATCCGGATTTATGACCTTCTTTGAAACAGGTACACGGGTTATTCTTAACGGATATTTATATCTGAAAAGGATACAGGTTTAGATAACACAGAAAATAATAATAAAAATGATAAGTTTACTGATATCTACTCATTTTCTAGGACTTTACTAATTACAGACATTTCCCCATTTTGTTCTATAATAACATTACAAGGTAGGTATCATGATTGTCTTATTTTGCAAATGAGGGCACAGAAACACAGAGATTAAGTTACTGGGCCCGGGTCCCTTGGCCAGGAGACGGAAGATGAGGGACTCTAACACAGACACCAAGATTTTAAAGTGTGTAAATTATTTCAAATAAGAGACCCCCCCCCCAAAATATGGTACCAGTAGCCACTTTATAGATATTGTCCTACATTCTGATAATTTCTAAGCATATCATATTTATTATTTTGCTATTTTATTTTTTTATTTAGCTGTGTAATCCTGAACTTTTCAAATGTCTCCTTTTGCTGTAATAGTTGATCCTAAAGTGTGTCCTCCTTTTATTTATTGCAATATAATGTGAATTCAATAAAATGCACAAATCTTAGTACAACTTGATGAATTTTTGTATGTACACATATTAATTCCACCCAGATCAAACCATATCCCTTTTCCCCAGCAGTTTTCCCCTAATGCTTTTTAGTAAACAAGTAGCCATGCACCCAGATGTAACTATCGTAAACTCTGCCGCCATAAATTAGTTTTGTCCCCTTTCTGAATTTCATATAAACAAGCATACAATAGGTACATCTTCGAGTCCTGTTCCTTTTGCTCAGTATAATGTTTTTGTGATTTATCCACGTAGTTATATGTAGCAGTAATTTTCTTTTTCTTTGCTGTATGCTATTGTCTGAGTATATCACAACTCTTCGTCAGTTATACTATGGGTGGATGTTTGAGTTGTTTTCAGTTTGGGGCTATCGTCAATAAATCCTTTTTGTATGTATGTGCCCTTGTTTCCTCTCGACACGTAATCCAAAGAAAAACATTGCTAGAGCATAGAATAGGTGTATGTTTAATCTTATTTGTATGTGCAAAGGGCTGTTCAGAGTGATTTACTCTTTCAGTTATACTTACTCCTACCAGCTATGTATGAGAACTGTTTTTCTTTACGATGACTCTAGGACATATAAGTCTTTCTAACTTAGTTTTTCTGATATTTTATTTTGGTTTTAATTTCACTTTACTGAGCTATCACTGGATCATGACTTAAAAACAGATTGGGCATTGCAAGAAAAACAATCCATTAACATTTTTATTTCAGTTATTGAGTTTTAAGATCGAAAAGGTCTACCTAGTTCTACTTTAGAGTTAGTATTTTTTTTTCTTAAAGTGTCCCATCCCTTCACAAATTACATCTGTGGTTTCCTTTAAATTATTTAACATATTGTTAATAATTGTATTAAAGTCCTTGCCTGCTAACGTCAGTAACTTGCCTTTTTGCCAGTCTGCTCCTGTTGACTCTTTCTCTTGATTCTGAGTCACACTTTTCACTTTTTTTATATGTTTTTAATATATTTTATTGTATTCTGAGAATTATGTGTAAAAGAATATTGGAGACTGAATGTATATGTTTTGTTTAGTCCTCAGAGGGTGCAAGCCCTTTCCTGTGTCTAGCAGTGTGGTTCAGGGCTGTTTATGCAGATTCCTCCCAGGATACGTTGAGCTGGAACTAGGCTGAAGCTGTAAATAGATTCAATTCACCATAATTAACTCAAGTCACAATTCCCTGAGGTGCCATCTCTTTGATATATTCATTATTTGTGTAGGGACAGGATTGGCAGAAATTTTAGATGCTTGTACTTCACCTTTGGATTCAACTTACATGGGCTGCAGAATCCAATTACCTTGATGATGCACAATGTGATTTCTTTCTGTTCAGCAGTCCCTCCCTTGACGTCTTCTGGACAAAATTAAAGGATGGAGGAGAATTAATGACCCAGTTGTTTGTTCTTATAGTTAACTCTCTTCTAGTTGCAATCCATCCCATTCTCAAGAACCTAGATGATTTCCGCTTCTTCATGTAGTTTCTCCAGCGTCCCCTGTACACCTACCTGTACCCAGAGTAGTCACCTTTCTCTGAGTATGAATGCTAATATGGCTCTGTTTACCTATAAAGGGCTTGCTTTGTTCTGGAATTCTGTCCATCACTATGTCTTTGCCAGTTATGACAATCCACAGTATTTAGAAATATGAAATGAAAGTATTTCTATATAAATCAATTAGAAAGATCAAGCAGTACTATTTCTATTGATGGTAGAACACTTATGGCAATTCTGGTAACACAGTCATGTCTGCTTCAGAATTCAATCACTTTGAGTAAATATCCAGTCCAATCCAGGTCCCCACCTCCTCTTTCTCATTCTTACTTCTTGGTAATATACCTAGCGTCTGATGTGCTATTTGCCATCATGGCACTAAGAGATAGTTATCACGTGATCATACCCTTTGCTCCTCTTCTTGAGGAGGAGCCTCACACCTGATCCCTATCATCCTGAGCTACCAGATAATACTAATGATAGCCCTGTAATTCGTACCTTCTTTGCCTTCCTTCTTCTCTATTAGTCATACTTCTTTTCCTGTTGGGGCTCTTGTCTAATGCTTCCCATCATTGCTGTGGGGTATAAAGGACTCCAAGAATCTGCCCTCTGGACCAGTCACCTAGGTCACTCACTCAGACCTTGCCTGCATACTATTTAGATGCGCACTCCTCTGAGGCACAAGATAGCCTTAGAGTACACAAGATGAGGTCTGTCTATTTTCAGATTCACCCAGGCCTATGTGGAATTCCTTTCAGCTTGATCCTGGGGATCTCAATCCAATGGAGAACAGAAGACAGGATTTCACATTTGCATCTATACTTTTTTTCCCCACTTTTTTCAGACATTTCTCCCCAAAATACCACCTCCTCCTTTTATAATTCAAAAAGTGTCCCTGCTCCACATTGGCAAAAAAAACCTGTTCTTGTATTATAATCTTGAATCTGTTCCTATTTCACAGTTTATGTTACTAACCAATATTTATATTCGTTCTCTTGGCTTTGGTTCTCAATATGAGGAGTCAATCATTGAGAATTCAAGAAAGTTTTTTCTCTAGCTCTTGAAATTAAGAGTTGCAGTTTTTAAGATGATCATATCTGCTAAGAGCTTAATTAACTTCTTTTTTCTACCTATGTTTGCCTTCCACATTAACCAATGTATATGTGAAACTATCCTGCTACCTGCATCATGGGGTCAGTTAATGGTGCAAAGAAGCTTGAAAACATGATTCAAAAAACTTCATTACATTACCTCTGTTAGTCATGTTTCTGTCAGGAAAAGAGATTGCATACTCAAAATGCAGATATGAAAAAGCTTTTAAGGAAGGGAATATTTACTAGGTTTGGACATTGGTGAGGGAAGCCCACTAGAGATGAAGGAAACAGGAATTACTATCTTTCTGTAAAGGATGAAATAACTGGTTTTAAAGAAGAGAGAACAGCTAACACTTTTATAGCGCTGTAGGAAAGGAATGATAATGTTCATAAACCATAAGTACTTAATATAGCTAGAAAGCAGTCTTCAAATTGGATTTATGAACTATGGGTATCATATTAAGAGTTTAAAAGAGGATGAACACATGGTAAATATTAAGGGATTCATTTCAAGATGTTCAAGTTCTCCAGATTTGATGTGCCTATGAAAGTGCCTTCCTTTAAGTCCTCCTCAAGGAGGATGGAGATTCAAGGTACTGCGACCTTGTGTTGGAATGTTCTAAATTGCAATATATTGTGCAGTGGGGCAGAGGGAATGGTGCCACTTTTCATTTAAAGTCCTTGCGACTTCTCTTATCAGTTTTTCTAAAAAATGTATTATCCTGAGGGAGAGAACTGGTGACAGGCAGCTGTGGTCTTAGGTAGAAGAACATAGTTAATGTCAAAGCAGGGCCTGGCATAGAGGACACTGGGGGAATAAATAACCCCATCTTCATTTCCTGATACTACTCATTACTATTGGCTGAAACCTTCCGGAGGCCAGAGGACAAATAGTAATAGTTGATGCAGTGCATAAAAACCACCTTTTGGGTAAAAGAACCTGGAGAGAAGAGTGGAGTTCCAGAGAGGCAAAGGGAGAATATACAGCAAATATAGCACTCCATTATTTTCCAAGTTCTCGATTATATTTCATGTGAATGTAAGGGCAATGTAATTCCTGCTTTATTGTATATGTAATTCTCCTTTTCCATCATTTTTTCCTCAAGCAATTCCTTTTATCTTTAAGGAAGTGAGCGGAGAGTATACTCTGTCTATACTGTATTCCAGCTATATACCAAGTGACTCCCTCCCATCCTTTCTTTTCTGCTTTGTCTTCTTGACCAGTCATTATTCATTCTTTGAGATGCTATCAGGAAGCATTGCATGGGATTGTTAAACATTGAATGAATGAATAAATGAATGAGGAAAATAGCCTCTTGGAAGCTATATTCAGTCTTTCCAGTCCAACCACATTTCCTTCTTTTACAGTGTTTCTTTATTCTCTTAAAAAAACACATTTTTAACTCTACAATTACTTATTCCTTCTGCACAATAATTGGTTGCTTTTCTCGTCTTTCCTTTACTACACTTTGAACTCTGGAAAGCAGGATCGTGTTTTATTTTTTATCTTTAGTCTTGGGATTTAGCGTAGGACCTAGCACACAGTAGGTAATCAATAAAAGTTTACTGAAGTAATTAATTCATCCCTGTCCTGGTGAGGTGTATTTTAATTCTAATCATTTCTAGAATATAGCCTTTTTGTATCTGCTCCTGTGATCAACATCCAATTTGCTTTTTTTGGTTAAGTTTATTTATTTATTTTTGAGCGAGACAGGGAATGAGCTGAGGAGGGGCAGAGAGAAAGGGAGACAGGAGGCATAGAATCCCAGCAGGCTGTGCTGTCAGCCCAGAGCTGGATGTGGGGTTTAGAACGCACAAACCATGAGATCGTGACTTGAGCAGAAATCTAGAGTACTATGCTTAACCGACTGATCCACCCAGCTGCCCCAACACCCAATTTAACAACACGTCCATCCCCATCACTCCAACTTTCAACTGAATGTAGATGCCACCTACTTCTTCTCACCCTTTAAACTGTCCTCTGAATTCTCCTGTTTCTTCCTCATCCCTCTTACTTTCTTGAGTGCTTTCTCTTTCTATCAAAGTTATTGCTATTTTGTGCTTTCCCTCCATTGAATTTTTGGGATGGTGTTCCCTTCCTTCACACACTGTTTTTCCTCTTGTGCTGTCCTCCAATGAGATTATCTCTCAACTGGAGCGCTTTTATTCTTGCCTCCATATAAACTGTTTAATACTTTTCATATGGTTTTTGTACAGTTTTTTCAACTTTACTATCTATTACTTCTCTGTTTCCCCCAGATCATCTGCATCCTACATTGTATTTTGTATTTTTTTTATTTTCATGCATCCCAAAGAAGGTTCTTTTTATCATTTAAATCTTGATAGCTAACATAACTCTGTCCTTTCATATGCTGTGTCCTGTTCTAAATGTTTTTTATATATTACTTAAGCCTTACCACAACCTTATGAGGTATGTACCTTGAGCATCCCCGTTTTTATAGTTAAATATGAGGCCCCCAAAAGTAGCTGACCCATCACTCAGTTATGAAGTGGTTGGATTGGTATTCTCTGTCTCCAGAGCTCACAATCCTAACCACTACGTGACACTACCTCCTATATTTTCTTCTCACCTTGTAAACACATGTAATCAGACGGACAAATGTCACTAGCCTAGGCATTCCCATTTTTACAGCCCTTACTGGTGTCTCAGATGCTTGTACCTGTCTTATTTTATATCTTTTGTGTAGTTTGCATAAAGATTGCAAAGCAGACTGCCTGTCTCCACCTTCGTAGTCCCCATTTCAGATCGTACTCCAGCGGACCGCCCCCCCCCCCGTCACCGAGGACAGTATACAGGAGATTTGGACACACCAAGACCCCACAGGCCTGTTTAGCTCCGAAGCCCAAGGCCTAGGGGAAAAGTTCGTTCTGCGCGTGCCCAGGCCTCGAAGCTTAGGGAAGCTGAAATTTGGAACAGTTGAAGTGTAGAGAAGAGCCAGAACCTCAAACACTGGAGGAGTTTATGAGGTACCCGAGGCAATTACCTGATTCCAACCCCTACCCTACCTGATGTCATGTGTTCCCCATGAAGGCAGAGTTGGGGGGAATTCAAAAGGTTTGTCAGGGTACAACGGGAAGGGCCTGGCTGCCAATCTCCCTGAAGAGACCTTTGCGAACCTGGTTGCTGGCGTGGTTGCTAGGGGGCGGGGCCGTCGGAGTGCGGTTGCGCTTGCTAGTGCGCACACGATCCCGCGCAGCCGGGCGGGTAGCGCCTCTTCTGAGTGAGAGGAGGTGGAACCCAGTCGCGTGGTCTAGTTCAGGAGGGACCAGATTCCAGATTCCACTCGGGAACTCTTGGGGGTAAACCAGGCATCTGCCATGGTCTCCGCCCGCACCTGCACAGAGACTTTTATTCTTTTTGAAGCCAGATACAGGAACACAGCAGGCTTCCCTGGCGAGGACTACGGGTCATAGAATGAGAGACACCTGGGAGCCCTGGTGCGTGGAGAAGCCCGTGACCGGCCAAGTGGCGAGACCAAATGAAGATTAACTGCCCTCTTTTTGCAGTCCCCAGTATCCAGATCATATTGCGAGGGAGACCCCTCACCCAAAACAGTAATCTGGTGGTTTGGACAGACCCCGGCCCGCAGCCTTGGAGGGCTCGTAGGCCCAGGCCTGGTGAAAGGTTGCATTCTACCCACATGCGTGCTGTTGGATGTTGGGGCACCTACTTCTGGGCAGCCTGTATATATGACCACATGTCAAATTCCCGGAGACAGAGGAAGTAAACAGTTAAACCCGATTTGCAGGTATGTATGCACAGTATGATGGTACTACTCAGTGATGAATTTCTGCGCTACCTCCGGGGTGTCCTTGGGCTGTAATAAGGAAGCGGTAGTGTCCTTTGGCTAGGTCTTAATATGATATATCCGGAGGGCTTGGAAAAAGATGTCAAGAAGTATGAATGTACACTGATGCATGAACAGTGGCTGATGGCTTGATGGAATTGTCAGATAATTGGAAGAAGTATTTGAGGACTAGGAACATGATTTGAGCGCACTCTTAGTCTCAGAAGGGGCCCAGAGTAGAATACCTGTGTCCCATCTGAATAGTCATCAAGGTCACTCTTTGCAGAATAGGCTTTCAATAATCAGGTGGACAACATGAACTTTTTTTTTTTTTTTTTTTTTTTTTTTTTTTGGTGATGTCTTTGGGATTCTTTCCCGTTATCTCAGTGCCATGTTTGCTTGTTGGGTTAGTAAGTGGCCACGGTGGTGAAGATGGGATTTGTATGATTCTTAACAACTTTGGCTTTCTCTCAGCAAAGTTCACCTGGCTAACCCCACTGCTAAGTGCCTCATCTGCTAACAGCAGAGGCAAAAACTGACTCTTTTCCCTTATGTTAGGGAGGGTAGGACCCAGCAACCAACCATGCCAGCATGGATGGGAAAGAAATTCCCCTCAGGAATAAACATTTATTCCAGATACAGATTTGTCTTTCTTAGGCAATTATAAATGCCTTATTTTCCATTATTGTATCCCTTATACCTTGCTTTTAAGGAAGAAACCATTTTATGGTGAAAAAGTGAGAAACCATGCTGATGCTTAAATAATTGATTACAAAATGGTGCACTGGTCAATAAATTACTTCAATAGGACAACAACTTTCAAATTTGAGGTGCTGTCCCACAGGGTGCTCTGTCTACTTTGAACCGGTAGCCAATATCTGATTGTTTTCTTTTGCCCCAGAGCCAGAATATAGCCATGGTACTGTTCGTTATTTCACTCTCTTGTAAAGATTTTGCTTTCATTCTTTATGGCTATGCTTTTGATAATTTAGAATTTTTGGTTTCCAAGGCAAGAACGCTTTCACAAGGTGCAAAATAATGGTTCAGTTGACCTCACTGCTCATGCTGCCTGTTGGCTTTTGGGGCTTCTTCTAACCTTGAAGCGTTAATAAGAAGGGAGTTGATAAACTGTGGTGACTGATCCCACAGTGAATATGATTGATGTTATTACACAGTAGAGGAAAAGAGAAATATGCCTGAAACTCAAGGAAATCTCAGGATGCCTCTTAATACTTATACATCCAGTTGAAAATGTTCATGGAGATTTCAATCAAACCAGTGCCAATAATAATAATAACAACCACCACCACCACCAAAGCTCAGCCTCCCACAGGAAGATTTGTATCACTCAGGTTTGCCATCTTAGAAACATGACTTTATGATCTTACCAACTCTGACCTCAGTACCAGTTGAAGAATCAGTTTTAACAAACACTATGTATTTTTGTTCCTTTCTATTTTTGCTATTTGTATATTTATGAAGTAATCAATTCCCCTCTTTTTTTCTCTTTCGTTACTATTTTATGTGCTGGCGGTGGTTAAATTTATAATTTAGTTCTGAGTTCTTTAGTATATCTAGGTAGCACTATGACTAAATTTAGAAGAATAAAAAAATATCCAGGTACGGAAATAGTTACTAATGGATGAAAGATGTGTTTGGATATTTGACAAAGTTGTGGACTTGGTGAATGAGCTTAGTTCAAAGCAAATATCAAATGGGAAAAAGCGGGCCCTTTAAATGATAAAGCATGCAATCCACAAGGCTATAACTTTGAAGCATCTTTATTTACCAACTGTCATACCACAAAAATACATAAAGCAAAAATGTTAGTGGAAATTGATAATAGTTGTAGGTGAATTCAAATAAACTCTGTCAGTTGATGATTGATGAGGTAGATCAACATATGTAAGAGTGCATTATATGATAAATCAAGTAGTTGACCTACTCAGCATGCCTCAAACACAATGCTCTGACAATAGAGAATACTTTTTGTGTATTGCCATAAAACTTGTACAACTGGTTATTAGGTCACCAAAAAAAAAAAAAAAACCTCAATAAATTCACAAAAGTAGAAGTCATGTAGATCATATTGATTTCCTTTTTAACCTAACTCACCTAAATACTCTCTTTGGTATTATATTCATGTAACTCCCCTGTTTCTTTTAGCAAACATTTTACTGTTAAAATACTTTAATAGAGGACTTGGAGAAAAAGAATGGAAATGCTTATACAGAAATTGCTTCTGGCTGCTGCAGTGGAAAGAGTAGAATCAAGTTACTGCACATTTTCCCCCTAGAGAATAAAAATAATGCATTCTTACTTTTACTTAAAACAAACAGAACCATTTACAAATCTTTCATTTTCTCTTAATAAGCCTTCAAAGCAACATAGGCTAGTACTAACAAGCAGAACTTTCCCTGGAGAAAGATATTTGGAAAAATTACTACTTCATCCTATTTTGCTTCTCAATTATTTTATTCGTTATAAACTAGGTCTCAGAGTATTCTGGACTAAATTAAATAGGACTCAATTATAAAGATGGAGCATACTGGCTATTGAGGACGGTGAATCACATAAAAGGAAAAAGGGTCTCCTCGGGTCCTCAGTATATCAATATATTTTCAAAGTTATTGATCACAACATTCTGGATGAACTAAGTGGACAAAAGATGTCTCTGTATATATTTGAGTTCTTCAAAATGTGTACGCTTTATTCCTCTCAGCTTACTTACTCTTTCTTATCTAGGAATGTATCTTGTTTCTCTGCAACAATATCCATTTGTTTATCCCTTCCATTCTTAGGTGCTCATACTGGAGTTTTGCATAATCTCTTTACTCAGAGATCTGTCACTGTAGTATATAAAACAAACCAGGTGTGAATGTGAACTGAAGTGTGAATTAGAGTATAATGAGCAACACAGAAATTGTACAAATGCTTTAGGAATTCAGTCTTCCAGTGATACTTAATGAGGACCTACTAAGTGTCACATACCATTCCAGGTGCTGGAGATGAAAAGTACCATACCCACATTCCACTGGAGGCCATAGAAAACAAACAAAACAGGCAAATATGTCAGAGTATATTATGTGCTCTGAAGTAAAGTAAAGCAGGTTAAAGAAGGCAGCACCATAGTAAGCAGAGGTTGTTGTCTTATACATGTAGGCTGTGAAGTCCTCTGTGATATGGTGACAGTTGAGCAGAGATTTGAATTAAGTAAGAATAGATGGATATCTGAGATAAGAGTTTCCTTAGTAAAGGGAAAAGTAAGTGCACTGTCTTAAGATGGGACTGAACTTGAGTTTGGAAGAAGAGCAAAGAAGCACCTGTGGTTATAAAGCAGCAGTGGGGGTGGAAGTGAAAGTGATGGGAACTTAGCGGTTGTGTAAGGCATTGTAAGATGTAATGACTTTGAGTTTAACTTAAAAAATGGAAAGCCTTAGGACACTGTAAGCAGAGAAGTGCTGTGATCTTACTTAGATTCTAAAAGATTTCAGGGGAACTCAAAGGGAAGAGGATGGACAGATACTCCATATTTGCCTAAAAGCTGTTATAGTGAATGGAAACATGTACCATGGAATTCAATTGTTGCAAATGGGAAGATGTCATTCGTTTTAATGACTGAGTAATATTCCTTTGTGTGTGTGTGTGTGTGTGTGTGTGTGTGTGTACACCCACCGCAACTTCTTATCCATTTGTTAGTTGATGGACATTTGGAATCTTTCCATAATTTGGCTTTTGTTGATAGTGCTACTATAAATACTGGAGTGCATGTTACCTCTTTGAGTATTTTTATGTCCTTTGCGTAAATACTTAGTAGTGCGCTTGCTAGATTGTAGGGTAATTTTATTTTTAACTTTTTGAGGAACCTCCATACTGTTCTCCAGAGCGGCTGTACTAGTTTGCATTCCCACAAACAGTGCAAGAAGATTTCCCCTTTCTCCACATCTTCACCAACACCTGTTGTTTCCTGTATTGTTAATTTTAGCCATCTGACAAGTGTGAGGTGGTATCTCTTTGTAGGTTTGATTTGTATAACTCTGATGAGGAGGGATATTGAACATCTTTTCATGTATCTATTAGCCATCTGGATGTCGTCTTTGGAAAAATGTCTACCCGTGCCTTCTGTCCATTGTTTAATGGATAATTTGGTTTTGAGTGTTCAGTTTTATAAGTTCAGTTTTATAAGTACAGACTTTGGATACTAACCTTTTATCAGATAGGTCATTTGCAAATTTCTTCTCCCATCCCGAAGGTTGCTTTCTAGTTTTGTTCATTGTTTCCTTTGCTGTGTAGAAGCTGTTTTTCTTGATGAAGTCCTAATAGTTTGTTTTTGCTTTTGGTGCCTCCAGTGATGACTCTGGTAAGAAGTTGCTGTGGTGGATGTCAAAGAGGTTACTGCCTTGTTCTCCTCTAGGATTATAATGGTTTCCTGTCTTAACATATTAGGTCTTTCATCCGTTTCAAATTTATTTTTCTTATGGTGTAAGAAAGTGGTCCAGTTTATTTCTTTTGTATGCTGCTGTCCAGTTTTCCCAACACCATTTGTTGAAGAGACGGTCTTTTTCCATTGGCTGTTCTTTCTTGGTTTTCAAAGATTAGTTGACCATATAGTTGTGGGTTCATTTCTGGATTTTCTTTTCTGTTCCAAAGATCTTATGTGTCCGTTTTTGTGCCAGTACCCTACTGTCTTGATCATTACAGCTTTGTAATATAACTTGAAGTCCAGAATTATGATGCCTCCAGCTTCGCTTTTCTTTTTCAGTATTGCTTTGGCTCTCCAAGGTCTTTTGTGCTTCCATGAAAATTTTTGGATTGTTTGTTCTAGTTCTGTGAAAAATGCTGGTAATATTTTGATAGAGATTTATTGTAGTTTGCTTTGGGTAGTATGGACATTTTAATAATATTTGTTCTTCCAGTTCATGAGTATTGAGTGCTTTTCCATTTCTTTGTGTCCTCTTCACTCTCTTTCATCTGTGTTGTACAGTTTTCAGAGTATAGCTCTCTTTCCTCTTTGTTTACGTTTATTCCTAGGTATTTTATTGTTTTTGGTGCAATTGTGAGATTGAATCCTCACTTTCTCTTTCTGTTGCTTCATTATTGGTGTATAGAAATGCAACAGATTTCTGTACTTTGATTTTGTATCCTCTGACTTTAGTGAATTTGTTTATCAGTTCTAGCAAAGTTTTGTTGGTCTTTGTATCATGTTGTTTGCAAATAATGAAAGTTGGACTTCTTCTTTGCCAGTTTGAATGCCCTTTATATCTTTTTGCTATCTAATTGCTGAGGCTAGGACTTCCAGGACTACATTAAATAACATTCTGGAGAGTGGGCATCCCTATCTTGTTCCTGACCTTAAAGGGCAAGCTCTCATTTGGTCCCCATTGAGAATGGTATCAGCTGTGGGGTATGTTATATGGCCTTTATGATGTTGAGGTATGTTCCCTCTAAACCTACTTTGTTCAGGATTTTATCATGAATGGATATTGTACTTTGCCACATGCTTTTCCTGGATCTACTGAAGGGTCCATATGATTCTTACCCTTTCTTTTATTAATGTGGTATTTCACATGGGTTGATTGAATATTGAACCACCTTTTCAGCTCAGGAAAAAAAATCCCATTTGACTGTGGTGAATGATTTTTTTAATGTACTGTTGGATTCAGTTGGCTAGTATTTTGTTGACAATTTTTGCTTCCGTGTTCATCAGGGATATTGTCCTATAGTTCTCTTTTTTAGTGGAGTCTTTCTCTGATTTTGAAATCAGGGAAATGCTGGCCTCAGAGAATATGTTTGGAAGTTTCCCTTCTTTTTCTATTTTTCATAATGGTTTGAGAAGAATAGGTATTAATCCTTCCATTTTTTAAATGTTTATTTATGGAGAGAGAGAGAGGGAGGGAAGAGAGAGACCATGAGTGGGGGAGGGGCAGAAAGAGAGAGAGAGAGAAAGAAACTCAAGCAGACTCCAAGCTGTCATCACAGAGCCCCATGTGGGGCTCAATCCCATGACCCTGAGATCATGACCTGAGTCAAAATTGAGAGTCAGACACTTAACTGACTGAGCTACCTCATGCCCTCCTTTAACTCTTCTTTAAATAAATAGAATTTGATAGAATTCCCCTGTGAAGTCATCTTGGCCCAGACTTTTGTTTGTTGGGAGATTTTTAATTACCTATTCAATGTCTTTGCTGGTTGTTGATCTATTTAGTTTTCTGTTTCTTCCTGTTTCAAGTTTGGTACTTCATATGTTTCTGGGAATTCATCCATTTCTTACAGATTATCCACTTGTATAATTTTTCATAATATTTTCTTATAATTGTGTTTTTGTGGTGTTGATTGTTATTTCTCCTCTCTAATTAGTGATTTTGTTTATTCGGGTCTTTTTTTGTTTTGGTAAATTTGGCTAGAGGTTTATTAATTATATTAAATTTTTTCAAAGAACCAGCTCCTGGTTTCATTAATCTGTTGTACTGTTTTTGCTTGTTTCTATATCATTTATTTCTGCTCTAATTTTTTGTTATTTTTCTTCTTCTGGATTTAGGCTTCATTTGTTCTTTTTCTAGCTCTCTTAAAAGTAAGTTTAGGTTGCTTATTTGAGATTTTTCTTTTTAAATTGGGCTTGGATTGCTAAATACATCCCTCTTAAGACTGCATTCTAAAGGTTTTGGACTGTCATGTTTTCATTTGTTTCCAGGTATTTAAAAAAATTTTTTTCTTTGGGGTGCCTGGGTGGTCAGTCAGTTAAGCGTCTGACTTTGGCTCAGGTCATGATCTCATGGTTCGTGGGTTCAAGCCCCACATCAGGCTCTGTGCTGACAGCCAGCTCAGAGCCTGGAGCCTGTTGCGGATTCTGTATCTCTCTCTCTCTCGCTCTCTCTCTCTGACCCTCCCCTGCTCACGCTGTCTCTCTCTCTCTCTCAGAAATAAAAAAAAAACAGTAAAAAAAATTTTTATAATAAATAAAAATTGTTTTCTTTAATTTCCTCCTTGACCCATTTATTCTTCAGTGACTTATTCTTTAACCTCCATGTATTTGTGGTCTTTCCAAATATTTTCTTGAGTTGACTTCAAGTTTCACAGCATTGTGGTCAGAAAATAGGCATGGTATCATTTCCTTCTTTTTGTACTTATCACTGATTTCTGACCTAGTGTGCAGTCTTTTCTGAAGAATGTTCCACATGCACTTGAAAAAAAAATGTGTATTTTGCTGCTTTAGGATGAAATGTTTTGAATATATCTGTCAAGTCCATCTGGTCCAGTGTGTCATTCAAAGTCATTGTTTCCTTGTTGATTTTTTGCTCAGATGGTATGTGCATTGCTGTAAGTGGGGTGTTAAAGGACCCTACTATTATTGTATTATTACCAGTGGGCTGCTTTATGTTTTTTATTAATTCTTTTTTATATTTGGGTGCTTCCAAATTGGAAGCATAAATATTTACAATAGTTTGATCTTCTTGTTGGATAGGCCTCTTTGTTATTATCTGTTCTTTACCTCTTACAGTCTTTGGTTTAAAATCTAGTTTATCTGATTAAGTTTGGCTACTCTAGCTTTCTTTTGATGGAGGACTCCTGTTTTTCATAGAAAAGCTTTTGTTACCCTCTTACCCCTCAAACTGCATGAATATCTAATAGAAAAGTAAAAGGTAAGTTTACATTTTAAAAAGAGGCTCTAATCTTGAAGCTTCTTAGCTCATAGCTTGTTGGTGGTTCTCTGGTAACAGCTCCTTGATGAATCAGTCTTTCTTTCTCTCTCTCTCTCTCTCTTTCTCTCTCTCCCTCCCTCCCTCCCCCTCTCCCCAACCCTCTCTCTCTCCCTCCCTCCCTTCTTTTCCTTCCCTTCCCTTCCCTTCCCTTCCCTTCCCTCCCTCTCCCTCTCCCTCTCTTCCCCGTTTCTTCCTTCCCTCCTAACTTTCTTTATCTCTTTCTATCTTTCTTTCATTAATTCTTTCTAGTATACTTAACAGTATTACATTCATTTCAGGTATACAATACAGTGACTAGGCAACTCTACATTTTACTTAGTACTCCTCATGGTAAATGTACTTTTATTGCCCTTCACCTACTCCTCCCATCCTCCCCTCCCCTCCCCTCTGCTAACCAACAGTTCGTTCTCTATAGTTAATATTCTGGGTTTTTTGGTTTGTTTCTTTTTTGTTTGTTTCTTTCTTAAATTCCACATATGAGTGAATTCATTTGATAATTGTCTTTCTCTGACTGATCTACTTCACTTAGTATTATACCTCTAGAACCTTCCATGTTGTTGCACATGGCAAGATTTCATTCTTTCTTATGGCTGCATAATTTTTGATTGTATATACTACATCTTTATCCGTTTGTCTATCAATGGACATTTGAGTTACTTCCATATTTTGACTATTATAAATAATGCTACAGTGGCCACCGAGTTGCATATATCCCTTCCGATTAGTGTTTTTGTAGTCTTTGGGTGAATACCTAGTAGTGGAATTACTGTAACCTCCGTACTGTTTTCCACAGTGGGTACATCAGTTTGCTTTCCCACCAAAAGTGCATGAGGGTTTCTTTTTCTCCACATCCACTCCAGTACTTGTTGTTTCTTGTGTTTTTGATTTCAGCCGTTCTGACGCGTGTAAGGTGGTATCTTCATTGTGGTATTGATTTGCATTTCCCTGTTGCTAGGTCTTATTGAGAATCTTTTCATGTGTCTCTTGACCATTTGTATGTCTCCTATGGAGAAATATCTGTTCATGTCTTCTACCCATTTTTAAATTAGTTTATTTGGTTTTTTTGGTGTTGAGTTTTGTAAGTTCTTGATATATTTTAGATACTGATATATATTTGATATTCCCTGATGAATTTGTATACTCACTTATTAACATTTAGATCAGTGGTTTCCTACTTGTAACTTGAAGTTTATACCTGGTCCTCAGATGTGTTTTATGGTTTGCACAATGTTGGTCCAAAGAGGGCTTTTCAAGTGTAAATTGGTTCCATCATCTAAAACTGGGGGATTCATACACACAAAATTTCAATTTCTACTGAAAAATCAGACTTTGGCAACTCTTGGGTCACCTTCCAGTGTGACACAAATTAGTTGGTGCTGAATAGCCACAGCTCATTTCACTTGGGTCATGCCCTCTCTGGTTCTCTCCAGTCTCTACCAGTTCCTGTTTTTTCTTTGACAATGAAACAAAGTGTCAATTGCCATTTATCACTGTGCTTGTGCTCTTGTTTTCTTATAGTGGAGTCAGGAGAAATATTTCTCTCTCGAAATTAGGAAATAAAGATGAGAGGGCAATATAATTTTTAAAGAAAAATGGGAATCACGTAGTTTTTACTAGAATGGAAGGGAATGCTACGTGTTTGTATATAAACCAAATGTGTCTGTGTCAGAAAAATATAAAGATGTTGTTATGAAACATGATTACTTTGGTCAGAATTAAAAGTTTTGAAAATTAAAAAAAAATCTTAGTGCCCAGGATATAAAAGACCATAGTTTTAACACGCTTTACTTTTTTTTCAGTATGTGAAAAAAATAACTACTGCTGTGTGGAATACACTTATGTCTTAATAAAAATACTGTCTAGGTTTTTAAAACCTCTGGCAGATGAAAGTATCTATGAATGCAGGAAAAGTGGTGAACCTAAGACCACAGATGATGTTTTCTAAATTAATTCTTACCAGAAATGCTACTCATCAGCATGTTGATTTAGCTGATAATTTCCAGAACAATTGCATGAAAAGAGCGAAATTATTGGTGGTATTATTCCTTGGCAGGTGTTGAGAATACAGATGTAAATAATTCTACCTAGATAATGTTTTGATAGGACTCTGCATGATCAAAAACATTTGGGCATAATGCCCATGACAAGCACTGCATGAAAAACATGATATTTTTGTTTTGAAAAGCATCTTATAAATTTTAACACAGACTGGTCAAAATTGTTAACAGTGCCTACGTATCGTACAGTTGAGGAATGGTCCTTCTGACCCTGGATCTCTTAGAGAAAATAAAAGGAGACAGCATATGGTGATATCGCACGAACATAAGTTCATTGCATCATTCTACACAATGGAATTGTATTCAGAAGTTCAAAGTGGTGTGCCTGCCTGTATTAGTCATTAGAGCATGTGAGTCTTGATCTCAGGGTCATGAGTTCAAGCCCTACATTGGGCATACAGCTTACTTAAAAAAAAAAAAAAAGTTGAAAGTGAAAGCCTTCATGTATTAATTATATAAGGTTCTGTCAGTGCAAGGAATGAGGTTCCAACTCAGATTGGCTTAACATAGGAAAATTGGGGCACCTGCATGATTCAGTCAGTTAAGTGTTTGACTCTTGGTGTGGGCTCAGGTCATGAGCTCGTATTTTATGAGTTTGAGCTCCGTGTGGGGCTCCACACTGATAGTGCTGAGCCTGCTTGGGATTCTGTCTCTCCCTCTTCCTCTGCCCCTCCCCTGCTTGTGCTCTCACTCTCTCTCTCTCGCTCTCTCTCTCTTAAAAATATATACATAAGCATTAAAGAAAAGGAAAATTAACAGTTTCATAAGCAGAAATTGAAGAGAAAGGGAGGGTTTTAGGACTGATGGAATAAAAACTTCATTGTATCATTAAGGACCATATACTCATATCCTCAGCGTCAATATTTTATAAATGTTTATTTATTTATTTTGAGAGAGAGACAGCATGCATGTGCATGTGAGCAGGCATGGAGGAGGGATAAAGGGGGAAAAGCGAGTGGGAGGGGAGAGGGAAAGAGAGAAAGAGAGGGAGAGAACCTCAAGCAGGCTCCACATCGTCAGCACAGAGCCTGTTACAGTTCCCATCTCACGAACTGTGAGATCATAACCTGGGCTGATATCAAGAGTTGGAAGCTTAATGACGGAGCCACCCATGCACTCCTTCTCAATGTAAATTTTATATTCAGGCTTTAGCAAGATGTCTGATTGATGAGGTGCTGAACACATTTACTTAAAATGTTAATATCCAGATGGAGGAAAAACAATCACTGGAAAGAGGAATTTTATGTACACCAGTGAAGCCTGTCCTGGGCCTGAGTTGGGTCACTTTCCCCTGAGATGCGTGAACACTTGGATTTTCTAGGAAAAAATCAGGGTTCTTTTGGTATGGAAGAAAACGGATATATATGCTACATGAGAACAGACACTGTTACCTTAGATGTGTTTTCCTGGCTGGAACTGGAGACAGTTCAGTCTTGATTGATGAACTGCGATCCCAGTATGGTGGTTGGCTCTGTTCAACTGAGGTTAGGTGGTTTTCTTAAGAAGTGGTGCTAAATGTGAATCCTTCTATGGAAATTTTAAAACATTTGAAATCAGCTAACCAATGAAGACGGGATCAAAACCTTTTGGATGAACATTTTAACTTCTTGAAATCCTTTGATTATTTCTTAGCAAGGTCTTTAAAAAGAATTTATACTGTTGTATGCTTTGATTTGCTTATTTGTTGTGAAATTGTGATTCTGGAAAATTCTTTGCAGGGCAGAGACTGGTTTGCCTCCATCAGCCCAAGTTGGTTTTCAAAATGAAAGTAATCGCCTGAGTTGCATTCCAAAAATTTGGGGGTTGAAGATCAGTTTTCAAAAAAATTTCCTTTCCTTACAAACTTTACGAAAATAAACTATAATTTTCCAGTTCACTTTTCTCTCATAAATTTGAAAGTGTGACTACAGAACTACTAAAGGATATTATTGAATTATAGGACTACATAATATTGAAATGAAATGGGATAATATTAGAAACCAGAATTCTAAAATACCTTAGTAGTCATATCTATAAAAATATAAATCATGCTACAAAATATTATCCATGCTCGTAAGTACCTATTTTTGTGTACCACTTTTTTCAAGTAAAAACTACTTAAAAATAAATACTGCACCAAGTTAAAGGATGAAAAACTAAAATAATTCCTGATTTTAATAGCTTGGTGCAATAGAAATACATCAGATTTCAGATTACAAGTCAAAGCAGTAACATGTCAGGAAAGAAAAATTTAAGAATTAAATATTGCTGTAATTTAAACTGTAATGTCCAGTATTACTTTCTTTTTCTCTTTTCGTACAGTATTACTCTCATTTTATTTTGCTAAATGTTAACTCTGAGATTAAATCTATTTCTGGTAGTTGGAATTATTTTTTTTTTTTACACATGCTCTGCTTTTTACACTTGAATTACCTTCTTGTAGGCATTTAATTTGGAATCTGTTTTAGATCTGAAGGAATCATTTTTTTTGTTTTGTTTTGTTTTTTTATGTTTTATTTATTTCTAGGAGAGAGAGAGACAGCGTGAGCAGGGGAGGGTCAGAGAGAGAGGGACTCACAGACTGAAACAGGCTCCAGGCTCTGAGCTGGCAGTCAGCACAGAGCCCGACGCGGGGCCTGAACCCACGAACCGCGAGATCATGACCTAAGCGAAAGTCGGACGCTTAACCGACTAAGCCACCCAGGCGCCCCTGAAGGAATCATTTTTAAAACACAATGAAAATTGTATGAAGGACCAGGAAATGAATCTGCCTTGACCCCATGAGGACTGCTTTCTTAATTCCAGATCTGCGTTTAGTCTATTTTTTTGGTGATTTACATTTGAACACTCTCTGGTGGAGCTACCATCATTTAATTCTGGACCCGACCAGATGTGATGGTTAATTTCATGGGTCTGTTTTCTGTGTCTGGCCAGTGAGTCCCCAATATTTGGTCAAACATTATCTTGAGCGTGTCTCTGTAGGTGTCTCTGGATAAAATTAACATTAGAATTGGTTAGACTGAGTAGAGCAGTTTGCCTTCTCTAATGTGGAAGACTTCATCCAATCCTTTGAAAGGGATTGAAGAGAAAAAGGGACTGAAGAGAGAAAAAGGCCTAGTTAAGAGGGAATTTTCTCCCTCCCTGACTGCTTGAGCAGGGATGTTGGTGTTTTCTGGCCTTCAGACACGGACTGAGACATCAACTCTCGCTGGGTCGTGAGCCTGCTGTCTTTCAGACCGGAACTATACCTTTGGGTCTACTGGGTGTCTTGGGTTTCCAGTTCTTACAGATCTTACAGCTTCTCAGCCTCCATAGTTGCATGAGCTATTCCCTTCCAATAAATCTCATTCTCTCATATATTTATAGATATAAGTATATTGCTTCCATGTAGAGAGAGATATAATACACATAGCTATATATGTGATATATATATTAGCTTTTTATATATAAAGTGTTCATATGTAAATTTTATATTAAAAATTTTACATTATATTTGTGTGTGTATACATAAATATACAGAGAAAATAAAACAAACTGGAAGCCAGTTTTTCATATCCTCTTGGTTTCAGTGAAAGTTAAAGTGGGCAATTTATTGGGTTCATGCTTCTCTTGATTGTAGCTGGACCTAACATTTCTGTATAGTCTCTTTTGGGGGACCTGGTTAAAATGGTCTTCTAGTATAGTAGGTAGGAGTAAGCCTTAATTTCTACATTTCTAGCAAGCTTTCAGCTGATACCTGTACTGCTCATCCCAGGACTATTGGTTGAATAGTAAGGTATTTGAAATTGTATTTTCACAAACATTGGACTTACCCTTAAACTGTGACAATATATGAAGACTCACTTTCTGTGGTCTTTGTCTATAGATTTGTGTCTTGGCATTGCAGCACAAAAGTTAGGTTAAATGAAACCATAGTTTTCAGAATCATTTCCAACTAATAATATCTTAGAAAAACAGTGAGGTCTGGGGCAGCAGGGTGGCTCAGTGGGTTGAGCGTCCCACTCTTTATTTTAGCCCAGGTTTTGATCCCCGGATTGTGGGATCAACCCTGCATCGGGCTCTGCGCTGGGCATAGAACCTCCTTCAGTTTCTCCCTCTCTCTCTATCTCTCTCACCCCCTGCCTCTCTCCCCAACTTGTTCTCTCTCTCTCTCTCTAAAATAAAAAACTAAAAAAGAACAGTGAGGTCTCATTAGGAAAATATCCCATACTCAGGATAACTATTACACTTTAAAGAAAATTATCAAAACTGATCTTTTGCCAAGTGTCTGCAAACATTTGTGACTTCTCCAATAGAATTAAGTTAAATATTAGAAAATTTTTATTTGTACCCCTCATTTTTTTTTTTTTTACAAATAGTTTATTGTCAAATTAGTTTCCACATAACACTCAGTGCTCATCCCCACANTGTACCCCTCATTTTATTTTATTTTTTTATTTTTTATTTTTTTTAAACTTTTCTTTTTTTTTTTAATGTTTTATTTATTTCTATGAGAGACAGAGAGAGACAGCGTGAGCAGGGGAGGGTCAGAGAGAGAGGGAGTTACAGACTGAAACAGGCTCCAGGCTCTGAGCTGGCAGTCAGCACAGAGCCCGATGCGGGGCTCGAACCCACGAACCGCGAGATCACGACCCAAGCGAAAGTCGGACGCTCAACCGACTAAGCCACCCAGGCGCCCCTGTACCCCTCATTTTATACTTACCATTTACTACATGTGGCATAATGAAATAGAGACTTCTGGGTAAGATACAATTTAAGGAAATAATCTAACCTCTTTAGGCTTCAGTTTACTTATCTGTCAAATGAAACATGCTCCTTATATATAAGTCCTCTTTTATTTGGAGCCACTAACTAAAAATAAAAATCCCCAAAGCTGAGGCAATAGGTTGTACAGACTTTAGATGATTTCATTTCTTCATGGCATTTCCAAATTCATAGAAGCAAGGACATTCTTAGACCAAGCCTGACTCAGAGAAGAAGTCATACAAGGATTTTTTTTTTTTCACTGCAGAATAGTTCTTTAATTCCCCTTTCACTTACTACTTCACCATGTCAGATATGTCCAAATATGCATGTGAGGGAACCAAAAGTTTAGAAGGTGGAAAAAACTTTATCTGAAGACGATTGCTATTTATACTTTATTCTGGGAACTCTTATTCTGTCTTCTTACTGAATTAATGTGGGAAACAAAGGCACATGAAAAATTAAATAAAATTAAATTTCCTTACTGTGTACAGGCCATTGACAAGTCCTTGAAATGGGCAGAGTGACCTTCTTCTAGGGTGTCAGCTGCCTTGACAATGACCCTTTGCTAGGGGTAAAAGGTATTCTTAGCCCAATCTCCCAGCATCCTGTAAGTCTACCTTAAACATAAAAAAATTTCCTTTGGAAACTTCCTTTATCTTTACTTTCCCAAGATATAGATTGTCAATCATACTTCTAGCTTATGGCCCAGCGACATACATCTATCTGAAGGATCTCATGACTGAGTTTTCACCCATCACAACTCCAGTATACCTCCTTCTGCCCATGGTTCCCGTACCTGTGCTTTAATAAAATCACCTTATTGTGCCAAAGATATCTCAAGAATTCTTTCTCGGCCATCGGCCCTGGAACCCCACCACTCTAAAACATCATCAGAATGATCATAGTACTTTATAATTTTTATTATCTGTCCATAAATTCTGAAGAATTCTGACTTGGCTTGGTGCCCTGAATCAAACCTTGGAAATCTATTTTAATATTATACCTTAGCATAATTAATATTTAATTCATTAATAGTCTTTCCTGAAATTTCAGAATATGAGAAAGATTTTAATTTCGATTTTTAAAATTTTTTATTCTTTTTTTGGAGCGAGTGAGCAGAGGAGGTGCTGAGAGAGACAGAGAGAGAGAATCCCAAGCTCTGCTGACAGTGCAGAGCCCGTTGTGGGGCTTGAACCCATGAGCTGTGAAGTCATGATCTCAGCTGAAACCAAAAGTCAGATGCTTAACTGATTTGAGCCATCCATGCCCCTGAAAGATTTTAATTTCTAAGGAAAAACTTTAAGGTAACAGACATTTATATAAAGACACATTATGTTTTTCCTGTAACTACCAAATCCCAATTAGATGGATAATTTTAATTATATGTATAATCTTTGTTATGAAGTTACAGTACTGCCTTTGCCTAAGTCTTCTGGAAAACAGAACTGGAGACAGTAATTATATTGGCAGTAATTTGGAGATACAAGCCCAAGGCATAGAAAGTGAGAGAAAATGGAAATGAAACAAAAGATATAATATGATACATACACCACAGTGATGAGGTCTCCTTGTTCATGTGGCCAAGTGCTGGGTTTCTCAAGAAGAAATACACAGAGTTGAATGTGGAGTAGCCTGTAGGAGAGAGAAAAAAAGACATTTGTCTGACTAGATCCTTCTCTCCCATTTTCCATTTTTCAATATTTATCCCAAAGGGGTCGAAGATTCCGGACTGCATCATCTGGATTTTCAGCAGTGACTCAAATAGCGATGTCCCATACCCTGCACTGTGTTATTTCATCCAAATCTGAAAATAGCAGGATTACCTGGTACCGGGGGGGCACTGACCAAGGGAGAGAGACAGAGGAAGTTGGAAGAATCGTAAAAACTTAATGTTAGAATATATTGGTATAAGACATACTGTTTTGCACAGTACTGTGTGTGGCAACTTAGCCAGAATTACTATTTAACTCCTAGTGTCATTTGCTTATCCAGCCTTTAAGAAATATTTTTCATTGTCACAAATACATGGAGTATCTCCAAGATTTCTGGGGTAATTTTCATTAAAATGTGGTTCTTCAGAGAGTGTGGAAATATATTTTTTGTTAGCACTATATGGCAAATAAAAGTATTTTTTGAACACTTTACATAAGAATGCCAGAAGTTCTTTTAGAAATGAAACTAATTATTTGCTGGGTAGATACTTCACAGAAGTTTTGCCCATCACTGTAGGTAGTGAAGAATGCAGATGCTGACCTTGAGGTTTCCTTTGATAAGTAAATGACCAAACTGGCAGAAAAGGCTACACTAATAATTCTTTCAATCTATTTAAATGCCTATGTCATTTTAATATCTCTAATACAGCTGGCTGAGCATAATTTTTATATACTCTATTGATTCTTAGTCAACTAACCTCACATTTTTTGTGACTTCAAAGGAAAGTTAGGTTAGTTTTTCATTGTGCTTCTGTAATATTTCAGACTATGATCATAGTTCATGAGAGAGCTCTCAAAAATAAAATAAATGATGTAATGCCATAAGACAGACAACAAACACTTATTTCCGGGTTATTGAACGGAGCACTATTTTTGAGAACATATCAGAACTTTTGGAAGCATCTATGAAATAGAGACATGAACTTCTATAAAATAAAATACTATACAAAATTAGAAGTGCTGATAGTACTGTCTCATATACCAGCTGGGTGAATATTCCTGCCAGCTTTGGAATTTGCTTAAAGAATGAATAATTATAACTTTAGGAAAAAACCTCAACTCTTTGAATTTAGTGTTCATCCTGGGTAGAGCAAATATCTGAGCTTTATTGTTTGAGATACTTCTAAAATTAATCACATGATACTTTGGTTTTGCCTGAACGGCAGACTTGCTTATCTGAGGAAGTTCTCACAATTAAACAACATGCTTTTGTCTGAGCAAATTGTCACAATGAAACATTATGCTTTTAAGGGAGAGAAGAATCTGAAATATAAAAGAACTGGTGGGAAATAAAATGGAAAATGTATGTAAACCTAAACAATTGAGTGTGTGTGTGTGTGTGTGTGTGTATAGTGTTTTATTAAAGTATTTTAAGAGTCATTTATTTAGGGTGCCTGGGTGGCTCATTGAGTTAAGCAACCAACTCTTGATTTTCAGCTCAGATCATGATCACATGGTGTGTGAGTTCAAGCCCTGCATTGGGTCTACGCTGACAGTGCGGAAACTACTCGGGATTCTTATTCTCTCTCTCTCTCTCTGTCTCTCTGCCCCTCTCCCTCCCTTCCCCCTCCTCAAAATAAATAAACCTAAAAAAAAAAGGTCAAATATTTTTCTGAAGATGGGATAATTGTTCAATATTTGAATTTTTTGGTGATCTTCAAGGATAAAAGCTAAAACAAATATAAGATTAGTAAAACAGAAAAAAAAAAAAACAAAGGCAGCCACATAGAAAAGTAGAACAAGCAGAAAAAGTTAAGACAATACAAGTAACCCTGAAGAGATTAACAGCCACAGTAAAAATTAATGGATTGTGAATAAATCAGAAAAAGCAAGGAGTAGAAACTAATTAGAATTAAGGAATATAATTAGGAGAAACACCATTAATAATAGAATTTAATAATATGATAAAAACTATTAGTAACTTGTCTGAAAATAAGTATTATTGAAAGATATTAAAGAAGCTCTGAATAAATACATATGTATTCCATATTTATGGAAAGAAAAACAAAATCATAAATAGCCTTCCCAATTTTACATTTAAGGTGATTCTATCGGAATTCCAGCAGGTTTTAATGGAACTTGGGAATCTCTTTTAAAATTTAGGGGTTCCTGGGTGGCTCAGTCTGTTAAGCATCGACTCTTGGTTTTGATTCAGATCATGATGTCATGGTTTGTGGGTTTGAGCCCCACCTTGGGCTCTGTGTTGTTATTTGGGAGCCTGCTTGGGATTCTCTCTTTCTTTCTCTCTGTCCCTCCCCCGCTCATATAAATAGACTAAGGGAAAAAAAAAAAAAAAAAGAACCTCTTTTAAAAGTAAATGGAAGTACAGAGCCCAAAGAGTGGCCAAGACCTCTTAAGAGAATAATACCAGAACTGGCCCTATGAGTTATCATGACTCTCAAATTATAATAATCAAGATAGTGTATAATGGCTCCAGCTGGGAAAACATTAAATTTTTTTAATGATTCATGAAATGTTGATGGTAAGTAGTCAGAATAGTCTTCTGAGCAATCACAATAAAGGTCTGACAAGTCAGAAAAACAAAAGTAGATATGGTCTACCAGTTCTGGACTACATTACGAACAAACTGGGAAGAGAGTAGAATGGAGAAACTAAAAAAAGACCTAGTCTTACATGGAAAATATGTATGGTAGAGGTGTCCTCTTGTCACTGAGAAATGAATAACTACTTAATGAATAAGATGGAGATGAGTGTTTTTGGATATTGAAAAATGCAAATTTCAATTTCAGCTGATTAAGTACATAAAAGCAAAAGAAAATACCTAAACATCTTAAAAGAATATATTTAATAATATCTTTCTGTCATTAAAACAGACAAGACCATAAAAACAGATAAGTTTAGTTGACTGCATTAATATTACCAAATGATGTTCATCCAAATACAGAATTAAGTCAAAAGACAAGTAACAAAATTGGGGAACTTATTTTCAAAACATAAAACTTAGAAAGGATTAGTATCCAGAATATATAAGGCTTAAAATCAGTAAGACAAATAATTGTGTAGGAAAATGGGTGTAAACAGAGACAGATGAACGGTGAATAAAAATTCTAAAATTGTGCTAAACCTTATTTGACATTTGGGAAATGCAAACTAATATCTGCTAAATTGAGAGTAATAAGTGGTGGGGAGCATATCGATAAATGGAAACTCCTACACACTGCTGCAGAATTAATTGATACAACCACTGTGGGAGAACAATTAACATTATTGTGTCTTTGAATGTTTGCATTACTGAAAATCTAGCAATTCTACTCCTAGGCATATACCACAAAGGGGAACCACTAAACCTATACAAGAATGTAGCACTATTTATACTAGCAGCAAACCAGAAACATCCCAAAATGACCATTAACAGGAGAATGGATAAATATATTGCAATATAGGTACATAATGGAATACTTACATAAAGAAGGGCTCCAAGGGGCACCTGGGTGGCTCAGTCAGTTAAGCGTCTGACTTCGGCTCAGGTCATGAGCTCACGGTTCGTGGGTTCAAGCGCCACGTTGGGCTCTGTGCTGACAGCTAGCTCAGAGCGTGGAACCTATTTCAGATTCTGTATCTCCCTCTCTCTCTGACCCTCCCCTGCTCACGTTGTCTGTCTCTTTCTCAGAGATAAATTAAAAAAGTTAAAAAAAAAAAAAGGGCTCCAGAATTACATACAAACTTAATGTGGCACGAAACAAGCAAGTCTTTAAAGAAATGCTACATATATAAATAAATCTTAGTAACAAACAAAACCAAGCATCATGTCTTTTTGGAAAATGTATATATGTGATAAAAGTTTATAGAGAAAAATTAAGAGATTAATAAATGTAGGATATTGTTGAGGAGGTAGAGGAATGGAATGAACTAGGAAAGGAATAAATAGACAGATGCAAAGTGCTGGTCATGTTCTTAGACCTTAAATTGGTTAGTGGCATTATGGATGTCCTTTTTATTTTATGTTTTCTAACTTACCTGTGTGTTACATTTATTCTTTTATAGTTCTCAAATATTACATTTTTTATGGCATATAGTAAAGGAAGAAGTAAAATTCCATATGTAGATTTCACTGTATTTCAAGTTCTAGATAGAATAAATATTAAGTATTGATAATCATTGAGATCCCCCTAATTCACAACTTAGGATAATACAACTTAAAGCATACCAAAGTTCACATGTACACTTTAAGTTATGAAATAATGTTTTTAACTATAACACAATATATAGCAGGTAGAGGAATTCAACAGTTTAACAATAAACGGTTTTAGGGACCTTCACAGAATTGTTTACAAGTATAAGAATGCTGTGAACTTAGATGGAGCTGATTAAAGGTATCCTCACAAGACCCTATGCTGGTGAAGGGGTGGTAGCAACCTCACATAATGAAAGAGCAGCTTGAAAATAACAAGCATTTGTAGAAAACACACCAGGAGGGGAAGATGGGGAAAGGCTCTCCCTCTTATGTCCCTCTTGTGTCAGGAGGGATCTGAGGCTGAGGCGTAGGATCCAGTAGACATCACTGTCAAAGCATGTATAATGCCTGCTAGCCACAGGGAATGGGATCCAACTTCCTGTTTCAAAGGGAATTTTGGGGCTGTGGGGCACTCAGTGCAGGACTCCTGTTGAAAAGAGCTGGATGATTAAATGTTTTCTCCTGGGAAAACACACTAAAACACACCACCCAATTTCTCAAACTTCTGCTCTGATTCTTCCAATTAATCCTAATGGTTTACTAAGGCCTTTCTTAATTTAAACTTCAGAATTTAGTTATATTCTAACAACTTGTGATAGTTCTATAAATGCTTTTTTTTAGACTTTGAAGTCTGAAGAACCATGTAATTTTTTGGCAAATGCTAGCCACTTTATTTACACAGGTAGAAATTGATATAGGTTTTCTAAAAGCAAGCACTGCTTCTACCATCATTAAGTACATGCTATGCTGATGTTCCTACCAGTTATTGTCTTGTCTCAGGAAACGCTGATTGATATATTAGAAACTAGCTTTGACAGTAGCCTACAGCAGAGCATGTGAAACTGAATTCCTTCTCTAATTTTCTTATTCCTTTGTTATGTGGTATCCAGAAGATGGTGAGGTTAGAAACACTTCCAATTTCCACTATGCAGTGATTAATGATAATTAAAGTGAGTCGTTATAAAGAGTCAAAATTAAAGTATCTCCAAGGTTTAGACCAGTGTGCAAATGATGAAACACTTTGAGCCTTAATATAAAAATAAAATAAATGATCTCTATGTTTCTTTTGCATTCTAATCATATGTACCCTTCCTACAAGCGTATTTGGACAAACATGTTTCTATTTCCTAAGAAAAGAGAAAACAGAAGTATCAGACTTAGTGTATTGTGATTTGATGTACAAAATTATAAAGAGACAAACAAACAAAAACTTATTTAGCCGCGCTCAAACTACTTTTCCAAGAACCCTTATGGTTTTGAATGGGAGTTAGCCACAGGAGAAATTGTAAGATTTGGAAAGGGGAAGTGGATCAGCAGTTAGCTCCTAAAGTCATTGTATGACATTGGGTACTGTCATCTGTAGCTAGTACGCATTGCTGACGATCTGCTGGCTTATTTCGTTGGCATGGGGCAGCAACCAATTTTCTCTGCTAAGTGGACCTAATTTTTCTCCTTTTTGACGTTAGGATTCCCTTACCTCCTTCCCTGGTGGTGGTTTCATTACAAGGGACTACTGATCCTCCTAAGAACTTAACTCCAATACCTTTCTTCCTGCTAGACCTGTAATGCGGTTCAAGTCCCAGAAAGCCCCAGGGGAGAAGAGAAAAAGTACAGCCTCTGAGGAGTCTCCAACCACATCAATATTTCAAAGATTTTGCTATTTCATATTGATGCAAATATAGGAATCAAATATGGGAGTGAGTCACAAGAAATATTCAGTCGGGGTTATAGAAGTTATAAAGGTGGTCAGACCTGAATTTGTAAATTTGGATTCACTAAGCCAGTGAATCTGGATTCAGTGTGTTACCTTGGGCAGTTCAGAGTCACTCTGGCAATTTTCTTTGCCGGTTGACTAAAAGAAACTTGGACTCAGAGTTGGCTCACACTGAAAAAAGTTGAGTTGTCAGAAGTTATTTGGTATAGCATAGAGGAACGTATCTAATGGCTGAAGGATATCAGAATTCTAAAGTGGATTTATCATGTAAGTTACTTATACAACTTCAGAAAACAGTGTCTTCAACCACAATTGTAAGAAATGAACATTAGCATTCTTGAAGGGCTCTGTCATAGCTTTTGTTGGTAGGCAAGAAATGCATTGGGGACTGCTGTTACCAAATGTAAGGCATGATTTCAGTGGAGATGATAGGATCCTACAGTGCTAGAAGCTGAATGGTAGCAGGAGGTTGCCAGCAACAACCTGGGCACTGTAACAGGCACCAGGGGAGGAGTAAGTAGACTGGGTTTGATCTTCAGAGATTGTTGGTGTTGGGTGATTGACTAAGCTGTCCCTAGAACTGAAATATATGAGGCAAATTATTAAAGTATTACTTTATTTGAATACCCATTCTCTCATTTGGTAACTAAAAGTCTGAATTGAATCTCTTCAGCCACTCCCCAAGCTTAGGCTAATTCAATTGCTCCGAGACCTTCGCATGACAGAGATTCTGGGTTCTCTTGAAAAAGGACCCTGCTATATCGATGAAAATGTATGCTAGTAATACTTAAAATTGTTCAAATACAGGATCTGAGCCTGTCCTTGCATGACTTGGCCTCACTGGCCTTACCCTTATCTGTGTTGGATACTTACTGTCTTTATTTAAAATGTTGATATTTTGTCCATCATAGATTTTTTTTTGGTACAAACTTTGACTTTTATAGTATTATGTTAAAATACCATCTATCTTGATTACTAAGTTTTTTGGCACCTCATGAGATTATGGATGAGGGACTAGTTCTTAGGGCCTAGTGTGTCAATTCTGGTCCCTTTGTCCAGCTCCTGCCAGATTTCCTCCAGCTTCTCTGATGCTGGGACAGCCACATATGCAGCTCTGTCATGCAGGGCACCTTTCCCTCCTGAAGATCTCCCATGTGGTTGAGATCAGTGGTGGCGAGAGATAGACACAGGTTAAATTTTGACCTTGTGATTCCAGTTTGTTGCTGTGGGTCCTGGGCTCTCGTTTATCCTGCCTCTCCCCTGCCTCACACCGTAGTTCATCTACTCTTCTGGTCTCACTGAACTACAGTAAATTCAGGCCCACCACCAGATAAAGAAACAGCTGCTTTATGTAGATTTCTTCACCAGCTCCTACAGTTGTGTAAGATCCCGTCCTCACAGTAACCCTCATGCTTTATTGCTCACAGCAGTTCGCATTCTCTGCTCGAACCTAACAGACCCTCAGAATGCCTTGTTGCTTTTTCTTGAGATTTTTTCTTTCCTTGGAGGTTCTTCAGTACTCCCTAAACACTGAATGTTTTGGTTCCACTCGGATAGCTTGCCAGAACTTTACAGAAGTGTTTGAACTTCGCCAGCGTATACCACTTGAGTTCTTTGCCAGCAGAATTCTCAGCTCTCATTTACATAAGCATCTGGCACATCCTCTCTGACTAGTCACCAGATGTGGCCAGACATATCTGGCTGTCTCTTGCTCAAGCTCTAAACCCAAAATGCCCAATACTTTACAACTCATTGAAATATTACTCCAATTAATACATAACCTAGGATATGTCCTTCAAAGTTATTCAAACAGTATACATTCTCTTCTACCTATTGCCCCACCAAGGCGTTTAAAGTTGCTTGTTAGTATTTCCTTAAAATCATATTCTTATGCAAGCATTTTTTTCCTAAGTGAAAGATGGCTTACTCACAAACATGATTTTCTAGACTTACCATCTGTATTAATTTCCTAGGACTGCCAGAAAGAAGTGCTCCAAAGTGAGTGGCCTAAAACAAAAGAAATGTATTATCTCTCAGTTCTAGAGGCTAGAAGTCCAAAATCAAACTGTTAACAGGACACCACTCCCCCGGAAATTTGTAGGGGAATATTTTCTTCCCTCTTCCTACCTTCTGGTGGTTTGCTAGCAAATGTTGGTGTTCCTTGCCTTATAGCTGCATAATGCTAACCTCTGCCTTTGTCGTCATGTGCTGTTCTTCCTCTGTGCGTTGTATGTTTTCATAAAGCTCTCTTCTCATAAGGACACCAGTCATCCTGGAGCAGGGGCCCACCCTACTTTAGTATGATCTTTGGGAACTAATTGCATCTGCCACAACTCAGTTTCCAAATATGGTCACATCCACTGGCAGGGGTAGGGAGGCAGAACTTGAACATGTCTTATTTTGGGAGAAGGACACAGTTCAACTCTGGACACCGTTGTCAGCCTCCTCTGGTGTTACCTTGCCAATGTTCTTAAAATGTGTTGCTAAATTCCAAACAAAATACTCATAGTGAGTTTTGACCAGAGCACAATATAGTGGGGTTATTACTTTATTCTGCTGTTTGCTTGTTGTTTCATTTATCCTACAAATATCCATTGAGCTTCTCTTCCATGCCTCCTATCCTGCTTGTGCTAGGGATACACCATAGCAGAAAAGAGGCAAAGATGTTATGTTCGTAGAGCCTACATTCTAATGAGGGAAAGCAGACCCTAAGCACGTAGACTTAGGCTGGAAGTTCAATTATTTCTAAATGATATGAAGAATAGAGTGAAGTAATTGAAAAGAAGTGATAGTGGATGTTACTTGAGATAGGACTGTCTTTGAGAGAGCCAGTAATGTATGGTATGGGGTGGGAGTATGGTATGTATGCGGAATTTAAGGCATAGAAGGGAGGCCAGGGTGGCTGGAGGATATCAAAGAGTGACCTGAAATGAGAGTAGGAAGGTAATCACAGCCTTAGATACAGGACTGTGGATTTTATCTTAGAGGTAAATTTAGTTGAAGGGTTTTAAGCACCTGAGTCATATGATAAGAATTCTGGCTGAACAATATTCTGCTCAATTCTGCTGGTATAGAACAACAGAAAGCTGATGCACCTATTTAGGAGCCATTTACAGTAGTGCAGGTGACAGATAATGGTAACATGGAGTAATGTGATGGCTATAGTGGTGATAAGTGGTCATCTGGGATGTCTTTGGAAGACAGTGGCTTTTAGGATTTGCTGGTGAAGAGTAAGTGAGGAAAAGATGAGTGTTAGGTAAACCTCTAATACTTGGAGATTTAGAAGGAAAAGGGAACTCCATGAAGGATATTGAGAAGAAATGTCCTGGAAGCAGAAGAACAAAGATTGATGTCCAAAAGCCAAATAAAGAAAATGTATTCAGAAGGAGGGTGTGGTCAGATGGGCAGATGCTACTGGTAGGTCAGGAAAGATGAGGACTGGAAGTCATTAGTGGTGTGGTGTCAAGAGCCATAGTGGAATCTCCAGAGAAAATGTGAGCTGAGGTAGAATGTTGAGTGAAGACAACTCCGAATCACAACCACTATTGCAAACCAAATTATTGAAACGCATACTCACTAGTTTTTTTTTTCCTCACACGTGAACTTCTTTCAAATTATCTGACCAGTCGTTTCTGAAGCTTTCCAGATGGCTACTGGGCATGTTCCCAGGAGCAATTTCCTAAATGGTTGTCCACTCAGCCTCCTTATCTGTTCTCTGCTGATTAGCTATAAATGTTAGCTTTCACAAAAACTAGCTGAAATACAGTATTTTCCTTAAGTGTTTTATATGAGTTTTCATTAAAAAAATGAGAAGACTAGATTCAGTTCAGATTTTATTTGGAAGATGACTTCATTAGTGGTATTATGTATGTCCTTCAGGAGTTGAATGCTGTTTGGCAATTTTTTCCTAATTATAGCAGAAAAATGTTGGATTTGAGTTATTACTGTGTTTTATTTCTATATGGATATATCGAAGGTTGTGTTTTAAGTTTACTTATTTATTCATTGAGAGGGAGAGAGAGCAAGTGAGCGAGCATGAGCAGGTCAGGGGCAGAGAGAGTGGGAGAAAAAGAGAATCCTAAGCAGACTCCACACGGTCAGCACAGAGCCGGATGCAGGGCTTGAACTCACCAACTGTGAGTTGGTGAAATCAAGAGACAGACATTTTTTTTTTTTTTTTTTTACAAATAGTTTATTGTCAAATTGGTTTCCATATAGCACCCAGTGCTCATCCCCACAAGTGCCCTCCTCCATGCCCATCTCCCCCCTCCCCCCCACATCCATCAGTCCTCAGTTTGTTTCTCAGCATTCAAGAGTCTCTCATGGTTTGCCTCTCTCCCTTTCCCCCACCATTTCCCCCCTTCTTCTCCCCCATGGTCCTCAGTTAAGTTCCTCCTAGTCCTCCTGTACGTGCAAACATATGATATTTATCCTTCTCAAGAGACAGACATTTAATTGACTGAGCCACTTGGGTACCCCCCAAGGTTTTTTTTTAAGGCCAGATTTTATACATAAATCTACTAAATTTTTTCTTGGTTCTGGTTTGTTACTTTAGTAAGTTGAAACATTATGCACATCAGAAAGACATGTTTTTCTATTTTGTCCCAAAGTCTCAGGAGAAACTTTTGCAAATACTTTGATGAATCAGGGTAAAATATTTCAAGATATTTCCTCTAATTTATATACCATGGCCATAGCTAATCCATTGATAGTTCAGAGATCAACGCATCCTTTACAAAAAGATTTAGAACCAGTCTATGTAATGGTTAGTTCTAGAGTTCTCAGAGGGATCAGTAATTGTAGATCCAAAGTTTAATGAAACTACTTTTTTACCCTAATTTAGAAACTTCTGACCAGTTTTCTGGAGCTTCCTTTGGCTTTATAAAACTCCAAAAAGTAGCAAATGATTTGTGACTATATCTCCACATCTTTCTGGTACTCTGAAGTAGGATTTTGGGGGAAGTTCACTTATTTATATCTTCATGTCTTCTGACCTATGATTTGCTCTTTATGTGTTCTCTAGCCTTTTTACTTTGAATGTGATCCTTCTTATAGAAAGAAGAAAATAAAATAGGAACTGGAGAGTACTCCTCCTTGTCCATCTACCCATGTTCTAAGGGAATTCCAAGGGATTGATTTTTCTATTTGTTTATTTCTAGTCCATTTTGCTCACCTCCTGTCTCCATTCTCCCCTATTCATTATCATCATGATGACCCCTGGACTTTTACCTCATGCCTTGCTGGAATCACAACACCTGTATCAATCCAAACACCAGGAAGAGCTGAAAAAAATATTTGTTACATGAGTGAAGTGTTTTGAACAGTTTTTTTTTCTGTCATGCTTTAAAACGTATATATTATTTTTTTTACTTTACACTAAAATCTCCCATTTTCTCTTTGTCGAGAAGAAATCTTGGACTCTTCACTTCCATTTCTAACTGTTTCATGTCATAACCCTTGTATACGATTCTTCTTTGTCTTAGTTAATAACATATTTTAACTTTAATACTTAGGTGCATGTAATGCTAACACAGCAACACCTTTTTGATTGTTAAACAATTTTCATCATTTATCCTCAGTTGGTTTCAATCCAATGTTGTAGTCCATACGTGTAGAGACTTTGATCAGAGTTCTCCGGAGATTATCAGTTTGACTCTTAACTCAGGTATCAGATCATTTGGGCTGCTCACCTTGTCACCTCCTCCCTGAAAACTTATTGTGAGCCAACTACTCAGCAGTTCAGTTGTGGCGGACACATATTCAGTGATTGAATAGAAGTTTCCTATAAAAGAAACTTCTGTTTCACTCTGCAGTTGTAGCAGAGCTTTTTCCCTTTACATCCATTTATTTGCACATAGAAACAGGGTAAGGAGGGGCACCTGGGTGGCTCAGTTGGTTAAACATCTGACCTCTGCTCAGGTCATGATCTCAAGGTTCATGAATTTGAGCCCTCCATGGGGCTCTGTGCTGATAGCTCGGAGCCTGCAGCCTGCTTTGAATTCTGTGTCTCCCTCTCTCTCTCTGACCAACCCCCCCCATGCTCGTGCTTGTGCTCCTCCTGTGTGCTCTCTCTCAATAATAATAATAATAATAATAATAATAATAAAGATTTAAAAAGAAAAAAAAACACAGGGGAAAAAATAGTGTTTATATAAGTCCTATCCTGGTTTCCCAGTTTTATTTTCTGTACTTCTACTCACACAGTTAAAATGTGTGGTTTTTTTTTTTTTTACTACTTTGTAAATGTTATTCTCTTTTTATAAGAACTATCTTAGAGTTGATAAGTCGTTGCTAGTTTAAAAATACAGGAACCTCTTGGTTGAATTAGTAACGAGGGGAAAAAAACCTGCAAAGATCTATAAGAAACTTCAAAAGAAATGGTTGATGGGTGCCATCAACTGGAAAACAAAGCTGAGGGAGACATGTTTTGTATACTTTCTAGGCATTTTTATTTTAGGAACCTTGTAAAAAATATTACATATTCAAAACTTAAAAAAGAAAAGGAAACCAGGAAGCGCAATAGTTTAAAATACCTTTCTCCAAGCCCTTCAAATGATGTACCAATAAAAGAACTAGTTTAGGAAGACTGAGGAATTTGAGAGTCTTTTTAGTTGATACAGGATAAAATTGGAGGTAAATCAGTTACAGATGGACAGGTTTCAGAAATGTTCTCCACATTTTCAGAGTAAGGAATACTGTCTATCCCTCTGGAGAATTGGGCCAGTTATCTGCACATTCTATGAGATCTTTTTTTCTTCAGAATATCCCTTTTGTTGAGCTCTTCCTCTTCATTTCCCAGGGTGGTAGCCCAGATTTCCTCAGCATTTCCTCACACCTGCAGGGACCTTCCCTGCCCCCATGTCCTCACTCACCATCCTCCACAGCACTTTTAGTCCAAGCACTCTTAGCGTGATTACATTGTGTCACCAACTGATCAAACAGTCTGGTGGTTCTTTGCTTCCTTTTCTAAGAAACCAAACTCTAATTTAATCTAGGCTGTGGTTTGCCAACGTTGGCTCTACTCGCATTTTGGGCTGGATAATTCCTGGTTGTGGCAGGCTATCTTGTGCATTATAGGATGGTTAGTAGCAAACTTAAACTCTGCCCACTACCCTCTCTACTGTCTACCTTCTACCCCTGTAGTACCATCCGGTTGTAAGGGCCACAAATGTCTCCAAACCTTGACAGATGTCCCTGGTGGGGGGGGGGGGGGGGGGAAAAGGGGNAAAAAATGTTTATTTTTGAGAGAGACAGAGAATGAGCAAAGGAGGGGCAGAAAGAGAGGGAGACATAGAATCTGAAGCAGGCTTCAGGCTCTAAGCTCTCAGCACAGAGGCCGATGTGGGACTTGAAATCATGGACTGTGAGATCATCTCAGATCATCAGAACTGAGCTGAAGTTAGATGTTCAGCTGACTGAGCCACTCAGGCACCCCTAACCCTATTCTGTTTATTAAACTCCATCTCTCACTGGCTGATCTCTTTGTTTTTCTATCAATATGATATATTCATTCCAAAGTGTTTTTTATTTTTTTTATTTTTTATTTTTTTTAATGTTTATTTGTGTGAGAGAGAGAGAGATGGAGAGCACAAGGAGGGGAGGACCAGAGAAAGGCGAACACAGAATCTGAAGCAGGTTTCAGGCTCAGAGCTGTCTGCACAGAGCTCCTTGTGGGGTTCAAACTCATGAACTGTGAGACCATGATCTGAAGTCGGATGGCTAACCAATGGAGCCACCCAGGCGCCCCCAAACTTGGTGTAAATGATTCCTTTCTTCATCTCGCAAAGTTCTCTTCTCTTTCTTCTACATACGCATAAATGCTGTTCATCGTTTATTTTCTTCTGATTAAATGATAATACCGATTTCCTAAAAATATTTAATGGCCCTTATGAATTCAGTTCTTTCATCAGCAGCAGTGAATTAATCCATTTTAAAACAGTTCATTTTGCTTCACCAAGTTCAATCAATCTGTCTCTTTAGTTAATAATTCAGGCCGATGACTCAGTTTTCACATTATACTTACTTTGTAAAAATTCTCAAAAATTTTTTCTTCCTTGTGGTTCTTACATATATCAGTGAAATCTTTTGTTGGATATCTGAGTCACTTCAGAGTAATCAAAATGATTCTTCATCACAATATTTTTGAGTACTTTTATATATTGTCCTGTTTGCATTACAGTTTTTTGAAATTTAAATGAGAAGCAGATATCACTGTCTAGACGTTTCTCTAAAATCATTTCATATAGTTACAGTAGGATTCTGTGATGAAGATCGAGATTTGATAAAATGGACTAGAAATCCTGTGTACCAGATGCTTTCTCCTGGGCTCTTCCACTGTTCTTCTATATTTAATGTACCTACTGTTCTTATGACTTTTTCCTCTCCATTTTCAAATAAGTCTTAAGCAAACAATCAAACAAAAATAACATATTCATCTTATCCCACATTTTATACCCTCACCCCCCCACCCTTGCACTGTCGACCATTAACAAAGGCAGCCTGCTCTACATACTTTATGAAATGCCTTGCATAAACATCTCCCACCTGCCACCAAAGAAGCACATTATATTGAAACTAATTTTACCGTGTTAGTAAAGACCTCCTAATTGATAAATCTAGAGGCTTAAGATAAATTCTTCTCAGGTAAGTAATATAACGAGGTGTATGGATCACCACCCTTTTTTTTTCTTTCCTAAACATATCACATGTTCTTTGGCCTTCACATGGCCAAGTTTGACAGAATAGCCCATCTTAGTAATTATTTTTAGGAAATCCTCCTCCTCTTTTTCCACAATATAGAATCCTAGAGCTTAAACAGTTCAAGAAAGTTAGAAAAGAACCTTAGCTCTTCCACTGTGATTGACAGTTGTCACCAGCTACATTATTTCTTATGTTAAATATCTAATAGTTTGCAGATACTCTTTTAAAAAATGTTTATTTTGAGAGAGAGAGAGAGCGAGCGAGCAGAGGAGGGGCAGAGAGAGAGAGGGAGACAGAGAATCCCAAGCAGGCTCCACATTGTTAGTGCAGAGCTGGATGTGGAGCTTGAATCCATGAACCGTGAGATCGTGATCTGAGCTGAAACCAAGAGTCAGATGCTTAACCAGCTGACCCACCCAGGTGCCACAACAGATAATTCTTTAACATCAACACTCTTTTCAGTTGATTAGACTCTGTCTCAGAACTGTTACTGAAGTTTTTAGCCCCACCATTGTTTTCTTAATTTAGGACCTTAATCATCTTTTAATACATCAGAGTCCTTCCTGTAGTATATTTGTACCTTTTCTCTCTGAGCTTTGTTCTCTCTTCAAATAGAGTTATGCTTAAACAAATAATAACTTACATCTTTCCTTATCCTCCCAAATTCTATTATTACCAAAGTAAATTGGACTGTTCCCTCACTTCTTGATTTTTACCTCCTATTTCAGGCTTCAAATGCCCTCTCATGATTTTTCTTTGATCTCATATGTATATATATGGGTCAGCAATATGGTGCACTCATGTTTCCAAGTGCACTAGGGACCATTGCTAATCACACATCTGATTCTAGGCCCAGACACCAGGAAACGTGAGAAGGAATTTCTTAAACTTCTATAGTGTAGGAATCTGTGAGGCACTGACTGGAGTGCTTCTAGATTTTAATTTAGGCCAATTCCAGAGCCTTTCGCTGGAGTGGGCCCTATTTAAAGTGGGCGGTCTCATAAGTAGCAGCATCAGTGAGATTAAGTAAAATTTGTAAATGAGGAACATGTTGTCTCCAGAGCTAAAAAGGACTAAAAGATGATGCTCTTGTATGTCCTCAATGAGTATGTGAACCATACTCCTTGGAGGAGGGGTCATCAATGTAATATCATACCTGTGCTCCTAGAGAAAGATGGATGCAGTTACGATCCTGTCTGTCAGGACTGTGTGTAATGCCATGGCTGCTGAGGTGCACCATGGTAGCCTAATGATGTTAATTGCATCCCATCACAGATGAAGGGGAACTGTGACTACGAAGCTGTGAAAAAGTACTGACCAGGACTTATCAGCCAAATCTGTAATAACAACATACCAGTTGCTATTACCAGTTCTTGATTGACAGGGTTAGTAATTTTAATAATACTGGGTATTGGGTTTGTGGCCTTAATGGATGGTACCACAGCATTAAGTTTTCAATGATGCACTGTGAGGCTCCACTTACTTTTATCAAATTTAATAACAGGTAGAATTGGGCTGTCCATTGCAAAAGGAGTGAGGTCAATGACCTGTTCATTAATTAGGTCCCATATAAAAGGCCCTGATCCCAGGAAAGTAAGGCTCAACAGGCCTATCCTCCTACTGCTTTAAGAAGGCTTCACCTGGCCTAGTTTTTAAGTCCTTGGGGTTTAGCCAGTTAGCATTGCTTGTATAGAGGATTCCCACAGAGAGATGTGGTGACCACCACAGGCAGAGATATAAGTACCAAGGCTAAAGGGAAGCTCAAGTTCCTGGTCGAGCTCCTCTCGGGTTGCTTTGGAACAAAACTGTAAACCAAGAGCAGACCCGTAAGAAGCTATTCAAGAATCGGCAGTTATAGCCATGCCATCTTGCTCACTGTGCCAATTGTCAGACTTAAAGATTCTTCTGATGGTGAGATGCAACACGCTGACACTTGAATAGATGGAAGGCAGAACTCAAAAGAGAAGGCTGCCAGGCTCGGCCCACAGCAGGTCACACATGGGTAAACTGCAGCCCCAGAGGGATGCTGACCGGTCACAAATGAAGTTAGTTTGGCTAGGTTTTGTGGTCTTCCTGGGAATTGGATAATTTGAATAATTTCAGGGGCTGCAGGGTATTGGGTGTCTGGTACGTGGCCCTGGGGCAATTAGCGTGGGCATTTAGTGGCCCAGAGTGAACTCCAGTAAGGGAAGTGATTGGTATAGATTTTAATAAGCTGCTCAGGAAGGGGAAGTGATTGGCCTCTAGCCTGGGCCTCAAAACTGGATAGAGACAGCACTGGGAAAACAAGACAAAGCCAAACCAACACAATATTTATTATACCTGTGAAAGAGGAAGGTTACTGGGTCTCTCTTCAGACCTCTTGATTTGACTTTCTTGGGCAGGAGTTTGGGAATTTGTGAAGGTAATTTACAGTATGGTTTCTAATTGTTCACATTGGGCTCTGGAATTTGGCTGTTTCAGTTATAGGTTATATCTACCAGCTCTAACCCCTGGCCTCATTACTATACTTCTTTAGATCCCAACTTTCTCAGTGTAAAATTGAATACAACAATGGCACCTACTTCTGGTTGAATTGAACAGTAAATGGAATAATATATGTAAAATACTGAGAGGTTTTGCCCCATATCAGAAGTGTTTATATTAACCTTAAAGATTCTTTGAAAAAAGAAGAGACTCATAGCCAATGTTTCTAAACAATTCATTTATAAGGATTGTAATAGTTGCTTCTGATTTAAAGAAATATTAAACACAGGATCAAGTCAAGTATATTTCTCAATATATATATATATTTTTATTTTAGAGAGAGAGAGTGTATGAGCAAGAGGGAGAGAGAGAGAGAGAGAGAGAATATGAATATCTTAACCAGGCTACATGCTCAGCACAGAGCCTGATGTAGGGCTTGATTCCATGACTCTGGGTTCATCACCTGAGTTGAAATGGAGAGTTGGATGCTCAATGGATTGAGCAACCCAGGTGCCCCTATTTGTCAATAATTTGTAATATTAGGAGTTACTGATAAGAGTAGTCATGAGAAAAATCTTCTTTTTCCATTCTGGTTCATTTGATTTGAAATAATTCATCTTAGAATTTTGGAGCAGTCATGCTTTCCAGAAGCCTTTAAAACTGTGCTTAAAGTACATGTTTTATAGGAAAAAAAGGCTATTTTAAAAGCCTTTAATCTTCTTTCCATCAGGAGAGAATTGATTACTACTTGCTTACAACTTGAGAAGCTGAAAAGACCCTATTGGCATTTCCCAGATCTATTTTCTCCCTTCACCTTTTAGCCACAACGAAAGCAAAAATGCCCAGTAATGTAATGTTAGTGGTCTGCAAAAATATCCAAAATGGCCCTTTTTCCATTTATACCAAAATTATATTCCCTTCTGAAAGATAAAACCCCTCTGATGGTTGAAGATGAACTGCTGTTTTTCAAAACCAGTCTTAAAATGATAAGATACATAGTTTTTGTTCTGTTAGCAATGGGTTTGCTAGACTTCCACCTGTATTATTAACTTGATATTACATTTTTAGTTTATTAGCATATAATTGTTAAAACAATTACAGTTTTAATGTACTAATTTTACAAGCACTCTCACTAAATAAATAGAAAGCAACATTTCTCCCCATCTAATAGGTTAAATTAAAGATTTTTAAATAAGATGGTCTTTATAGAGAAGTGTCTCTCCAGTTAATTTACTCATTGAAATTACAAAAATGGTTAACATTTGACATGTTAAATATTTACTTCAAATAGTTGATCAATGTCAAAAGAAACTCTTTTAACAACTTTTAGTGAAACAATATTTACTTCCTTGTTGGCCCTAGTCTCTATAAATTAAACTTTGGCAGACTACAGATAAGCACCTTTTCATATCTTAGTGAGTGAAGATCCCTGTACTTTATCCTACCAAACTGCTATTAGGAATCATTTTACTTTTATTGTTGTTTTGTATTAACTGTTAAGTCCTTCATGTATTCAGCAGAGTGCCTTGAGCATGGCTGATATTCAAAAGACATGCTTGCTATATATTTTATATATTTTTTTCTAGGTGTTGATCGTCATTTATCACTATCTAATCCCTATACATGTCTACTTCACGTATGTCAATAATCGTAATAACCAGAATGCCAACAATATATCTAGCATTTATTTTGTGCTTACTGTGAACCAGACCAATAGCCTAGTTGCTCATGTAGTTATTATTTCATTTATTCCCCAGAACACTCCTAGTACAAAAGTAATATCATCATCTTTTTTTACCGGAGAGAAGTGTGAGCAATTATATTAAATAACTTGTCCAGAGCCACGAAGCTCTTGAATGGAACAAAAATTTAAACCCCAACCCCTTTAGTGCTCAAGTTCTTTCTCTCAACTCTCAGCCAAATGGCTTTCCTCCATGGGGAAAGCACCCTCTTCTCCAGGAGCCCACCTCTAAGAGGTGGTACTGACAGGTAGAAATATAAAACATGCTACGTGCCTAATTTAAAGTGTTTAAGTGGTCACATTAAAAAAAAAACGGCTAAAATAAATTTAATAATATATTTAGTTTAATCTGATAGATTCAAAATATTATTATTTCAGCCTGTGTTACTAGCCACATTTCATGCATCCTGTCACCACTTTGGCTGGTGACTAACACCTTGGAAGGAGCAGTCTAAAGTTCTTCATATTCAACTATTCAAGGGATTGTTGGTATAATATAAATTACCTTATTACAGATTTAAGACACACATATCACAACATTTAAAATCATGACTATGTTTAATAATATTCCACTAATTTTCTTAAAGAACCTTTCAGTGAGTATTTTAGTATACAGTCTGTTACTGAAGATAGGAAATCATCTATCCAAAGAAAGCTGATTACTGAGGCTAAACACCAGGTGACATCTTGGAGGTCAGGGTATGAAACTACGCCGTGTACTTAAGCATCTTCAGGTTGGTTGCATTGGAGCCCACAGCATGAGGCATCATTATATACCCTTGGGGTTATACCCAAGGCTTTTCAACATTTGTTTGATGAGCCTTAGAAATGACTTTATGTACAGTCAGCACTGTCCATATTAGGGGTGATGTATGATGAGGGGTTGGTTTTCAGAGAAGGTTTTATGTGGATATTAACAGCTTGATCCTTTTTATGCCTGTAATGTTGCAAGAATCATCTTCCATATTTTTAAAAGTAAAGAAACTTCAGATGGTTTCACTGTGTTTAGTTTATCCTTTTATTTTGGGCACTTTTTAATAAATCCAAATGCCAGTGTCAACATACTTCTCTAAAGCTTTTAATGAAATGCTGCATGAAATTTTGAATTTTTAAGTTATGAAGGACTCCTTTAATGTCACGAAGTATCCTAAATGGAATTAATTATTATGAGATATTATGGTTGTAACTAATTATAATTGAATTACATTGAATATAATTACTACATCATGTTTATTTTCTATGCCAGCTTGCATGTTTTCCATAAACCTCACCTCCCTCCTGATCCATAAAATTCAGTAACCAATTATTTGTCCCTGTATGGCTTAAGTAAAAGAAAAACATGTAAGTGTAAGTGGCACTAATGAATTTTCAAAATACTAAAGCAAAGATATATTTCCCCTATTTTAGTGTATTTTAAATTTGGGACATAAGGAGAGATTATGAAGGGGAATTTTTTTTTAAAGAAAAAACAAAACTGATTTATGGCGATTATCTCTTACTTCATGGCACTCGCTCTCATATCCTTGATTCTGCTTGTCCCATGGGTTTATTTGTGAAATTAAACAAAACAACACATATAAAATGCTCACATGTTTCTAGTAGCACAAGCATATCTCAAACATGGTAACTATAATAAATTCTACCTATATGCCTATTTGTTCAGTGGTAGTCCACAGCTGACTTGTCAGGGCCAGTTTTTAATTTTCACGAATTTGTTATACTGTTATTAAACACAGCTATTATTAAAAATTTAACTTTATAAACTTACGATTAAGTTATATAAAATATAAATGTAATAGATACTAAAAAGATCTCTCTTCCTAATCATTGGACTATATTCCATAGTATCTGTGCTCTTGAGTTTAAACACACAAAGTCCATTGCAGCTGTGTGGTTAAAATACAGTATAACGAACGGTGTGCTACTGCCTGCCCCTTCCCAACTGTGCATTCACGAGCATCATGGTGGTGGTTTGAAACTGACCACAGAATATCATTTATAGCATGGAAATTAGCATGTGCCACAAAATAAGGCTTTCTCCCCACCCTGAAGAATCATTTGTTAAAAGTTTTTACCTGGGACAGGAAATAGACAAAATGTTCCTGGGGTATCTTGTAATCTTGTAGTGCCAGAAACCAAGGAAGTGCTTTAAAAAAATAAAAATAAAAAAGCCCTACAATGAGCATGAGGTCTATAAAAGTGATGCACATATCAACTGAAAGAGCTCCCTATGGCCAAAGCTGGAACAATTTGGGTGACAAAATAAATAAGGTAGTAGTGTATTACGACACAAAGTATGAAATACATATCAATGAGGCCATACTGATACAAACAACTAATCGAATAAATAAATCAGGGAGGAGAATAGATAAATTTTACCTGCAGAAGAATTCCAAATAACTTACGTAGATACTCCACCCTCAAGGAGTTGAAACAGAATTCTCTGCTCCTTAACTATTGGCTGCACATGGTAACTTCCTTCCAACAAGTGTGGTATAAAAAGGAGAAGAAAAAGAGTTAACTTGCAAGCAGAGTATCCTTACAAATACTCTCTTAGATGGTCAAGGTCATCATTATCAGGTAAATGATACTGACAGTATATACCCTTGATATGACATGACAGAAATAGCTCTTTAGTTCTGCGGTCTTCCTCCCAAATCCTAGAACTTTGGTCTAATCATGAGGAAACTCCAGATAAATCACACTGAAGGACATTCCACAGTATATCCAACTAGTACTCCTCTGGCAAGTCAGAAACTTGGCAAGGTTATCAGAAACAAAGTCTTAGAAACTGTCACACCAGGAGGAGTCTAGGGAGACACAGTGTCTAAACATACAGTAATATCCTGGATGGGATTTTGGAGCAGGAAAAGAATTATTAGGTGACAACTAAGAAAATCCAGGTAAAGAATGAATTGTTGTTAATAATAATATATCAAAAATGATTCATTAAGTGGACAAATGCCCCATACTAATGTGAGATATTTATAGAGGAAACTGAGTACATGCTGTATGGGAACTCTACCATCCACAATATTTCTGTAAATCTAAAATCATTCTAATTTTTGAAAATAAGAAAAATGTATTAAAACACAACTAATCTACCTAGGTTACTGATTCTGTCATTAACTAGATTCTTCCCTAGTTAGCACCTAGTGAAGTTCTGTCCACTGCCAACAGGTCAGTAACTCTAGGCAGACATCAAGGTATTTTGTTGATATGCCACTGGACACTGGCATATCCCACAAGTGTCTCATGCTGGGAGAACAAAAGGAACCTTGATGAACTAGGCATTAATTCGTTTCTGTTAAACACATTATACATCTATATCACATGGTTTGAATTCTTATCATATCACTGTTAGCCTCAAATATGTAAACCCAGGATGGCAAATAAACAAATTTTAGCACATCTCTTTAAATATGTGGATTAGAATTCCCTGTGTTGGACCTACATTTTGCTCAGTATAGCAAGAATAGAGTTCTAATTCAAGGATACAGACTCCAAACCTTCAGGGTTAGGCTGGTAAAGGAGTGCATTGACTGGAGGGAAAGACTTAGGGCACAGGGGAACCTTTTATCAACCTAGAGAGTTCTGCCCAACCCTAAAACATTCAAGTCAAATATTTATTAAAAAATGTTTTTTAAATTTTTTTTTTGAGAGAGCGAGCGAGAGAGCAAGGGAGGGGCAGAGAGAGAAAGAGACACAGAATCTGAAGCAGGTTCCAGGCTCTCAACTGTGTTTAACGTGGGGATCAAACCCATGAACTGCGAGATCACCAACTGAACCACCCAGGTGCCCCTCAAGTCAAGTATTTATTAAAATGATTTTGTAGGTCTTGCAGAATTTGTTTGTGTTTTGGGAGGAATCTCTGTTCCTCTAAATTGTCTGTCAATCCCAAAGGAATTTGTTTGACTGTCTTGAGCGAAATTGTTGTCTTATTGTTTTCATAGTCTTTATAGAAATGTAGATCTTGAAAAATGTTGATATATACTAGTGAATATCTTCAATTTAAAAATAAAATTTGTTCAACATGTTGATAAGTAATGTACATTTTGTGCCAACTGGAAAATAGGAAATAAGCCACTTTCTAGTATCTTTGTCAAAGTCTTTTCTAAAGTACATTGCTTGAAACATGAATAACTAAAATTTGGGGTATTTTCAGCTTCATGTTACTAGAAAATCAATAGTCTTTCTGTTTATTCTTTTTAGTTCAGTGCTCTGTTGAGACTATACCTTTAAATAATGCACTGATATGAGGGTTTTTTTTTTTTTGCCACAAAGTCTTTTTTTCTTCCTTTCATAGTTTATTGTCAAGTTGGTTTCCATATAACAAACACCCAGTGCTCATCCCAACAAGTGCCCTCCTCCATGTCCATCACCCCCTTCCCATCCCCCCCAACCTCATCAGCCTTCAGTTTGTTCTCAGTATTCAAGAGTCTCTCATGGTTTGCCTCCCTCCCTCTCCCCAACTATTTTTTCTCCTCCTCCCCCATGGTACTCTGTTAAATTTCTCCTGTTCCACTTAAAAGTGAAAACATATGGTATCTGCCCTTCTCTATCTGACTTATTTCACTTAGCTTAACACCCTCAAGTTCCATCCACGTTGCTACAAATGGCCAAATTTCATTCTTTCTCGTTGCAATGTAGTATTCCATTGTATAGATAAACCACATCTTCTTGATCCATTCATCAGTTGATGGACTTTTAGGCTTTTTCCATGGTTTGCCACAGAGCCTTAAAAATAATGAGTTCCACTGCTTCCTTAATGCCCAAGCACACACCTTTTATTTTTCTATTAAGTGAGTCCTATTGAAATTAGTCAAGGGCAGTGGGCAAGCTAAATATAAGCTATTATTAGGAAAGACTAGAATTAAGACTTCCAACCATGACTTAATACAAAAACATTCATAGAATAAGAAAATATATTGGATAGATTCCTTTGGGGTAAAAAAATATTTTTTTTATTTTAGAAGCTGCAGAGGCTATACAGAAATAATCATGTAAATCTCATATAGAAATAAACTCTATTAATCTATTGGACAAGATTGTGTGTTGGGGCACTAATGCTAGAGTATATATTTTTTCCTCACATTTAGATAATATCTTTTAAGTTTCTTAGCAACTTGAGATAGGTTTGTAATGCACTAAAAAATCACCAGTGACTTCATTTATTACTAAATCCAATAGATATGACTTAGTTCTTACCTTACAACAGTATTTGAGGACAATGGGAGTTTTTGTTTGTTTGTTTGTTTTACCTTTTTCCTTCTTAAAATGCCTGATTCATAACTCTCACTTGAACTTGCCTCCTACCTCTCTGGCTTGCTTCTGTCACCATTAAATTTTATGGCTCTTTTCCTTCTTTTCCCTCTCTCAGTCCTTTTGTTCTTAAAGCTCTCTTCTGCTCTCCCCCTCCACATGGCCAGATGACCACATCCCTTTTCTGGGGTTCTCCAACAAAGATATATTTAAACATTGAAATTGATTTGACTTCTGTAGACAATGGGTTTAAGTGTTAAAATATTTACTCTGGATTGAACTAATTATACAAGTAATAATAGTAAATATTCCATCAAAACAGCATATATTGGTCGTTTTGACAGTCAAGTATCCAACTTAAAAATAATAATTTATTAGAAACCCATCCCTTAAATATATAGATGGCATTGCTTTTCTCTGTATAGATACAAAATGTGAGAAGCTTCCTTCTCACAGATAACTGGATGGAATGGAAGACATTTTATTAGTTCAAAGTCACTCATTATTTGAATTCCTGAGTTACATGACAATAACCACATTGTGTTCTATCATATTACTTAAAGTATTTGTTTGATTAGACCTCCTTCAGTTTTGTTGAATGCAAAAAAAAAAAAAATCAAAATCACCTGACTTGAAAAATAACTATTATTTTATCACTGTAGTCATTTAATTTTTCAGTTTCTTGGAGATTATCCAAAAAACTTTTTACCAAGACTTACTCAATGATAATTTTATTTATTGTCCTTTCATCGGAAGACCCATTGTTTATGTTATGTCCCTGGGGAAAAAACAACTCATACATTTCAGAAGACTTTTTTTCCCTTCGTGAACAAAGAGCTGTACATGTAGGCCAAATTTTAGTACTTTAGATTATCTAGCAGGACCTTCTGAAGGCATGGCACACGGGCCAGCAATATCAACACTTAAGGATTATTACCCTTAACTAGACTTTTAATACTGTTTCGTGAAAAGCATTATACATATAAACCTGGTTTAACAGAATTAAAACATTATGTCAACATGCAAGATGGAAGAATTAATCATAATGAAATAAAATGATTTTCTAAAGTTAAGGATATTATGTCTTGAATTGAATTCTGGGAGTATTTTTGTCCTATAAGTATATGAACAAAGATTATTCCATTTTTCAAAATGAAATTTAGTCTAATTTGTTGAAGTTAGCAGCCACAAAAGGGGAAGCATTGACCCAGTGGTACATAAGGGCTTCATAACCTTGTTAATGACTTAATATATTTGTTATTTAGCTAGAATCCAAAACATTCAGATTAAGCTAATCTATATTTAATATGCATTTAGTTCGAATGACTAAAGAAGCAGAGAAGTGTTTGACAAGTAACAATGAGCAGGAAAGTTTCATTTGAATGAAAAATGAGAATGGATTTATAGCTTCCAATAAATCTCATGGCAAACTTTAAGGGAACCGTATTTTAAATGAGTCTGAATAAATGTTCACGAATATTTCAAGCATTAACTAGCCTCTTTCGTAAGTTTTCTTTTTATTTGAAATTATAACATTGTTCTGTCAGAAATAAAAGTATGATTATTAAATTTCTTCATGCTTAATATTATGCCAAACATGTAAGACACTGAAGTATGAGAGATCTCCCCACGCACTTTTTTAATGAGGATGTAGGAGAATACCTGCTTCTCAGAGACTGAGTATTTACTTCCTGCTTCATACAAGTCTTAGAAAAATCTCATTGTAAGATAGATGGGCACGGCACAGAACCTCGCCATGGGTTTGTCACCAGTAGAAAATAATGTCCTGCTGGCTTCCATATTTCTTACTAATTCTTTCCCTTGAGAGTGATATGTTTTTAGAAAGTCTAATATGAGAAGCAGCAAGGTTTTTTATATGATAATTGGCATCATTTCCTCTGCCCCACTGCACAATACATTGAAATATTAAACATCCCAACACAGGCCCTAATGTTCCGATTCTCCATCCACCATAAGGTTTTTAAAAAAAAGTGCTTTCTTAAATATATCAATTTTATGAAAACGAATTTAGAGAATTGAGGATTTAAAAATAAATCCTTTAATATTTACCATGTGTTCATATGCTTTCAAAGTCTACATATTCTGCCAGGTTTGTAGACCACTGTTGAAGCTGAAATACATTACTTGTGGTTTGTGAACATGGCCACTCTTTCCCATGGCTATATAAAAGCACAAGCTGTTCTCTCTGCTTTAAAACCAAGCCTTTCAGTCTTTTAGCTGACATTTCTTCTCTGTGTGGAAAGTCTCTTACCCTGAATCAAGAGGGCTGGGAGTGTTAGTTTCATTTTCCTTAATATTCTCAATACTCCTTGCTTAAATTTATATGTAGTTACTGCACTGTAATCATTTGTGTATGTCTCTAAATTAGGTTCTAGACCCAATTCCACTGTGTGTGGGGGGGGGCGGGGGGCAGTGGGAGGGTTTCCCCCAACACCACCAAGCAGTTCTCTGGATACCAGCCAGCTAAGTGTCCTGAAGTTCAACTCAGTTCTGACACTGTCCACCTGGAGATAGCATCAGAATCCACACGTTGCGGGCTCAGTCCCACAAGACTATCCCTGCCTCCCTTTAGACGCCAGTTGCAAGCCCAGGTTGTCACCTGTGCTTCTGACCAACAGGCTCTAAATCAGATTCCCATGCCCCCCTCCTTGGGTTCAGTTAATTTGCCAAAGCAGCCCACAGAACTTAGAGAAACATTTTACTTGCTAAATGACCAGTTTATTGTAAAGGAACTTAATTCAGGAACAGCCAGATGAAAGAGATGCATACGATAAGGTAAGTGGGAAGGAGCATGGAGCTTGAGTGCCCCTCTCCTGTTATCTCCACATGTTCACCAACCTGGAAGCTTCTCAACCTAGGTTTTTGGATTTTTATAGAGGTTTCATTACATAGGCATCATGGATGAATTCATTTGCCATTGGTGATTGATGCAATCTCCATCCTTCCTTCCTCAGAGGTGGTGGGAAAAGGGGTTGGACTGGAAGTTCTAATCCTTTAATCACACAGTTGGCTGCCCTGGCAACCAGGGTCCATCTTTAGGTTCAGTCCAAATGTCGTATTAACAAAACAAAAGACACCTTACCCACTCTTATCAGTTAGGAAATTCCAAGAGTTTGGGGAGCTCTGAGCCAGAAACTATGGGCTATGACCAAATATATATTTATTATAAATCACAATATTATGGTTACCTTCCTGCATTAGATACAGACATTTTTTATGAGGAAGGCTGAATGCACTAAACTGTCTGTCCCTAGTGCACAAAGCCTGTCTTAATATTGATGATCAAAACATTGATAGTTATTGCATGAATAGGCATGACCACTAGCATAGCCCCTATAATTAGTTAAATTGCTTATCAATAAAATAATCTCCCTCAAAGCAGTCTAACATGATTACCCAATATTTTTGCCGAAGGTATTCAGGTATAATTCTGTTTCTACTTCTTGTGAAGTCCTTTAGTTGTTGGATGTCTTTATTTAGAACCTAGGCATGCCTCATTATTCAACAACATGTCTGGGTTCTCTGGGGGCAAAAAGTATATAGACTGAGGCTTTTTTGTGGCATTTGTATTTCCTTCTTTGCTTCTTAAAAAAATAATTGTATTAGGGGTGTCTGGGTGGCTCAGTCGATTGAGTGGCTGACTTCGGCTCAGGTCATGATCTCACGGTTCGTGGGTTCGAGCCCCGCATCGGGCTCTGTGCTGACAGCTCAGAGCCTGGAGCCTGTTTCAGATTCTGTGTCTCCCTTTCTCTCTGACCCTCCTCTGCTCACACTGTCTCTCTCTCTGTCTCTCAGAAATAAATAAAACATAAAAACATTAAAAAAATTATTTTTTTACATATTCAAAATATGACATGGTTATCAAACACTTAATTTTGGTCAACCTCTTCTATATCTTTTTTCAAGTATCCTTTTTGAGATATGACATAGGAATTGAAAACATTAGACAGGAAATGGTCAGCCTAAAGCATGTTGGTTACATGGCCTCCATAATGTTGATTTAATAATTCTATTATAAGGTCAAATGTTTACTATTGAACTACTGTTACTGCTTGAAGTGCTATCACATCTTAACTGTATCATCTGCTCTTTAGATTAAAAGATTGGTGCCTTTTTAAAACCAAACCGTCCTTTGATCCACAAGACCTAATAACTATTGATCAGTTTTTTCTTCCTATAGTTTTGCTTACTCTAGAATGTCATGTAATTGGAATTATATAGTATTTGGCCCTTTGAGTCTGGCTTCTTTCTTTTCATTTCAAATTCATCCATCTTGTTTCCTATATTAGTAAAGTAGTTTATATCTTTCTGTTTTTTTAATGGCATTCCATTGTTAGTTTATTAATTTACCAGCCAAAGGAAATCTGAATTATTTCCAACTTTTGGTAATTATGAATAAAGTTGTTATCAGCATCCACACATAGATTTTCCTGTGAACAAAAGTTTTATTGCACTTGGATAAATCCCTAGGGGTAGGATTGATGGCTTCTGTGAATGGATATTCAGTCTTATAAGAAATGTCAAGATGTTTTCCATTTTGCATTCCCATCAGTAGTGTTTGAGAATTCCAGTTGTTCATTTAGAAAATTCTAGTTGCGAGGCGGCTGGGTGGCGCAGACTGTTATGCGTCTGACCAGCTCAGGTCATGATCTCACAGTCGGTGGATTTGAGCCCTGTGTCTGGCTTTGTGCTTACTGAAGGCTCAGTGTCTGGAGCCTGCTTCGAATTCTGTGTCTCCCTCTGTCTCTGCCTCCCCCCTGCTCATACTGTGTCTCTGTCTGTCTCTCAAAAATGAATAAATGTTAAAAAAGAATTAAAGAATTCTAGTTGCACAGCAGCCTCATCAGCAGTTGGTATCATCAGGTGTTAATTTTACTAATTTTATTATTGTCATTCCAATACCTGGGTAGTGAAAGCTTTCTGATTTTAACAGTTAATGTTTATTACTGATTTTAATGTTTAACATAGTGCATTATCTTTTCTAGTGATTATTTCCCATTCGTATATATTTTTGCTTTTTCACATCCCTTGTCCACTTAGTAATTGAGATATTTGTTTGCTTATTAAGAAGATTTGAGAATTCTTTTTACCTGCCGGATATATATGTACTTTTTTAAAAAAAATACAGGCTTTGCAGATATTTTCTCAGATTACGTGGCTTGTGCATTCTCTTTTTGAACAGTGTTTTTGCAAAAAGAAGTTTTCACATTTCTTTGAAGTCCATTTTGTCTATTTATCATGCCTTTTCTTTTGTGGATTGTGCTTTAAGAAATAAGGTTTTCCTTTATTTTCTCTAGGGGTTATACAGTTCAGTTTTAAATTTAAGTCTGTGGTCCATGGATAAATGTTTTAGGTTTTTGCATACGAATATCCAATTCCAGCACCCTGTGTAAAAAACTGTTTCTATCCATTGAATTGCCTTGGTCAAAAATTGATCTTTGCCGAAATCGGTTGACCACATACATGTGAGGTTTATTTTGGACTCATTTTTCTGTTCCATTTATCTTTGTGTTCATCCTTTTGCCAATATCACATTCTCTTTATTGCTATAACTTGAGGGTAAGTGTTGATAGTTGTTGGTATTGTTCCTCTACCTTTGTTCCTTATCAAAACTGTTTTGGCTGTTCTAGATAGTCTGTTTTTTTCATATAAATTTTAGTTTCCAAGACCCAACTTCTGCAAAAAAATTTTTTTTGCTGGGATTTTTTGTTGTGGTTGCATTATATCAGTTTGGGGATAAACTACAGTATTAGGTCTTCTATATATGAACACAGTATATATCACATAGTTAAGTCTACATCGCTTTCTTAACATCAGTGTCTTGCAATGAACAGCATATGTATTATACTAAGAATTTATTAGGTTAATATGTAAGTATTTCACATTTTTATGTACTATTGTAAAAAGCATTTTTTTCCAAGTTTCAATTTCTAGTTGTTCATTGCCAGTACATAAAAATACAGCTGATTTTGTACATTGACTTTACATTTTACTACATTGCTAAAACCACTAATCCTAATAACTTTTTTTTGTAGACTTAATGGAATTATCTCCATAGGCAGTCATATCAGCTCTCAGTAGAGACAGTTTTATTATTTTTTTTTTTCATGCCTCTTTGCATTGACTAGACTCTCGGTAAAATCCAGAGTGAGTTTTCTTGATGATAAAGAAGATATCTGTAACTTGGAGCATTGAATTTTCTGTTCAGTGACCCACTCTTGGATATCTTTTGATGATAGGCTGTTTTTAGAGAAGTTTCTGTTATTACATGCACACATTAAACTTGTTTGTTCCTTCTACCCACCTTCTCTGATATTTGCTATTCACAAAAGCTGGACAGAAACCTTGGATAGTGCAGCAAAAAGTTCTTAAAAGCAAGACATAACAATTTGCATTTAAAAATAATAAACACCAAAGGTACAACCCTGCTCATTCATCTCAGCGTAATGCAGGGAGATATAACCACTTACCTTAACCTTTTGTACAAAAAAGAAACAATTGGAATATTACCCAAAAATGTTTGTATTTGAAATAACATTGAAATGCATTCTGTGGGGAAAATAGTCTGTCAGCGCTCTGGCAAGGGCAAGGCCTCCATGAATGGGAACTGTCAATACCCTGCCTTCAGGAACATTACTGAGTGTGACATTTGAAATAAATTTAGCAAAGGAAAAATAATGATAGGGTGTTCAAATAGACTTTGTACTGTTAGTCTAAAAGGCTTTCAAGAACACTGAACAGTTATAGCCCTTTTTATAGTGTGTTATCAAATACACTTAAAACTATCCTAAATATTACTAGCAAATTAGTTACTACTCCAAACTTGTAAAGAGTTGCATGACAGACCTTTTATATAGCCATCATTTCTTTTGTCCTGATATCCATAAAACAACTTAGGAGCAAAATGCTTGCAGGAATTATCATATATCCACACATTTATTTCCTTTAAAAGTAAAACAAAGTAGAAAAATGATAAAGTATAAAAAGGTAAAATTGAAAAATGGAGACTTGAGTAGCTCTCACGGGTAAAACCATATTTATTTAAATCATGTATTTTAAAATAAATTCTTTGGGGATAATTTTAACTTTACAGAAAAGTTATGAAGATCGTATGGAAGGATCCTGGATATGCTTTAGTTAGTTTCTCCTCTTGTTCCCAACTTACTTAACCATGGAACATTTGTTCAGGTTAAGAAATTAATATTAGTACATTACTATTATAACTAAAGACATAATTTTGATTTCAACAGTTTTTCCACCAGCATCTTTTCTGTGTTCACCATTCAATCCAAGATATGACATCACACTTAGTTGTCATGTCTCTTCAGTCTCCTCTGATTAGTGACAGTTTCTCAGGCTGTCGTTGTTTTTCATGACCTTAACTGTTTTTGGAAAGTCCAGCAAGTTTCCTTGTTTTAAAAGTTTGACAGTTTGAGAAGTCAAGTTTATAGAATGTGCCTCAATTTGGAATTGTCTGGTGTCTGTTGCATGATTAGACAAGGCTTTATTGAGTTTTGGGAAGAGATGAAGTGTTCTCACATCGTGTTAGGGGATATAACACATGACTGATGATGTTATACTTGATCACTTGGTTGAGGTAGTGTCTGCTCGTTTTCTCCACCATGAAGTTACTATTTTCCCTTTTCATACTTTGTTTTTGGAAGTAAGTGACTAATTCCAACTTATAAAGTATATTTCAAATATACGTATCTTGACTATTCAAAGAACTTCACTAATATTGGGCAGAAAGTTCATTGTATTCCTGTTGTCTTCTTATGAAAAAGGAGAGCAAAGACACCACCAGGATTCTTGACAGTTAAAATGTTGAAAGAAAGGATGAACTAGAATTTCAACTGTGTGACTTTTTTTGGTCATTGTTAATTTCTCAGGCTTTTGCCACACTTCTAATGAATTTACTAGTAATTCAGTAACTAACTGAGATTTCTAAGGTTGAACATTCATCATCCCTACCTAACAAAGTGCCTGTCACACTGTAAACTAAATAAATAAGTTTATTATTCTTTCATTCACTTGAAGCAGTACTAAGCCAGATGAATCAAATAGTGCAGTAAATAAATCTATCTGGGGAGTAAATGGAAAAAAAATCTAATAGAAGAATATTCTATACTCTAAAAGAATATGTTTTTATTAGAATAGGTCATTCAAGAATAAAAAGCAGCGTATTCTCACACCATGCACAAAAATCAACTCAAAATGGATAAAGGACCTGAACGGGAGACAGGAAACTATCAACACCCTAGAGGAGAAAGCAGGAAACAACCTCCTTGACCTCCACCGCAGCAACTTCTTACTTGACACATCCCCAAAAGCAAGGGAATCAAGAGCAANACAATAAACTATTTGTAAAAAATAAAAAAGAATAAAACAGCGTATTCAAAAGTTTGAATGGTCTCTGCAAGATGCTTTCATGGCTAAGTTTGCTACCTCAGTCCTCTGAGAATTTGGTAAAGAAAATACTGTTTTCTGAGAATATGGTAAATTTCTGAGAATATATTAAAGAAAATTACTAAAGCTTTATTATAGTTATCACATGTATTTCAAGTCATAAATCGTAATGATTTATTATAAAAGATAGATTAATAATCATTCATTCATTTAATTCCTTGATATTATATCCCATTTTTAATGATCTTCTTAAGAAAAGTTGTGTACTTTAAATTTATGATCAAAATGATTGATTAGTAGGATTGGGTAAGATGCGTTAATGATCTGCAAGATTTCATGACTCAGGATTCAAGTCACATGACAGAAGGAATACTATAACCCAACTAGTCTCAATTATAACACAGGTGGCTAATGATTTGTTTCAGTGGTACTACAAGTAACACTTATTCATAGCATTGAACTGCAACTATTCAAATATACATTAATGCCATTCTTTAATCAAGTAATAAGACAAATAACAAAGAAAAAGCTTCTGGAAACTTTGTCATTGGTCTCTTTGATGATTAAGTTATTAAAATTCCAAAAATACTGCTGTAATGCAATCTAGTACATCATCACATGAGCTATACTATATGAGGAAATGGAGAAGTCATGGCCTATCAACACACTCTGCTGTATTCAGCCTATATCTGAAATAGCGTATTATGGGTATAGATCATTATGAAAGGGAAAAATATTGTCAAACTTCTGTTCATTCTATACTCTCCTTTTCTGACAACACTCATTCCCACCTTCAAACCTTGGGTGAATTCCTGCTGTCAAGGTAATTGACCATATCAGTAGCTATCAATATATAGTCAAAGCAAAGATAGTTATATGCTTCCTCTGGGAATTTGGTATTAGGACATAAAAACTAAATAATTTGTTGGTCAGTTCAGCAGAAAAAAATGATGTAAAACTGAGTCTGACTCAGCCATCCTGGTCTGAGAGGATGTTTTCCTGAAGCAAGAGGACCAGAGAAATCTCTCTTCACAGAGAGCGGAGATTGAATCTGATCCACTGAGAAAAGCAGAGGTGAAAGAAATCCAATAGTAAGAAGACGACACAAAGAAAGCATAAGTGCCTCTATTCCTGGTGGCTTTTATTTCCTTTAAAATCTTCGAGGAACATGTCTGCCCTTCTCTTGTGATATTTGATATATCCGTGTAATTTTCTAAGAATTCTTCCTTTTCTTTTTGTTGAAACAAATTGTGTTTTGTTCTTTTCTTTAGTACAAAAAATTGCCACCTAAATAGAGAAAAATGGACTAATGCATTTATCCTCCAAACAATAGAAAGTGTATAAATCAGAGGGCAAGAGGAAAGAGAGTGTGGTAACTCAGTCTAATGGCTGAAAGGCTTCCACATGATGCTCCAGATTTGAAATAAGTAAATAAATTTGTATCAAGAGATGGAAGTTCCAGTTAGGAAAATAAATTCAGGCTTAAAATAATGTAAAGATATGCCAACATTTTCAGAAAAATATAGTAATTTAAAAAATGAGAAGGCCTTCCTCATGCTCTCTAGATTTGTCCTATTTGGGTGCAAGAATGTCCTGTCCCCTTCAAGGTCTTTCTAGTTGGACTAAGAATCAAATTGACATGAGACAAATTAATGGGAGAAAATGAACTTTAACAGTGTATGCAACAGGAATCCACACAGACATGAAAATTCCAAAGACAGGCAAAATGATGTGTAAGGGTCATCCTTAACTGAAGAGGAGGCATTAGGGGTCTGGGACTTCAGAGGAAAGGAATGCAGTACACAGGACAATAAGAAGAAGGGCAGATTCTTGGTAATTCCATGTATTCCCTAACATACAGATGGGTCCCTAGGTAAAATTTATCTCTGCGAATAACCCTTATTCTGGGAAAGACCCTCAGTTTGATTCTTCTCTGTAGTTAAGGGAGGGGCAAAAGTTTCACTTGAGACTGATGAGGGACCATAAGTAGCAGGCTGAGGGCAAAATACAAGGTAGCACAACCCCCACACCTCTAGGTGGGATATGTGTGATATTCCTCAGGCACTCCTGGTTGCCCAAGGACAAAGGAAAGGAAAGAAAACAAATGGCCAGCTGATACAGATCACAGTTATACATGACATGGGTCTCCATTAGTTTACGTATATCTTAGCAAATATAAGAAAAAGTCAATATTATCAATGACCTAATCTCCAGAAACCTATATACTCCGTTTCCTGGAGCCCCAATATCACCCTTCCACAGTGATGGGGGAACAAAGCCAAGAAGGAAATGGCAGATAAAATTAAATTTCCTTATGACCTGCATCCAGTGACAGATACTTGAGGCAGGCAGAGTAAAATGTTTCTCCAGGAACTTCCTTCCTTCTGTCTTAGGTTAATGCCTTACTAGAAAGAAAACAACCTTAGCTTGACAATAACAAGATCTCAAGTATCTTAGGAGTCCTCTTTAGCATATCAAAGTCCGTCTGGAGGCCTCCCTTTTGCCTTTACCTCCCCCCAACTCTGTAGTATATAACCAGTCACTTTTCACAACCCCAGTGCAGCTCTTTTTGCCCAGGGCTCCTGTCCTCATGCTTTAATAAAATCACCTTTTTGCACCAAAGATGTCTTCAAGAATTCTTTCTTGGTCTTTGGCTCTGGACCACCTACCATCTACCCCAAAGCCTCATCAAGCCTGTAGGGTCTCTATGTCTTCAGCTTGGAATAATCTTCATAATAAAGTGGCCTCACATAGGGGTAAGCCTCCTATTGGCCCCTACATTTCCTTACCAGGAGTCTTCCAGAAAGGGCTGCGTGCATCTACCCTGGAATGTTTTACATTGAGTGAGAAGTTTTCCTGGGTTCTAAGTTTGCTATGACTGTAAGTGATAATAAAATGATTCATCTGTGTTGGCCATTCCTGGAGGATGCCTTAATGATGTTGCATAGGAAATACCATGATGTAAAAATGAGGAACCAATTTTCATTTCAAACTGTAAGTAAGAAAAAAATTCTTCCCTCCAAAAACTAGAAGAAGGAAAAGATACTTCCCTTCTATAACTATACAGAGAAAATACATTCATTGTAACAAAGATTGCTCTTAATAAAACACAGAAGTCAGAGAGCCAGAGCGGAAACATGGTCATAGTCCTTTCTGGAGAGAATAAATAAAGCTCTGCTCTACAAACCTGTCCTTAAGGAAATTCTAAGAATTATCAGATATAGGAATAATGGCTGTGAAGAATAAGAGTCTCTATAGATCAAGATCTTTGTGGAGCCCCCTACACCTTACCAGAAGAGAAAACAGAGACTCTTCACCTAACCATTTCAATTAAGGATTGTCATTCATGCCTTAGTATAGAATATCTGGATGTTGATATCAGAATCCACTAAATATTCTTTGTAACTTGAGTTCATTAGTATGTATAAACAAAATGTTTATAGTTCTTCTTTCATAAAATTAGTGCTGTGCATCTAATTAAGTTTTCATAGAGTCCTAAATCAGTGAGTCATAAGTTAAATGCTAACAATTCTGGTCATCATTTCCAACGTGTGTTTTGGTAGGGGTGATCCCATGCCACCAAGCAATTCTCTAGCACCATCTTGAGATTTAACTCAATCCTAACACTATCTGGAGATAGCATCAGGTCCCACAGGTTAAAGTTTGTCCAAGACTGCACCCTTCCCTCCAACTGCAGACATGAGTCACAATTCCAGGTTGTTACCTATGTTGCTGACTGATCTGCCATAAATTGGAAGTTCCACCACCCCTTTCATGGGTTCAATTAATTTGCTAGAGCAGATGGCAGGACTCACACATTTTACTTAATTACTAGTTTATTGTAAAAGGATATAACTCAGGAACAGCCAGATGGAAGAGACAAATAGGGCAATGCGGAAAGGGCACGGAACTTCCTTAAGTGCTCCCAGTGCCTCCATGTGTTCACCAACCCAGGAGCATTCCAGATCCCATCCTTTTTTGTTTTAATGGAGGCTTCATTACATACTCATGATTGATTAAATCATTGGCCATTAGCGATTGATTTAGTCTTCAGCCCCCTCTCCCCTCTTCCTCAGTGAGTGTTGTGACTGAAAATTTCAGCCCTCTAAGAACATGGTTGAATCCATTGGCAACCAATCCCCCATTTTAGGTGTCCTCCAGAGGTCTCTTCATTAACATAACAAAAGACACCTTGATGGCTCTTATCTACTTAGAAAATTACAGGATTTTAGGAGCTCTGTGACTGAAATAGAGACAAAGCCCAAATACATACATTTCTTGTTTTTTAATGTTTATTTTTTTGTGAGAGAGAGGCAGACCACTAAAGGGGAAGGGCAGAGGAAGAAAGAGGGAGACACAGACTCCGAAGCAGGCTCCAGTCTCTGAGCTGTCACCACAGAGCATGAGGAGGGGCTTGAACCCAGGAACCATGAGACCAACCTGACCCAAAGTTGTATGCTTAACTGACTAAGCCACCCAGACACCCCATATATTTCTTATCACAATATCACAATACTACCTTGGTTAATTGTACCATACCGGTCTGTTAAGATTCTATACATGCTTCCCAAGAGTAAGCATTCTTGTGGGTCTTTATTCGGCTCTGTCTGGTATAAAACTGAAAAAAAGTTTCTGTGATAAGCCAGATTTTTTTTACATTAAAGAAGGCATTTCGAAGACTAGTCATTAGGAGATGTGGATTTCTTCCTCAGGCAAGTCTCCTACTGAGAACCAGTCCTGGAATGAATTCTCTTGAGGCAGACTCACTTTTTGTGTTTGTTTAAGTTACTTGATAATATTAACCCCACTTCTAGCTTCCTGATGAAACATGTTACACATCTCAGAGATAATTCAGTTCCTCTAAGCTATGATAGATTTGATAGGACTATGTCAATAGTTTTTTTTAAAACATATATTAAAGTTTGATCCTGTGAAAGGGTTGGAGGTTACCAATGGCTTCAAAATAATTGATTCAAAAACCCAAAGAATAATAGAGCATTTTATGAGCCTGATGCATACAGACCGCAGATTATGTTTAAGTAACAAAATCTCAGTAGGAAGGGACGAAAGTGGCTTAATACCTGCAATAAATAATCATCTGTTGACCCAAGAACTCCCCTAATTCTGGTGAGATTCCTAACTCATTCTTAACCTCTCAGAAAATTTTTCACTGCTCAGAATTATTGTGAATCTCAAACTCTGATAATTGCTTTTCTTTCCATTGCCTTAGGCACCCTGTGACAGCACTGGATAACAAACAGGAAATGCAACAGAACTAGTATTTATTTAGTCCTTAACTTGCTCTAGGCTTTGGTGTCTGCAGTTTCAGAATGGCCTTTGCAAGGTGAATATAGACTTCACCATTAAGGTTCGATAGTGAATGGCAGTATTTGATAGTAAATAATATCATTTATTTATTAATTTTAAATTGCTATCAATGTTTCATGTTATTTGTTTTAAAATAGTTGTAATTATTTCTTTGTCAAGAATTTGTATTGGTAAAAAAAAAAAGAATTTGTATTGGCAATTTGGTTATGTCAGTCATTCTCAGGCTTCTTGACACAATTTATTTACATAAAATGAAATGTATTTCATAGTCTCTAGTCAATGTCCTATAATTTACACCATATTTACACTCCTGTCAAATTCTCCATCTTCACAACACATGTTGGATTGTGAGTGAGAGGACCAAGTCTGAATATCTGTCACCTTAGTAGACTATGAACCAATTCTTCAAAGCAAAGGACACATATTTTCTTTTTTATCTCCTCAGAACCTGGTTGAATTCCTAGCAGAGAACAGGCTCTCATTAAGGGTTTTATGTATGAATATACAGTGAATCATTTCTGTTGCCGTTTTATTTCATAGAGGCATATGATCACAAGTGCACATTTTTGTGTATTTTAATATTCTGCCCCAAGTCCCAATTCTGATTTCTAGAACCACATCTTAAAATGTGATTGTTCTTAGTGGCACCTGGATGCCTCAGTTGGTTCAGTGTCCAATTTTGGCTGAGGTCATGATCTTGCGGTTCAAGAGTTTGAGCCCTGTGTCTGGCTATGTGCTGGCAGCTCTGAGCCTGAAGCTGCTTTAGATTCTGTGTCTCCCTCTCTCTCTCTGACCCTCCTCTGCTCACTTTCTCTGTCACTCTTAAGATAAATCAGTAAACTTAAAAAAAATGTGCTTGCTCTTATACAGTACTAGTGGAAGAAGTAGCATCAATACCAGAGTGATTCAGAGTTTTGTCAAATGACTCTGTACTTTGTAGGAATGGGCATATAAATAAGTAGGAGTATTTAGTGAGGAGAGGTTTATCTTACTAGTATTGGTCAGGAAAATATGTGGAACACAGAGGATGGCTGAGAGATTAGGAGGAAAGGGAGAAAGGATGTATTTATTGTGATATAAAATGAATGGTGGAATTTGGGGCCTAAGAAAGCTAGAAAGATGGGAAGAGATGAAAGAATGATATGTTTAAGTTTATTTTGATATAATATGGTTAATGTATTCATTTATTTAATAGCTATTTGAGAACCTGATCTATACCAGATGCTATGCTAATTGTTGATAACAGAATATTCAGCCCTGGAGATACTATAATAAGCTCAAGGAACTTATTCTGTAGGGTGTCCTGGGTAATAGCTAGGTTGAAAGTGAGGATGTATGTGTGAGTACCTGTAGTAGAGTGGAGCTGAAGATTCCCAACCTGAAGAAGTGAATAAATTGGAGAGTAGATTTGTAACAGAGACTAAAGAGGGGAGTGTTGAGCCAGCTGCCCAAAATCTGGGGTGTGTACAGAACAGAAGTACAGGAGGGTATTATGCCCTAGAGCCCAGTGACAGAATCTCAGAACAGCAGGGATTTTAGCTTGAGGCATGGGCACTGATCTAGGGAAAAAGAGCAATGCTGTGCAGGAAGACTACCAGTCTTAATCCCAACCTGAGAATTGAGGTAATAAGGTAAAGAAGGTTGAATGGCCCCCTTGGCAGAAAATTGTAGAGTAAGTAAAGTTAGGCTGAGGAAAGGCCCTAAACATTTGATGAACTGAGTAAAAGTGGCAGAAAAGGAAATCTTGGCAAGGTAGGAAGCAGTGCTGGAGAAAGACAATGTGCTCTGTCCTCTGTAAAGTAAGAGATGCTGGATTTTTTCAATCATGTCCTTTCACTGTTGAACTACATGAGTATATCTAATTGACTCAGTTTTGTTAGTTAATGCTGAATTGAATTCTCTGGAAGAAAGAATTTCTTTCTTTAAAAAAAATGTACTGTACATCTCTATCAAATGCCTGTCCAGTATGTTTTTAGCATTTCGCAAATGCAAATAGAGTTAGAATGGTTGTACAGTTTTGCGCCCTAGGTGGTATTTGTAACTGTGTGAAAAAGCACAACTTTTTTAGGTATAACAAAATTTCCCTTTGACCTTTTGAATATTTTACCACATCCTTGTCCTTTCAAAATGGCGACCCATTTAATTCCAAAAATTTACTGAGGTTGAAGCACATTTTAATAAATTCAATCTGTTCTTGTTAGGGCAGACTTAAAACATTACGTGTTCTGAACTGCAAGGCACCATAGTGACCAACTAAGACTATGATACCATGGCATTTTTCTTGAATTTAGACCATCTCCCAAAACAGTTTTAGGAAAACAAGCAGTTCAATGTGGATGGTATTTCCTTTTCTAGATTTTTCTTCTAAAACAAAGCAGTTTTTTTAGGGGGAATAAGTAGAAGTATATGGAAAAATATCTGCTAATTATTTTAAATTAGACACAATTACATTCCAGTTCTGTTAGTAGAACAGATTGGTTTTTAAAGTCACGTTATAAATTGCAGCTGCAATGCATCCCTGTCATAGATATCATGGAAGTTTACTGCAGCGATTAGGAGGACATACCAGGACACGCTGCTCTGGATTGGGATTTCAGCTTCATTTCTTACCAGGTGTTAGAGATGTCCTATCTCCAGGTTTTTTTCTCTGTTAAATCATGGCAATATTACTATCTTCAGGGATCTCTTAGAAGTTTTCAATGCATTACTTTCAATAGAACATTTAGAACAGCACTGGGAACCTTGTAAGAGTCATAATAGTGTTACTCTGTACCTATATACATACATATGGGTGTATGTTAGCCAGAAACATAGAAAGCATTTTAAAACTTTAGGAATTAAGAGTCCATAATATTATATAAATCAGAGAAGTAAGTATAAATATAAGAAAGGAAGGAAACCAATTTGTGAGTACTTAACATGTATAAAGCATGTATGTTGCATCGTTTAATATTCAGAGCAGCCTTCAGTGGTATGATGATCTCATTTAACAATTTAAGAAACTGTGGGTAAGTGTTTAAGTATTTTTGTCAAGGTCTCATGCTGGTAAGTGCCCTAGATAGAATTCAAATCATGATCTAAAAAATACCAAAATACATACCCTTTGCATTTCTCCACATTAACAAACCTTGGTTATATAAAATGGAACATTTTAAAATGGGATTTCTTGAATATCAGTTAGGTAAAATATCATAGGGTTTCTTGACTGGCTTCTATTCCATTTCAGTATTTTTTACAGTACTGGAGATATTCACAATAAGTGCCACTTAACCTACAAATAGAGCCACATTGTTCTTTTCCCCTCAAACCTATTTTCCCCTCACCTCTTTATTCATGGTTTTGCTTCCTTTACTTTCAAGTTGCCTGCAGTCACCCATGGTTCAGAAGCAGATGATTCTCCTTTTTCCATATCCTCAGAAGATTAGTAGAAGCTTAACACTGTGTCACAATGTCTGTGTCGTTTAGCTCACTTCATCTTATCATGTAAGCATTTTATCAGCTCACATCACCACAAGAAGAAAGGGGAATGCAATATGGTAAAATATTTTAAGAGAGAGACCACATTCATAGAAGTTTTATTACAGTATATTGTTATAGTTGTCATATTCTATCCTTAGTTATTATTCGTCTATTACTGTGGCTGATTTATAAATTAAATGTTATCATAGGTATGTATGTATAGGAAAAAGCGTAGTATAAATAGGGTTTAGTACTATCAGTGGTTTCAGGCATCCCCTGGTAGTCTTGGAATGTATCTCCCCCATGAATAACGGGGGACTGGGTCATGATCAGAGAGATATATTGGAAAATCCTTGCATGCTTGCCTCAATGTTGCCTTCAGGGTGAAGTAGAAATACTAATCCAGAATACAGTATTTCATTTCATCTCATCATGACGTAGAGTCTTCCTCTACCCTTTGAATCTGGGTGTGGTCATATGGCTGTTGGGATCACACTAGAAAACATGATTTAGGCAGAGGAATGAAAAGTGCCTATACATTGGAGATTCACTTCTGTGGTTGCTGGGACCATTTATTACACCACGTAGACAAGACTGGACTAGCCTCCTAGAGTCTGAGAGGCCGCAGGAGGGAGACCGTCTCAGCCACACCAGCCAGGGTTTCATAGACTAAGCACCATGTAGGTAAGGCCATTTTAAACCCAGCCAGTCCAGCCTGGAGGAAAAGCCAACTTAATCCCTGAATAGTAAGAAATAATAACTATTCACTGGTTTAGGTACTAAGTTTTGGAGTGATTTGTTAAGTGGCAAAGTCTTTATGCTACAACAGACATGTACTGGATACTTCGCTTGTCACTTTGAGGGGGTTCAGAGATGAGTAAATCTTCGTCACTGCTCTTATGGAGGTTGTAGTTGACAAGAAGTCACCATATTTATATAGTGTCAACATATATCATATGTGTCAACACAAATGATAGAATAGCACTGCATCCTAATATTGGAAAAGATATCACAGTAAAATAACTAAAATTCAGCTTGGAATTAGGGAGCGATGAAAATCTATTCTTCCCATCAATCTCACAGTCAGTACAAGGAAAGGAGAATGTTTTGAGAGAATTTTGGAACTCAATTTTAGAGGCATAACCAACATTACTCCAAATCTCAAACTATGTAGGTGAGAAAATGGAGTCAAGGTGGTCATGGCGGTGACACTCATCCAAGCAACAGTTTAGGTTTCTGTTGTTAGGTACCATTAGATGGCTGCCTTTGGCTTAAAGAAGACACCTTTCTCTTTTTCCTTACACTCCAGTTCTTCCTGGAAAACCCCAGACTCTATCCACCAGAAAAGAACCTGGCCCCTTATATTCACCATGGAATTCAAACAGAATATTTTGTGATGGAGGAGATTGGGTGAAGGAGCCAGCAGTTCACCAGTGCAGGGTTCTGATAGATGTGCTGGGTCAGAAACAGAGACAGTAAGGCCCTGATGCTGCTCTTCAAGGGAAATGCTCCAAGAACATGCAGATATACTCCCCTGGGACAAATTTTAGACACTGCAAATGCTGGGAGGAATGAGTCATCAGGATGTGCGATAGAAAAGCACATCTGGGTTGCTGAGGCCTTGGACCTTGGGAGACATTAGATTGAGGCTGTGGCATTCCATGGCAGAAGCTGGGGTCACTGTCCTAAGCCTTTAGTGTACTGGGAAAGCTATAGGATGTTGCCCCAGAGCAAGCGCACTTCACCCTCGCATTCTGGGTTGGGTGGGTCCCTCCCACCCTCGAATTCTGGGCTGGGTGGGTCCCTCCCACACACAGCAGGGCCAGAATGCAGTCCCTGCACCTGGCCAATTTCTGGTGCAGGTGGAATTGTGACTCTGAGTGGGTGAGTACATGGGCGTCCACAAGCACTGGGTATTTCATAATGTCTGATGTGAGCCCAACTCCTTACAGAGACTCTGGTAGGAAGGGTCCTGAGCACTGAGTTCCCAGGTGTTTTTCATCCCAGGGCTTCCCTGCCAGTGCCCTGGGTCTCCTAAGATCCCGCGACATGAGGCTTCAGCTGTGCACTCCTGGCGTGATTCCATCACCCTCCGCGCCGCCGCTCACACTCATTGCATCCTGTCCCATCCTCTAACTGGAAAACCCAAGAACGATTCTTTTCCTCCTAATTCATTCCTTCATTCATGTATTTATTCCTTCATCCTATTCAAATTCCTTATCTGAGATTATACATTTTTAGGTGATCTGGTTCCTGCTTTCCTCAGCAACTTCATCTCGTTACTCTCTTTCGAACCGGGCTGCTTAGAACTGCTGTTTGCTCAGCTGGACTACACTTGGGGCCCTCTGCTTGGCCAGCTCCCAGAAGCTGCTTTACTGTAGAGCTAATCAGGCTAAAGGTTCAGGATCCCACACAAGCACAGGCTTCCTTCAAAGAGTTGTGCATAAGCTTGGATTTATATTTTTGTCTTTCTCGTGAAGAAGTCTCCCAGGAATTAGTGAGAATAGTATCTGCCACTACTTTTCCTGCTGACCACTTGTTGTCTCCGCCTTCTAGCATTAAGAAGCCACAAGGCCAGTACCAGAGCATGGTTGGAGTAAACGGGGGGATTAGAGGCAGGAGTATATGAAGGGGAGATTCACTGTCTCCCTGCAGTGAGTTAGCCACCTACTGTGTGCTGTAAATGTACAGTTATTCATTTTAATGTTTGGTAATTTTGGTTTCGGTAATGACGTTTTGGAAATTTTGACAGAAATATGTTTAAAAAACTAAAGCACACATTCAATGAAAAATGAATACATTTTTGTTATTCAGTATTGTTGATATTCCATGTTTAACTTAAAATGTTTGTGAACATTTACCATCCATCTACCAATGGCACCACAGTGATAACACTGATAATATACATAGCAGAGAACACAGATCTGCTTAAGAAGCTTTCCCATTTTAGAATGGGGATGTTAGGACAGTGATCAAAGACAATGTTTTAACACTTGTGTCTACTAAGGTCAATTTGCCTATCATTTTAGTGACATGATCTTTCTTTTATATTAAATACCTATTCTTTATGAATAGTACTTTTGCTTGTTATGACTTAATATTTTTGTGTATGTACATAAAATGAACTGATAGCTATTAATGCAGTAGCAAAAGAGCATTTGCTCAGTGATATCTCTTTTATGTCAATATCATCACTTCCTTGAAATAGAAACCAGTTAATTTTAACACTGATTCCATTTTTTCATCCAATTAATGGAAGAAAAGAAAGCTTTCACAAGTTAATTCTGTCACAAGTGACATTACTGGAAGATGTATCAGTTGATTTATTAGGTAAAATGCAGTTAAAATGACTTGTTTTCTGCTGATAATATACATAAAGATTTTGGTAGTTCAGAGCATCATAGTAAAAAATATTCTTAACAAATTAAAGTGTTTATGGGGTAGAAATGAACTCATAATGTATCCAAATTAGCTGAAATGCATTACTAATTTACATGGAAGTGAAAATAATTAAAATATTCAAGTGACATTGTACAGAGTAACTGGACTTCAGGTTGTTTCCTGATGAAGCCATGTTGCTTAAGAACACATACTTTATCATGACTCTTTGTCTGTCTTTGCTACCCATCAGCAGAGAGATTTTATTAGTGCTGATCCTTGGGAGAACATTTCAATCTAAATGTTTCACAATAGTGTAGACCATTGCTGGAAAATAAGTTTTAGTTTCTTTTTTTTTTTAATAAGCTAAAAATCTTTGGTAAAAGTATTCAATAGTTGGAGCACAAAAAAAAACTTAAGCTTTATCAAATTGAATTTTTGAAAACAAAGCTTGCAGAGAGGCATTGAAATTCATTCCTGCAAAAGCAAGGGATGTACCAAAGAAATGGAATGATGAGAAATTCAAATGATGTATGGGGTAAATTTTGAAATTCTTTAACTGTGCTTTGGAATATCTCCACTTATGAGAAGAATCTTTGAAATTATATTTGTAGGTTAAATTGATATTCCGTACTGCACTGGGTTGAAGTGTAGAAGGCTTATGATTTAAAAAATAAATAAGAAAAGAAGGCCTTAATTTTTTTTTTAATGTTTTATTTATTTCTAGGAGAGAGAGAGAGAGACAGCACGAGCAGGGGAGGGTCAGAGAGAGAGGGAGTCACAGACTGAAACAGGCTCCAGGCTCCGAGCTGGCAGTCAGCACAGAGCCCGACGCGGGGCTCGAACCCACGAACTGCGAGATCATGACCTAAGCAAAAGTCGGACGCTTAATCGACTAAGCCACCCAGGCGCCCCTAATTTTTTAGCATCTAGATTTAGTGAAACATTGACAAAAATTGGCAGGGTTTCTTAACCATAACTTCATGAAATGAATTTATGTGGAAGTAAAAAGATTTGAATTTTATAAAATTACTTTAATGCCTCCTTTTACTCTCAAAACTCCTGATATAGATGATAAATTATATGTTCACTCCACATATAAGGAACTAGAAGATTGCCTAGGTGCTCTGTAGGGTGATATGAGTGTGTCTTATAGGCATCAACTGAAGACACTGGAAATAGGAAAGTGAATAAAAACCTTCTTCCTTCCAGTAGCTTATGGTCCAAGGGAAGGAAAAAATATTCATAACTTTGTGCTATTTGTTCTATGTTGGAAACATACACAAAGCAAGTAATAGGCTATAATGGCTAGAATGGGTATTGAAAATATATTGACAACTTGATTATAGAGTGAAAGGTAGAGCTTTTAGAGAGTTGACCATCCTGTAGTCTATTTCTGAAATAAGTTGTTCTCTGGTGTCAAGAAAAACTGCACTGAACAGAAATAAATGGACAAGGAAAACTTGACTCAAGACTATTGCAAGGGGACTAGAGATTGAACTGAACTTTTGGAGGGATAAAAAGGTTGGGGGTGCCTGGATGTCTCAGTCCATGAACATGCAACTCATGATCTTGGGGTTGTGAGTTCAAGTCCCATCTTGGATTTAAGATTACTTAATAAAATCTAGGGTGCCTGGGTGGCTCAGTCGGTTAAGTGTCTGACTCTTGATCTCAGCTCAGGTCATGATCTGACAGTTTATGAGTTTGAGCCCCACATCAGGCTCTCTGATGTCAGTACTGAGCCCTTGGGATTCTCTTTCTCCCTTTCTCTCTGGCATTTCCCCACTCACACTGTCTCTATTTCAAAATAAATAAATAAACTTTAAAAAATTTTTAAAAATTGGAGAATTTTTAACTGAGATAAGCAAGTAGGGAAGTACTAGATGATGCTGGTGGTGGGGAGATAGAACCACGTGATTAGATCATCATTGTTTGCTAATTGGCATTTATGTTAGGCTCCTACCCTCACACTGAAGCTGGGAGGTAGCAGCTCTGGCTGTATCTTTCTTGATGATTTCTTTCCAGAGTCATAGCTCTCAGGACCTTGAGAAAGACTTTCCTGAGTCGTAAAAGTGGCAAGAGGCTGGAAGAAGATTTACATTTCAGAGAGACACTCAAAGAATTTATAATGCCAAGTTTTCAAAAGTACATGGTCTAGGGAAAGGAAGTCAGGGTCACAGTGAGAAAGAATCCTGTCTAAAGTTCAGCCAGACAGGAGAATGTTAAGGCCATCTTCGTGAGTGGACCTATCATTGTGTATTTGACTCTCAACTTAAAGGAAGATAGGAAAACTCACTTTTCTTTTCTGGATTCACTCCTTAACTGCTTTTCCTAGTGGAGCCAGCTTATTCTTATCTGCAGGATAGATCCTGATGAGGTTTGTTTGTCCATTTAATGTCTGATCACAGGATTTTAAGATTAAGTGTGAATAAATAAGTGCTTTTCATGCTTTTGTAGTCATCTTGGGAATAGGGTCTTCCCCTTGGACACATGGCTTCCAGGGTTCCTCTCTTAACAAAGATCTTTTTCACACATTAAAGCCAATGAAAGTGTACTTTTCTGTAAATATGGTGACAGTGACAAGGATCTAACATCTGCTTTAAAAGAGACAGTTTAGTAGCTCCCAACGAAATTTCATCTACCTGCTGAATTTTAACTGTGTTCCAGAGGAAGTATGACTAAAACCATAGCTTTAGTTTGTTCCCAAAGCTTGGATGTCCAATAAAGATACCAAAAACATTTTAATATTTATTTTTGATATTTGGAAAAAAAAACACATTTACTGATATTTTAACATCTTTAATAATTGCTTTCAATATGTTAAAATTGTAACCTTTAACAATTATCTTTCTTTTAGAAGGTATTTTGTGCTTTTGAATAAGGAGTAAAATGTACAAAAATAAAATGAAGTGATACAGTATTCCAGTCACACTTCTTGCTTTTCTTACTGTGTGATTTTGCTCAAGGTCCTTAACTTGTATGAATTTCACAACTTTCTATGAGGTTCTCTGAGCTCAAATGTAGTTGATAAATTTCTGTATTCTTTTTCTTAAGATAAAAAAAAGTATTTGAAGATGCTAGTACCAAGCAATTACATTAATATTCATTTGTGAGTGAACCTTTCCCAGAGCATCCAAAGAGATGATGACTGTTTCTTGACTCAGGATTAAATAGCACACCCTTGGCTAAAGTTTTGGTAGGCAGTATCGGAGCTTGAGTAGCCACCAGTGAAGATATTAGGGTAACTTCAGAAGATTCATTCATTCATTGTGTGCATTCATTTATTCAGAAATTATGTATTGAGTGCCTGCTATCTAACTGTCACTGCAGTAGATGTCAGGGATAGACAATAACTGACTCTTATTAAGTCCTGCTGGTACAGGATATGGTTTTATAATTTTGTTTTTTACCCATTTACTCCTCAGTATGTATTATGAGGTATATATTATTGATATCCCCATTTTATAGAAAAGAAAATTGAAGGACACCTGGATGCCTCAGTAGGTTGAGCATCTGACTCCCGATTTCAGCTCAGGACATAATCTCACAGTTCATGAGATTGAGCTCTGCTTCAGGCTCACGCTGACTGCATGGAGCCTGCTTGGGATTTTCTCTCTCCCCCATCTCTGCCTCTCATCTCCTTGTGTGTGCTCATGTGCAGGCTCCCTCTCCCTCCCTCTCTCCTTCCCTCCCCCCCCTCAAATAAATAAACATTTTTTTTAAAAAAGAAAAATGAGATAGAGAGAAGCTAAATAACTCACTCATGGTGACATTGGCTAGCAAAGCCAGGATCTAGGGAGTCTGGCTCTAAATGCTTTTGAGCATCACTCTATAATGTTTCTTCTCAAATAATAGTAAACAAAATAGACATGGTACTTGGCTTTCACTAGTGGTGGAGAAAGAAATTAATCAAATAATCACAATGGATATATGATTGTGAAATATAATGGGGTATATCCAGGAGTAGGAATATTATATAGAGACATCCTAATGCATGAAGAAACATAAAATATATGAGAAATTGGATGAAGGCCGGAGTGGCTGGGACATGGAGAGCTAGGGGAGAAATGTTGTCAAGTGTTTCCAGAGAGGTAAGGCTCTTTGTCATAAGACAGAGGCAGACCTGTGTTCCAGTTCTGGCCTTGCCACCTCTTGGCTGTGTACTTTGGGCTAGGAACTTAACTTCTCTGAGCTGTTTCTTTATTTTAGAAATAGAGATAATAAAAGAATCTGCCTCACAAAGTTGCTAAAAACAACAAATGAAATATTTAATGTGTAGCACTTAGCATGTTAGGCACACCTATAATACCTAAATAATGTTTAGTTATTATCATAATTATCCTAAATATACAATTTTAATTCTTTATACTGAATGTAATTCTTTTCTTTAGTCTGACTTGATGCTCTGTAGCTTATACTCTAATATCTATAGAGCAAGAGGTGAGCTAAAATATTCTTTTTTTTTTAGCAGACTGTGAGCTAGAAAAAAATATTTTTTAATGTTTATCTCTCAGAGCGAGAGAGAGAGCGAGTGAGCATGAGCAGGGGAGGGGAAGAGAGAGAGGGAGACACAAAAACCAAAGCAGGCTCCAGGTGATTAGCTGTCAGCACAGAGCCCGATGCGGGGCTCAAACCCACGAACTGGGAGATCATGACCTGAGCTGAAGTCGGATGCTTAAGTAAATCACCCAGACACTCCTAGAAAAAAATATTTTAAAAGATAGTATAAAATAAACAATAGGCTAGTTGTCATGAAAACCCATTTTAATCTAATGCCATTACCTGCACATGTACACACATGCTCGTGTGTGTGTGTATGTGTGTGTGTGTGTGTGTGTAGGTGTACATATGTGCATACACATGTACTCTGGTGCAGATATCCTTCTACATATATTCCAGTTGGACCATGCCAGTAAATTTGCCATCGGCCAGGTCACCCTTGTTATTATCTAAGGCACAATTACATTGAATCCCCAGATCACTGGCTTTACTGCTCTAGAGTCACTAAACCAACCCAAGGAGAACTAGATGAATGAATTTCTAAGTTTAGCTTCAGCGATTGTTCACAGCAGTGACTGTCATTCTAAGGAAGGCTGTGGGTTTGTGCAGTGGATTGCCCAAGCAGGGGTCACATTTCCTCTGTACCCAAGACTAAGGCAGTTAGGGGATTCATAAAAACTCAGTGATAATATAATTCTTTATTTGAATTGTTCCATGTGAATGGGAGAAAGGAAAATTTCTCCTTTGTAATCAGGAAGAAGGTAGCAATTATACTGCGTTCACCTCTCAAAAAGACAAGTCACCCAAGCTGACCCAGTGGCAGAGGTAGTATAAGCCTGTTGGACAGCCCTGAACAACAGGCTTTTTTCTGTTGGGTGGGGAAGTCAGACGGCTTTCTGTAGGGATTATCATCTTACTGGGTCCTCTGTAATGAACACCTTAAGGAGAATTCATTGATAGTCAGCACAAGGCAAGAACATGTATAAGCAGCCAACTAAGTGGGTGAAGAGGGAGTCTGAGGAAACAGTACTCATAGGGAAGCGAGGAGTGCTGGCACACAGGGTACCTGGGAAGATGCCATAACAAGTTTGGCCCAGAGTTGTGTCATTAAAACAATTTTTATAGGTGACTCCTTTGGTGAAAGTCCCTTCATTTCCTTTTTCCTGCAGTAAGGAAGCTGGGCCTCTCAGGAGGCTGATGTCATTTGAATAGTCATGTCATCTGAGGAGCAACCAGGAGCACCATAAAAAAAAAAAAAGAAAATAAAACCATGTTTTAATTATATCTAATGGAGTGTGTGGTCTAATTAAGAAGCTCGGCAAGTTCAAGAACTTCCCAATGCTACCAGGAAGATTTGTATGTGGCTAATGACTTTTGTGTTCCTTTCTGCTGTCTCCATCATGGGTTCATAATGCAGCTGGTCACATCTCCTTACTGCCTCTGTGCTACCAGTCAAGTCATGGGAGAGAACATGGGGCATAGCTCATTTCGTGGCCCCACGTTCATGAGGTTCTTCAGTAACTGCTCCAAATACAGGCAAGATGAGGTTCATGTTTCAAAAGACTAACCAGAAACTCTGGGTAGTAATTTTTTTTTTCTTTTCTTTTCTTTTTTATTTTTTTTTACAAATAGTTTATTGTCAAATTAGTTTCCACATAACACTCAGTGCTCATCCCCACAAGTGTCCTCCTCCATGCCCATCCCCCCCCACCATGGGTAGTAATTTTAAATAGTAAACACATGTGTGGACCTTTAACACAGTCCCAGTTAAAGTGTACTATTTTTTTCTTAAAAGGGAAAACTTTCTTCCCATGTATTTTTGGAAATTTCTAATTATTGTGTTTAGCTATCTAAATCGTCTATAAAGTCAAATAAGTTTTTTGCTACAGTTATTATCAGTAGAGTACTAAAATGTAGATAGATATGGATTTTTAATAGCTATTGCTTTCTACAACTATTTTAAAAATGAAAATGATTTTAATAGAAATATTTTGCTGTTGGTAATATTTGATGTTCCATTGAATTGAGGATAATGGACATTCTTGTTTTCAAAAGGGGCTGTAAGTCTGCTGAAGATTTGGACTTCATTGTTTCTGAAATGTGTACTTACTGATTAATTCAATTTTGAATCAAAGTCATTTATCACTTTTATAAATTAAATGACTTTCTTTTCCCTCTCAAACAATGAAGTTGTTAATCTAATGGTGCTGCAATATAATGATCTGTCTCCAAAGAACACTCTAGGCAGTGTAATTCTGATAGGCTGCCAGAGTCCAGGAAATTTGATTAATTTACAATATTCATGTAAGTGACCTGTAAAATTATGACCAAAAAAGCACTCGAACTTACCAAAGTGATTGGCTTTCCTTCATTCTGTCCAAAATATCACTTGAATAATTTTGATAATATTATAGAGATCTTTATAGACTCTTCTCATGACGTAATTCCTTATGATTTTGTCTGTGATTATTATAAATGTTGGTATTTGACAATGATAGAGACCATTTTGGCAATTCCTATATGCCAGGCACTATTTTTAAAAACTGATACTGAGTAGTACTGAAGTACATTACTTTGGATTCACACAAACCATGATTTTCATAACTTTAAGGAGTATATCTTTATTACAGTACACAGTCACCAGAATATAGCTTATTCATATCTTTTTCAGGAAAAACCTTGTGTAACTTCTGGGAACTCAGTTTCTATGTCTGAAAAATGAAGATGAGAACACCGATTACATTAGAATATTTCTCTGATAGAGAATTTATGCACAGCACTAAGCAGAGTTTTTAGAAAATTAAATTAGTGAAAAACAGACCAAATCTGCTTTTAAAAATTTAAGTTCGGGGTTCCTGGTAGCTCAGTCAGTTGAGCATCTGACTCTTGATTTCGGCTCATGTCATGATTGCACGTTTCATGGGTTCGAGGCCTGCATTGGGCTCTGCACTGTCAGAATCCCTGCCTGGGATTCTCTCTCCCCCTCTGGCTTTGCCCAGACCCCCTCTGAAAATAAATAAATAAACTTAAAAAAAAAAGTCAGTTCAAGAGTAATTACTTGTGAAACAAATAAAAAATGGCATTTGGGCTTGAATTGTTCAAATAATAACAATAATATTCCATTTCACTTATTTTACATATATATGGCATTTGGCAAGTTGGCAACTTTAAAGTTTTAAATTACCTGTTGGAATTTATTTGGGTTTGATTCTATGCTGAAGACTCATCCTGCTCAGTGGTTTTAAGGTGGCTAATCATACACATGCAGTCTGGAGTGCTCATTGTATATATTTTGGGCACTAACTTGTTAGGTTATCCTACATGTAGTTATCATTAAAATACTTGAAGTAATTATTAATAAGCTTCTACATGCTAAGAGTGAATAATGTAACTATATTACTGTACTTTTTCAGTGTAATTTTAATAACAATTCCTTTGAAATTAAAAATTACTGAGGTGTAGACAGATATATATATATATACACATGTATAGATATATACATACACATATTTTTTTTTTAGAGGAAGTCTCTGGTGTTCAGAAAAATAACAAGTGGTCTAGGTTAATTGAGAACTAAGCAGCCAAGGTGACTAATTGGCTCCATAAGCAAAGCTCTTATCCTGTCCTTTATCCCATTGTTTGCTTCTTTATCCTTGGAAGACAGGTATGGGAAGAGAATGGAATTCCATGAGAAAGGAAACAACAACAACAAAAAAGATGATAACATTTTGCATTTATCAATAAAGGGTTATCAGTAAAACTAAGAACCATAATACTATCCAAATGTATGCAGAAAGAGTATGTGTCTTTGGTTCTAATCATAGGCTCTCTAATTAGAATAGAATTCCATTCTTATTACCTTCCCATACCATTATTTACTCAATAATTGTAGATGTCTGAAAATCAGGGGCTCTCAATACAGAATCCTACCATGAGAAATTAGATTATGGCATATTACACAAATTAAATTATTATGTTTTGCACTTTTGATTCCCACTCCATAACTTTTGACTTCCATGATGATTTCAGACTTTTATAAATTGAAATACCTGCCATACATAAGCAAAACTGGGCCTGGCATCAAGAAAATAGGAGCAATTACACCAATCAGTCATAATTTTTTTTTTTTTTTTTTACTATATTCTCTTTTCATTCTCCTGTTGGACTATGTTGGTTTTGGACCTTTTTTTTTTTTTTTAAAGGATTAAATTTTTTTTTTAATGTTTTATTTATTTCTGAGAGAGGGAGAGAGAGAAAGAGAGAGAGACATCGTGAGCAGGGGAGGGTCAGAGAGAGAGAGAGAGGGAGATGCAGAATCCAAAGCAGGCTCCAGGCCCTCAGCTGTCATCACTGAGCCCGACACCGGCCTCAAACCCATGAACTGTGTGAGCATGACCTGAGCCAAAGTCGGATGCTTAACCAACTGACTGAGCCACCCAGGCGCCCCATGGTTTTGGTATTTAATCATGTATAAATAGAATTAGTGTGAGAAGAAGATTTTATCATATTTTAAAATAAGTTTTAAAGAGCATTGGAATATTTTCACTTGTCACAATAGACCAAATGACACAGTCATTTGTCTTATGTATTTTATTTCAACTAAGCATAGAAGTACTAATAAAATTTAGACACAAATTGAAATCATTAGGATTTAGGGATATGCCAGAACTTTGGCCTTTATGAAACTCAATAAGCAAAATTAAAAGAAATGGTGTAATGGGGCGCCTGGGTGGCTTAGTTGGTTAAGCATCTGACTTTCACTTAGGTCATGATCTCGCAGTTCGTGGGTTCGAGCCCCGCGTCGGGCTCTGTGCTGACTGCCAGCTCAGAGCCTGGAGCCTGTTTCAGAGTCTGTGACTCCCTCTCTCTCTGACCCTCCCCTGCTCACGCTGTCTCTCTCTCTCTCCTAGAAATAAATAAAACATTAAAAAAAAAAAAAGAAAGAAATGGTGTAAAATCTGTGACTCTATAGAAGTACCAAATGTAAGGAATCCAGTAGACTTGTATACTCTGAATGTTTTAACTGTGACTAGATGCCTTGCTATTCACATCTTTAAGACTGGAAATAGATGTCATCCTTGTGTTGTAGTGGCCTTTTTCCTTAAGGAAAAGCTCTCTATTAAAATAATTATGCAAAAACTGAAGAATATTTAAGTTTTAAGATGTGATGAGATACTTTAGGAAATTAAGAGAAAGGAGCAAACTAAAGTCCAGGCTTAGTAGGATAAATTGTTTTGGGGTTTCCTTGTTGCTAGTCCGGAAAACTAAATTTGGGTGTTATAGGCTTTTATGTCAGATTACATATATGGCACTATTTTGCTTCGGATATCATATTTGGGGACAGTAACAATTATATCATGGCTGAAGAATATACTGAAATATATACAGCTCTTGGGGTAAGCATTACAATGTCACATAATTCAGTTAATTAAAGAAAAAGATTTAATCTGTTAAATGGGGAAAAAACAAAATGATTATTCTTTATTGTCAATTTTTTGTCAATTGATTCTGTTTGGTTAATTTACATCCAGGCTAAAGAAGAAGCAAATGAAAGAAAAGCTGCAGGAGCTATAAAAGAATTTCTAACTCATTAGGAGAGGTAAGTAAATGCAATGATAATAGATAATATCTGGAAAGAGAAAGAAATGGACACTTTTGCATAGCTTAGGTGATGCTAAAGAAAATTTACATTTTATAAAAATGAAGTGTATTGCAAGATTTAGAATTTACAAGTTGGAGGAAAGTAAAGAAAAGAAAGACATGTTATGTATGGCATCAGCTCCTAAAGAAAACTTTGGTAACTATTTTCGTGTGTTTCTATGCATAGACTTTGGTTTACCTGCTTTTAATCAAACTTTATACGCAAAGTTTTGTGCTAAGTTTTCTTAGTTTATCATTATAACTGTAAGATTTTCATGTTACTTTAAGTGTAATAAACATCTCTTATTTCTGCACAGTATTTCTTGTAGAATATATACAAGGGTAATGTCATTCTCTCATATTTAGATGTTTTTCTCATTACACAAAATAAACAATGATATATAGATATATAGGATAAATTCAGTGCGGGAAGGGCCTGGGTGGCTCAGTTGGTAAAATGTCCTACTTCAACTCAGGTCATGATCTCATCGTTTGTAGGTTTGAGCCCCATGTTGGGCTCTGTGTTGACAGCTCAGAGCCTGGAGCCTGCTTCAAATTCTGTGTCTCCTCTCATGCCCATGCTTGCGCGAGTGCTCTCTATCTTTTTCTCTCTGAAAAATAAAGGTTAAAATCTAAATTAATCAAGGTAAATACTATAAACTTTCTTTTTTTAAAAAAAATAATGTTAATTTATTTTTGAGAGCGAGAGACAAAGAGTGTGAGCAAAGGAGGGCAGAGAAAGAGAGGGAGAGAGGGGGTGGGGGAGAGAGAGAGAGAGAGAGAGATACAGAGATACAGAGATACAGAATCTAAAGTAGGTTCCAGAATCTGAGTTGTCTGCACAGAGCCTGCTAGACACAGGCTCTATCATGAACCATAGATCATGACCTGAGCCAAAGTCAGATGCTTAACCGACTGAGTCACCCATATGCTGCCACTTTTCTTGATATACTTGTTCCTTGGCACTTTTGGATGATGTGCATGTAATCACTGGTGAATGCAGGTATCTATATTGATGTGCTGTTTAATATTAGAATTTTTTATTCTTGGTTATTTGTACAAAACTAAAGCATCAGTGATTAATTTCATGATTAGGTCACCCGGAGTATTTTCCATCTTTAAATATGTCTTATTAAATTTCATCATTTAAGTAGTCTATTCTCTGTTTTGTCCATCAGTCTTTGGAGGAACACTGTCTACTTCCACCTTTATAGTTCTCAGTCACCTGTATTCTGAGACTTTTCCCTGGGAAACCTGAGTTAACTAATTTGACTAACCTTGACTTTCAATCTCTTTTCTAATTTATAGTAGATTATAGCAATACTTTTTTATTCAGCTTCTAGTTCTGCCCCAGGGCCTTACAAAGTCTATCCAGATAAATTCTTCTTAATAAACATGTGCTGGACTCCTACAAATTCAAACATAAATAGTTAAATCTGCCTATTTTCTTTCACCAAAACTGAAAGAAGAAAAAAATGAAGATCATACATTTTGATCTTTGTCTCATTTTAGTTTTTGTGTTGTTTCATTCAACTCTTTCTGGAAAATATGCACCTACAATTACTAATAGAAGTAATACTCCTACTTAAACTTCTTTTTAAAATTTTGATTTCTCCTTAGCCTTCTTTGGAAACTGTATTGGCCCCCCCATGCCATATACACATTAAAGAGACAAGGAGACAAGGAAAGTCCTTTTGCATAAGTGAAGAATCTCTAAAAAGTCATGTGTTCTTACAAGAAGAATTTTTATGGTGCCTTTGAAATAAACATTCTGGTGAAGTACAAGGATCTTCAAGAAATAGCAAACTATCAGATTTCAGCGAATAAAGCAGGAGTCAAAGTCTAATTGCATTGAAAATTCAAATTATACTAGTGGCACCAGTGACACTTCTTTGGCCTCTTCTGAAGGCAGTGGGTGTTGTTCAGATGGTTAGTTTTAATTTATTCCGATGTGTTTTCATTACCGATTGGTACAGAGGTGTCAAAGGGAAATGATCTCTGGAAGCAGAACAAATGGAGGAATGTGTTTTTTGAGTCCCTTCCAGTGGCAACCAGTTTGATACCCCTTAGGAAATGTTTCTTGACAATGATTATAAGAAAAATACCAACATTTGATTTCCAAATGTTTGACAAAATGGAAACTCTTCTGTTTGCCAGGAAAATAGAATCAGTGGACCTTTTACTCTCAGTATGTAATGGAGTTTTAGGAAAAGGTTATAAAGGAGAGAATATGTAAATTGTGCCCCAAATTGTCTGTAAAGTCAATCTAACTAACAGACACTTTAGATTTGTCAAGACCTACGTTATTATTTTTTTGGAGTTTTGGGTTTTGTTTTTTTTTTTATTTAATGTTTCCCTCTTTACTGCTTTTAACTAATTAAGGTTTTGTTTTTGTTGTTGTTGTTCTCGTCTCTTTATTCTAGGTGTTTGGAAACTATGCATTTAAAAATCTTTTGGTAGTTAGTAGAGATAAACACATTTAAAATATATTAATTTTGATATCAAGCTAGCCTAAAGTTGTGAAATTTCCAAAGAGTTCAATAGAATAAATTTAACACATGGAACTAAAATTACTGTCACCAATTCTTGGAGTCTTTTCTTTTTCCAAGAAAACGTTAATGAGAAAAGTGGTAGGAAGAGAAGTGACCACAACAATTGGCAGTTTTAGTTATTTTTCTAGCTTTTAAAGTTTATTTTAAACATGAAAGGCGAAAATATAGGCCAAAAACAAGCACCACCCAACCAATAAAGCACATTTTAAAAAATTTCAGGGGCCCCTGGCTGGCTTAGTTGGTTAAGCGTCCGACTTTCGCTTAGGTCATGATCTCATGGTTCGTGGGTTCGAGCCCCGCGTCGGGCTCTGTGCTGACTGCCAGCTCAGAGCCTGGAGCCTGTTTCAGTCTGTGACTCCCTCTCTCTCTGACCCTCCCCTGCTCATGCTGTCTCTCTCTCTGTCTCTCTCCTAGAAATAAATAAAACATTAAAAAAAAAATTTCAGTGACTTCAGTCCTCTGTTGTTTTATTCATCTTGCCTCTTTTTCTTTCATTTCCTTTTCTATTACACTTGCTAATAACAAATAAACAAGATGTACTAACTGAATGTGACTCAAGATAAAGCTTTTCCCATAAATCATAATCACATAATATCATTCTGCAGACCTCCTTGCTCTGTTTAACGTCTGACTGAGAACGTCCACTCTTATCTTACAAGGCTGATAAATATTTGGCATCAGTAGAAAACTTGCATTTGAAATTTTATTGCATTGCAAATTAGCATTTAGCAGACACTCATGTATCCAGTCAATCTGTAATTAATTAGTTCATTTGATTTGAGTTATCATAAACCCAAGTTCTCCTCTTCCCAGTATACTTGATAAACCCTGGAGCTTTTGCAGGTGAGCTAGTCAGCTTATCACCAGGGTGATGTCACAGTTGTGTTTTTCCGCCTGTTAGTGTGATATAAAATCTATCGAGGGCCCTATTTTGTGTTTTTTTTTTTAATTTTTAATGTTTTATTTATTTCTGAGAGAGACAGCATGAGCAGGGGAGGGTCAGAGAGAGAGGGAGATACAGAATCTAAAACAGGCTCCAGGCTCTGAGCTAGCTGTCAGCACAGAGCCTGACGTGGGGCTCGAACCCACAAAGCGTGAGATCATGACCTGAGCCGAAGTTGGGCACTTAACCGACTGAGCCACCCAGGTGCCCCAGCCCTCTCTTGTTTTTAATACCATGTTGGATGGTAAATCTTTGTGGTAAAAAACAACAACCACCAACAAAGAACATTTCAAGATGCCATTATTAAGTCCACATGATGAATATTTACTGCTGTTGCTGTTTAGATGTCTCAGACGATATTCAAATTAATTTGCTGTAGCATGGGGAGACTAGAAAATAACATCATTAGTCCTGGCAAAAACACTGATTAAAATAACTAAAATCAAGCAGAAGCCAAAAAAAGGGACAGAAAGGGTAACACTTTCTCACAAACTTGTTTTGGAAATTTCTACAAAAAAAACTGACCATTAGTCAGCAGACCAATGTTTTTCAGATTTTTTTGGATTCTTATTTATTCACCCAATAAAATCGTTCTTTTATTTGTTTTTGAAAGTTGGTACATTATGACAGATTTGTTCTTCTAGCAGAAACAGTATTTTCCTGGTATCCATGCTCCATCACTTCTTGTTACACTCATTTATAATTATCAGGGAAGCACGAGATAAATGAATGTGAGTTAAAAGTTTTAAGTTATACAGGGGCGCCTGGGTGGCTTAGTTGGTTGACCATCTGACTCATGATTTTAGGTCAGGTCATTATCCCAGAGTCATAGGATGGAGCCCCACATCAGGCTCTGTGCTGGACATGGATCCTGCTTAGGGTTCTCTCTCTCTCTCTCTCTCTCTCTCTCTCTCTCTCTCTCTCTCTGTCTCTGTCTCTCTGTCTCTCTCGCTCCCCCACCCTCCCTCCCTCTCTCTCCCCCCTCCCCCATCTGCCCCTCTTTCCTGCTCATGCAGTCTCACTCTAAAAAAAAAAAAAGAGAGAGAGGGAGAGAGATTAACGGGAAGGGCTTCCAAACTGATAGAAATGTTGAGCCACTGCCAAAAATGTAAATAAAATTGTGTCCCTGCTGCTTAAAATTCACTGCAAATGTTAGAATGTTAGGCTTTATTTTCAGTTATTGAATAAACATTGCCTGAATATGTGGAAAGATCCTGTGCATACACTGAGACTACAGACATGAATAAGCCATGGATTCCATTCTTGAAGAGTTCACTGTAAATGTAGGGAAGTATTCATTTAAGTTTTACTCTAAGTTAGAAATTTGGTACCATACTTTTATAGTCCCTTTTATTTGCATAACTTCAATTTTACTGCCTGTAGTGTATCACAAATTAAACTGACTTCACTAGCTCTTTCAGGCAACTTAATATTGTGATGGTCTTTTCCTGAATCCATCATTCATGGCCAGTTTTCTTTTAAATGTACAGTTGGAATCACTCATAATTGTATTTAATGATTATCTGATTGAGATGGCACATCGAAAATGTGGTGTCATCATTTCTCCATCTCCAAATTCTTTTGAAATAGCAAAGAGTTACTAAAAGAGAGAGAAAGAAAGAAAGAAAGAAAGAAAGAAAGAAAGAAAGAAAGAAAGAAAGAAAGAAAGAAGCAAGCATGAATAGTTGCTCTTTGAGGAACCTTTGGATAACAGTAAAAAGATGATTTGTGATTTTTAGATAAATTTAAATCAAAGTCACTTAAAACCATGTACACAATGCATATATCTCCTGCAGAGATGCGAACTGGTTTTCCTGATAGACATTCCAAATGTGGAGTTAAGAGGAGAATGTTGGGGGTCACACAGACCTTCCTGTCAGGTACTGGGTAGGACATGCCAGTTGCATTCTTAGAAACTCTCAGAATGGGAAACTTGACTCAAGCTTTATGACTTTCTGTATATAAGAACATATCATATGCACATATTAATAATTTTACTTCTTCCTTTAAGATTTAGATATCACTTATTTCTTTGTCTTGCCTTAATTCCTGTAGCTAAGGCTTCTAGTCCTTTGGTGAATTAGAGTGGTATGGTAGTCCTAATCTTAAAGGAAAACTTTCAGTATTTCACTGTTGAGTTTAATGTTAGGGTTTGTGGTATAGGATTTTTGTTATGTTGAGGTATGTTCCAACTCTGCCCAATTTGTTCACAGTTTTTATTATGAAAGGATGTTGTATTTTGCCAAATGCTTTTCTGCATCTGTTGAGGCAATCATATGATTTTTAGCTTTCATTTTATTAATGTGATATACCACATTATTGATTTGTGTGTTTTGCATCCCACATAAATCCCTCTTGACATGGTGTATGGTCCTTTTAATATGTTGTTGAATTCATTTTGCTTAATTTTGTTGTGAGTTTTTGCATCTTTATTCATCTGGAATATTCACCTGTAACTTTCTTTTCTTGCACTGTCTTTGGTTTTGGTAATATCAAGCCCCAGGTTATACAATAAACTAAGCAAGGTGGGCATTCACCTCACTGGGCATTGGGATAGAAGAAAACAAGTAACAGCCCAAGAAACAAGTAACTAACCAGTAACAGTCTAATACCAAAATGAAAATAGAGAAAATAGTAAGGAAAGGCAGATGCATTTGGTGTTCTTCCCAGTATAAGTCATCCCTTGCTTTAAATTTTTTTTTTAATTTTTAAAATTTATTTCTGACAGAGAGAGAGAGAGAGAGACAGCTTGAGCAGGGGAGAGTCAGAGAGAAAGAGAGACATAGAATCTGAAGCAGACTCCAGGCTCTGAGCTAGCTGTCAGCATAGAGCCTGACGTGGGGCTTGAACCCACAAACTGTGAGATCATGACCTGAGCCGAAGCCGGATGCTCAATCGACTGAGCCACCCAGGCGCCTCCAGTTATCCCTTGCTTTAACTATTTAAGCAATTCAAGTAAGCTCCCTGTGTCAGTTATTAGAATTCTCTCTTTTTTAAATCAATTGATTCAGCTAAAACATTTTTGAGTCCATAGGATATGAAAAGCACTGATCTAGGCATGCGATACTCAGACATAAAGAAACCAAACAAGGTGCTTGGCATCAAAGAATTAAAATTTAGAGAATACAAACAATAAATAAACAAATTTACAGATTATGATAAAGGCTAGAAAAGATTAAAATTCAGTGAGATGCTAAAGAGTAACAGGGGAATCATTTTTATGTGGAGTGATCAAAAAAGTCTCTGTGATGAATTGAATTTTAAGTTGAAACTTGAGGAGAATGACCAAACATGAAAAGTTACAAAGGCAGAGCATTCCAAGCAGAGGAATGATAGAAAATACAGACTGTTTATATGAGAAGGGTGAAGGAACTGATCTTTAAGAAATTTAAATAAGGCCAGTGTGACTAGAGCATATTAAGAAAGGGCATGCATGACATAAGGTGAGGCAGTGCTCTAATCAAGAAATGCCCTATGGAACAATGTAGAATCTGTATTATATTTCTCATCAGTGAGTTTCCATCAAAGGTTTTACCCAGAAGGTGGCATCATCTGGGTTTTGGTTTTCACATGATCAGTATATCAGCTATGTGGAAAATGAATTAAATAAGGGCATTGTAAAAGAAAGGAGACCAATTGGCTGGTTTGGGACAGTAATCTGGAAAAAAGTGTTGGTGTCTTGGACTGAAGTAGTAGGCTTTCTTAAATTTTTGGTTTGAGCAAAGGTAGATAGTGGTGGTATCTATTGAGATGGGTAATATCAGGAATTAACAGTTTTAAGTAGTAGGTAACCCAGAGTTTAGTGTTTTAACATGTTAGCTTGAGATGTGTAACATGTTATGTTTAAAAGTGCTGAAGATCTTGTCTTTTTTAGTTGGGACATTCATGTGTGACTCCATATGAAAAAAATGCTTAGATAAGTTTACTGGAAATTCAAAAGTAATCAGCAAACTTTAGAAATAGAATTTATAATTTCCAGATAACCAGAAGAAGAAAAGAGTTAAGAAAACCTCCTCAGTATGACAAACAGCTAGGGAAGTTCAGTGAAAACAAGAAAAAATAAATCATAAACATAAAATAAGGTGTCAGAATATATCCAAACATCTCAGTAATTATACTAGATGTAGTTACTTTGGTTGTTTATAATTATTTGCTATAATGTTTCATGCTAAAATGCATATATAAATTTTGGTGAAAATTCATGAGTAATCTATTAGGGCAGTTCCTAGCAGTGGAATTGTATGTCAGAATGTACATTTCAGGAATGACACCAGTATCAATTATATTGTTCTTTAAGACAAGCAACTTTTGTCTTTACTTAGTTTCCTTATTGATTGTGTTTTCTATTTTACTGATTTCTGGTCGGATATTTGTCCTTTCCTTTTTGTATGCTTATTTTGGAATTCATTGACACTTCTTTTTGTTTGTTTGTATTTGTTTATCAAGATAGAAGCTGAAGCCATAGTTTTAATACTGCTTTATGTACAAATAGATGTTTTATACTACAAATTTCCCTCTAAATGCTGCTTTCGTTGCATTATACACATTTTACACGTAATACACATGTGTATACACATTATACACATTTTCTGTGTTCTGTGTTCTATTTTCATTGAAGATAGTTTTTCATTTCACTTGTGATACATTTTTTGACCCATGGACTATTCAGAATTAAGTGTTTTTAGTTTCTGAGTATTTGGAAATATTCTTCTGTTACTGATATTTAATTCTATTTTGGTCAGTGATCATACTTTGTATGACTTGAATTATTTAAAATTGATTGAGACTTGGTTATAGTTTAACTGGTAAATGTTTCATGTATAGCTGAATACAAAGTGTATTCTGTTGTTGTTCGGGGAATATTCAATGTTCCTGTTTTCTTTTTCTTTTTTTTTTTTTTAATGTTTATTTAGTTTTGAGAGAGACAGACAGACAGACAGACAGACAGATAGAGACAGAGTGAGAACAGGGAAGGGACAGAGGAAGAGAGACACACAGTATCCAAAGCAGGCTCCAGGGTATGAGCTGTAAGCACAGAGCCCGATGGGAGGCTCCAGCTCATGGACTGTGAGATCCTGACCTGAGCTGAAGTCAGACGCCTAACCCACTGAGCCACCCAAGCACCCCTCACCCTTCCTGATTTTCTGTTCATTCCATTAATTATTGAAAGTGGGCTCTTAAAATCTCTGACCTCTAAATGTGGATTTGTCTATTTCTCCCTGCGTTTCTTTCAATTTCTGCTTCAGGTATTTTAAAGCTCTGTTATCAGATACTTAAATGTTAAAATCATGTCCTCTTGATAAATTAACACCTTTACCATTATTTAATGAGCTTCTTTTACTCAGGTGATATTTTGCTCTGTAATCTACTTTGTCTAATATGAGGACAGACTGCCTAATCTGTGATTACTGCTAGCTTAATATTAAATATCTTTTTTAAAATGTTTATTTCTGAGAGAAAGTAAGAGAAAGCACACGTGCGCAGGGTGAGGGGGAGGGAGAGAGAGGGATACAGAGAATCAGGAGCCTTCAGCACAGAGCCCGAAGCAGGGCTTGAACAAATGAACTGTGAGATCATGACCTGAGTTGAAATCAAGAGTCACACATTTAATCAACTGAGCCACCCAGGTGTCCCAGTATTAAATATTTTTTACCATTGATTTTCTTTTAACTTTTTGTGGTATTATATTTACGGAGTATTTCTTGGGCAGCATGTAGTTGAGTGTCATCTTTTTATCCAATCTGACAATCCTTGCTCCCCCTCCTCCCCCATTATTTCTCTTTAATCTTTTTTCCATTTATAAATATTATAATTCCAGTGTAGTTAATACGCAGTATTGTATTAGCTTCAGGTATACAGTATAGTGATTCCACAGATCCATACGTTACTCGAGGCTCAGTAAGATTAAGTAAGATTAAATACTCTTAGTCCCTTTCAACTCTCATCCATTCCCCCATCTGCTTGTTCTCTATAGTAAAGAATCTGTTTTTTTTTTTTTTTTTTTTTGCTTTATCTCTCTCTTTTTTTCCTTTGTCCACTTGTTTTGTTTCTTAAATCCCACATTTGAATGACACAATATAGTAGTTGTCTTTCTCTAACTGGCTTATTTCACTTAGCATTATACTCTCTAGAACCATCCACATTGTTGCAAATGGCAAGGCTTCATTCTTTTTTATGGGTGAATAATATTACATTGTATATATAAACCATATCTTTTTCATCCATTCATCTATGGATTGACACTTGGACCACCTCCATAGTTTGGCTGTAAAATAATGCTGCAATAAACACACAGGTGCATGTATTCCTTTGAATTAGTGTTTTCATATTCTTTGGGTAAATACCCAGTAGTGTGATTACTGGATCATAGGGTAGTTCTGTTTTTAATTTTGGGGGGAACTTCCAAACTGCATTCCAGAGTGGCTGCACCAGTTTGCATTCCTATCAACAATGCATGAGGATTCCTTTTTCTCCATATCCTCATCAATACTTGTTTCTTGTATTCTTGATTTTAGCCATTCTGACAGGTATGAGTCTCAGTATAATTTTGATTTGCTTTCACTGATGATGAGCAGTGTTGAATATTAACATCATGAGCATCATGCAACTACTGGCCGTCTGGATGTCTTCTTTGGAGAAATGTCTGTTCATATCTTCTGCCCATTTTTAAATCGTATTATTTGCTTTCTGGTTGTTTAGTTGTATAAATTCTTACATATACAGGGTATGTCATTTACAAATATCTTCTCCTATTACATAGGTTGTCTTATTTTTGTTGGTTGTTTCCTTTGCTGTGCACAAGCTTTTTACTTTGATGTAGTCCCAATAGTTTATTTTTGTATTTGTGTTCCTTGACTCAGAAGACATAATTGCTACGGCAAGGTTAGAGAAATTACTGGCTGTGCTCTCTTCTAGGGTTTTTATGGTTTCAGATATCACATTTAGGTCCTTAAATAGATTAAGGACCAGTAACTTTATTTTTGTGTATGGAGTGAAAAAAGTGGTCCAATTTCTTTTTCTTTTTCTTTTTTTCATGAAGATGTTCAGTTTTCCCAGCATCATTTGTTGAAGACACTGTCTTTTTCTCATTGCATATTCTTGCCTATTTTGTTGAAGATTAATTGACCATATAATTGTGGATTCATCTCTAGGTTTTCTCTTATGTTCCATTGATTTCTGTGTCTATTTTTGTGCCATTACCGTACTGCTTTAATTACTACAGCTTTATCATATGACTTGAAGTCTGGAGTTGTGATACCTCCAGGTTTGTTTTTCTTTTTCAAGATTGCTTTGACTATCCTTGGTCTTTTGTGGTTTCATACACATTTTCTAATTGTTCTAGTTCTGTGAAAAATACTGTTGGTATTTTCATAGGGTTTGCATTAAATATGTAGATTGCTTTGGATAGTGTAGACTTTAACACTACCTATTCTTCCAAACTGTAAGCATGGAGTGGCCTTCCATTTCTTTGTGATCAATTTGAATTTCTTTCATAAGTGTTTCATAGTTTACAGAATACTGGTCTTTTATTTCATTGGTTAAGTTTTTTCTATTTTATTATATGTGGTGCAGTTGTAAATGAGACTATTTTCTTAATTTCTCTTTCTGGCGCTTCCTTATTAATATATAGAAATACAACAGATTTCTCTACATTGATTTTGTATCATATGGCTTTACTGAATTTATTTATTGATTCTAGGAGTTTTTTGGTGCAGTCTAGGTTTTGTATATATAGTATCATGTCATCTACATATAGTGAAAGTTTTACTTCTTCCTTAATAGTTTGGATTGCATTTATTTAGTTAGTTAGTTATCTGATTGCTGTACTAGGATTTTCAGTACTGTGTTGAAGAAAAGTGGTGAGAATGGGCATCCTTATTTTGTTCCCAATATTAGGGGGAAAACTCTTAGTTTTTCACCACTGAGTATGATATTAGCTGTGAGTTTTTCATAAGTGGCCTTGATTATGTTGAGCTGTGTTCCCCCTATACCTACTTTGTTGATGGTTTTTATCATGAATGGATGTTGTACTGTGTCAGTTACATTTCTGCATGTATTGAAATGATCATATGGTTATTTTTCTCTTACGGATGTGACATATCATGTCAATTGATTTGCACATATTAAACCACCTTTGTATCACTGAAATAAATCCCACTTGCTCATGGTGACTGGTTCCTTTAATGTATTGTATGATTTAGTTTGCTAATATTTTGTTGTGGATTTTGTATCTGAGTTCATCAGGGATACTGGCCTGTAGTTCTCTTTTTCTGTTGACTTTTTCTGTTGCTTTGGTATGAGGGTAATGGTGGCCTCATAGAATGAATTTGGACGTTTTCCTTTCTCTTCTAGTTTTTAGAATGGTTTGAGCAGAATGGATATTAATTCCTCTTTAGATGTTTGGTAGAATTTACCTATTAAGCTGTCTGGTCTTAGATGTCTGTTTATTGGGAGTTTTTTGATTACTAATTGAATTTCCTTGCTGTTAATTCATCTGTTCAAATTTTCTTTCTTCCTGTTCCAGGAATGTGTCCATTTATTCTAGGTTGTCCAGCTTGTTGGCATATAATTTTTCATAATATTTTCTTTCAGTCATTTGTACTTCTGTGGTGTCGGTTGTTATTTTGTTTTTGATGAATCTGGTTAGAGGTTTATCAATTTTGTTGATCTTTTCAAAGAACCAGCTCCTGGTTTCATCTGTTCTATTGTTTTTTTTTTTTTATTTTTTATTTATTTTTTTTAGTTTCTAGATCATTTATTTCTGATCTAATCTTTATTATTTCTTTTCTGTGCTGGTTTTGTGTTTTGTTTGTTCTTTTTTTTTTTTTCTAGTTGTAAGGTTAGGTTGTTAGAGATTTTCTTGCTTCTTGAAGTAGGTCTATATTAGTATAATTTTCCCTCTTAAAATTGCTTTTGCTGCATCCCAAAGATTTTGTAGTGTTGTGTTTTCATGTTCATTTTTCTCCATGTATATTTTGATATTCTTTGATTTCTTGCTTGACACATTCTTTGTTTAGTCGCATGCTATTTACTTATTTATTTTAATAGGCTCCTTACTTGGAGGCCAGCGTGAGGCTTGAACTCACAACCCTGAGATCAAGACTTGAGCTGAGGTCAAGAGTCAGATGCCTAACTTAATAAACCTCCCAGTTGCCCCTAGTAGCATGTAATTTAACCTCCATGTATAAGTGTTCTTTCTGGAATTTTTCCTGTGGTTGATTTCTGGTTTCATAGTGTTGTGGTCTGAAAAGATGTATTGTATGACTTTGATATTTATGGCTTTTTTGAGACTTGTTTTGTGATCTTACATATGATCTGTTATGGAGAATGTTCCATGTGCACTTGAAGAAAATGTTGGGGTGCCTTGGTTGTACAGTTGGTTAAGTGGCCAACTTTGGCTCAGGTCATGATCTCATGGTGGTGAGTGTGGGTGCTGTGCTGCTTCCCACAGGTGGCTATATATTTATGTTGGGGGTCAAGGGAGGGAAATGGTGAGTGCCAGCTCCTTTGTTACTGGAGAAGTCTTCCTGTGAATCCTGCCCCTCTGGGCACTCTGTGAGATGAGTAAGTAACTCTCCCTGTCATGTGTTCCAGGCATTTTTCAAATTACTGTTTCTATACTGTATTTCTGCAGGCTGTTTGTTGTGCTTTCACTTTAAGAACAGGGACTCAACTTCCCATATTCCTTGGGACTCTCCCAGAACCAAACTGGTTTATTTTTAAAATCCCAGGCTTTAAGTCTGATTGGTTGTCAGAACTCATGAAATTTGGCACCTCTTGTTTTCATAGCCAAATGTTAAAGGGATTCATCTTTCCTGTGTGGGCTTCTTGGTGTTATAGTCTGTTTCTCTAGCTTCTCTGTATCTGCAGGTTCCTCCCTCCTGTGGACACTGTGGTCCCTTTTAGCATACCATTGCATCTCTTCTCTTCCTACCCTCTCTGATGTGTCCTCTTCTCGACCTTCAGTTGTGGAGTTGGTTCTGTCAGTCTTCATGTAGTATTCTGGGCCATTTACACTGATATGAGTATTATCTGGTTGTATCTGTGGGACCAGTTGAACTTAGGATCCACTTACTCTACCATTTTCCCAGCATGCTTTTTAATGGGAATGACTAGACTAGTTAAACTTCAAGTGATTGTTAATATGGTGAAGTTAAAATCTACTATCTTGCTATTAATTTTCTATTTACCATCTGTTCTGATTTCTCTTTGTTCTTCTCTGCCTTCTTTGAATTAATTAATTTTGTTAGTATTCTGTTTCTCTTCTTTGTTATTTTACTAAGTATAACTTTGTTTGGTATTATCCTTATAGTTGTTTTGGGGTTATCAAAACATTGATATATCACAATCAACCCTAAGTAGACATTATGCTACCTCACATATGATGCATGGACCTTAAAACTGAATATATAAATTTCTCCTTGCCTGACTTTTGTACTTTCATTGTCATATATTTTCCTTCTCCATGTGTTCTGATTCCCACAGTGCATTGTTATTCCTTTTGATATAAGCTCTCAGTAATCTTTCAAAAATATATAAATAATAAGAAGGCTGTATTTTATTGATACCCTGGAGTTATTTCCAGTATTCTCTCTTACTTCATATAGATTCATATTTTCATCTGGTTATCATTTTCTTTCTGCCCTAAGGACATCTTTAAACATTTCTTTAACTACAAGTCTTCTGGTGATAATTCTTTGGGATTTTGTGTGATGAAAAAACCTCAGGTTTTCTTATCTTTTAAAAATATTAGCTGGGAATATAAATCTAGACTGATAAAATTTCCCCCACCCCACCTCAGTCTTTGAAGATATTATTGTCTTGTCTTCTGGCTTGCCTTACTTTCAATGAACAGTATGCTGCCATCCGTATTTCTTCTCATGTGTATATACTGTGTATTTTCCCTCTGGTTGATTTTGAGATTATTTCTTTACCTCTGGTTTTAAGCAATTTGATTTGGAAGTGCTTTGATGCAGTTTTGTTTCTTTTGCTTCTGGTGCTTTGAACTTTTTGGATCTATGTGGTTGATAGTTTTGAGTTTGAAAATTTTCAAACATTATTTGTTCAGGTAGTGGTTTTTTTCTTCTCTTTCTTTTTCTTCATAAAGTATGGGCACATGTATATTAGGCATTTCAAAGGTGTCCAACAGCTCACTCACACACTGTTCATTTATTTTTCATTATTCTATTTTATTTTGTACAGTTTCTTTTGGTTTTTAAGTTCACTAATCTTTTTGGCAGCAATGTCCAGTTTGCCATTAATCATAGCCTCTGTGTGTGTGTGTGTGTGTGTGTGTGTGTGTGTGTGTGTGTGTGTGTATTTTACCTTTGGCATTATTATTTTCACCTCTAAAAGTACAGTTTGGGTCTTTTTTAAAAAAATATATATCTCTCGTCTCTTTTTAACGAGTTATTATTTCCTATAGCTTTTTTTTAAGTTATAGAGTACAGTTATAAAACTGTTTTAGTGTTCCTCTCTACTAGTTTTATCATCTTTGTTATTGCTCTGTCAGTTTCCTTTGACTGATTTTTCTCCTTATTATGTACCATGTTTTCCTTCTTACTTGCCTGTCTTTGCCACTAATTTCTTATTGAATGGTAGGCATTGTGAATTTTAACTTTTTTGGTGCTGCATATTTTGTGTTGCATTTTTGTGTTTGAGATTTATCACTTTGGCTGGAGCAAGACCAGTGCTGTTTCCTTTCCTTTCTTTCCAGTGGACCTTTCTCTGTCTTCTTATAGTTTCCTGATACCCCTGTGCTCATCACTCCTCCCCAGAAGACTTGAAATCTCCACAGGTTTCCAGAGTTTCTGCTGGTGCAGCCCTATTGTCTCTGGGGTTCTGCCCTGTATGTTATAGCTGTGTAGGACTCCCTGGACTCACGGCTCTGTCACGTCACCTCAGGGAACCGAGATACTACTACTGGCTTCCCACTCCTTGTATGTGAACTGGATTCTTTATCCAGGAAGTAAACTCTGGCAGCTGTAGGCCTCAGCACTTTCATTTCCTTCTTTTCAGGAATTACTGTCTTTCATTTCCTGATGTGTTATATATCGAAAACCATTCTTTTGTGTTGGAGTTTTAAGTGGTTTCCTGTTGTTTGGTGAATCTGGGTAGGAGTAGAAATCCAGTATGTTTTTCCTTTTTCTTTTTATTGTCTTCATTTTATTTTGAGAGACAGAGATGGAGGATGAGTGAGGGAGAGGTGGAGAGAGAGGGAGACACAGAATCTGAAACAGGCTCCAGGCTCCGAGTTTCGGCACAGAGCCCGACGTGGGGCTCAAACCCACGAACCGTGAGATCATGACCTGAGCCAAAGTCACTTAACTGCCTGAGCCACTCAGGCGCCCCTGTTTTTCTTTTGATTTAACTTGTTGAGTGCTCTGCAACTATGGCTTGATTTTTTTTCTTCAAATTCTTGAAATTTCTCCACAATTTCTTTTCCAGTCTTGGTCCTACCTATCTTCTGTCCCCTTTTCTCTGTCATTCCAGTTACACATATGCATATATTATGCTTTTTCTCTGGGTCTCCTAGGTCTTTTACTCTTCCTTCTGTATTTTTCTTTGCTTTTTTCTTTTTTTAAAAAAAGTCTTTCCATACTTATTTCTAAACATTACCTGTTGAATATTTTCCAGTAAGTGAATAATTATTTTATAATATACTGTGAAATCCATTTATAGAGTTACTACTTTTGAGATTATGTTTTTCAGTTCTAGAATTGAGATTTTCTTTTCCAGTTTTCTCCTGTCTTATTTTATTTTCTTCTTATCTCCTTGAATATTGTAAATACATTTTAATTATATGCCTTGTGCCTTCATTAACTGTATTCCACAAGCATTCATTTTTATTGCCTCTTGTTTTTTTTCTTTTATATTTATGCTGTTTTATTCCTCTTATGCCACTTTATTATTATTTTTTTTTTTACAAATAGTTTATTGTCAAATTAGTTTCCACATAACACTCAGTGCTCATCCCCACAGGTGCCCTCCTCCCTGCCCATACCCCCCTCCCCCCCACGTCCATCAGTCCTCAGTTTTTGTCAGCATTCAAGAGTCTCTCATGGTTTGCCTCTCTCCCTTTCCCCCACCATTTCCGCCCTTCTTCTCCCCCTTGTTCCTCCGTCAAGTTCCTCCTAATCCTCCTATACGATGCCACTTTCATTTTGAATGCTAGGCATACGTGGAGTATTGAAAACAAAATGTAGAAATAATTTTAAGCTTTGGATGATGTTCTTCCTTCATAGGAATATATTTGCTTCTGACAGATAGCTCAGGCAAGTCAGTGTCAGAGAGGTAGTATACTTCCACATTTATGCTTGTTCCCATGTTACTGATCCCAGCAGTTAGGAGACTAGAGACATAGGAGGTGCTGCTTCCTGGTATTCCTGGTAGGTACTGACTCTATTTTGTTCCATTAGCATGAGGTTGTCAGAATCATAGCTCAGCTCTTTAGCTTCTCAACCTCTTCTCAATATAGCAAGTAGCATTTGGAGAAATGGAGCTCCAAATGCTGGACTTGCCTTCTTTTGGGTCTGGGCCTCAAAATTTTTAGTGCCTTGTTGGGTCTCCAGTGCCTTCAACAGATATTTTTAATATTTTGTCCACTTACTAGTTGTTCTCTCTGGGACTGTTGGTTTGAATTACCTTGCATGTGATTATTAGAAGAGGAAGTTCCTTTCTCACTCTCATCTTATTGTATTAATAAGTACCTGTAACCCTTTGATAAAAATAAAATTAATTTATAGTTAAATACTTTCTGAAGTAAATTTTATTTGACCAGAAGTAAGAAAGAACTCTAAATTCTTTAAGGGAGGGACTTGAAAGTATTATTGGAGAAATGATCAAAATTGGAGATGATAATTGGCAATGGATATCCATATTTGAGCGGGGCTAAACTTTGTATAACAATTATTATGTTAGCAAATGTGGTTTTGACCTGCTAGTAAATATAGGTTCACAGCCCAGTTAATTGTTCACAGATATTATGTCACTGTGCTTTCAGTAGTGATATCAGTTTGAGCCTGAGCTGAATTTAATGTAGTAGGTTATTCGTGTGTGTGTGTGGATAAGGTCAATGTAACAAAGGAAATTGGGAGAAATTAAAACTTGAGAGAATGGTCAAAATCAAGAAGCTAAAATGTAGAAAAAATACTTAGTATTTTATAACAGAAAAAATTAAGTGTTTTATTAATTGATGTTTATTAGGAATAAGGGAATGAGCTCACGACTCTAGTAAAAGTGTATTTTTCAGCATTGTCTCCAAAGAGAACCAACAGAGTGTAAATACCAGCAGTGGATATTGAGGAAAAAATATAATATTCATACCTACTACCTATGTTTTAGATTCTCTTTCACTCTGCATTGGAATATTATTTGAAGAGTAGTTGATTTCATGTCTCTGGCCAGGGAAACATTAAAAATAAAAAGTGTTTGAAATATCTTATTGCCAGAAGGCAAAGGTCTTTTGAAATACTAGCATAGCATTGAAGAAGCCAACTTTATGGCATTTCCATTAGCTAAATTGGTACAAAGTGAGACTCAAAAAGACTAATTATTAGCAATAACTATTGCTAATTGGAACAAATTGAGTCTGTGAAAATCTACGACTCCTTAATGGTATTCAAAAGGGAAAAGTTAATATGATCTATATAAAAACATAGTTGTATTACAAAATGATGAAATAGTCTTAAGAGAGGAGTTAAATGTATAGGTCAGTCGATCATCTGCTGAACAGTAAAACCTCTTAAGGAAACTTATAATAATATGCTTATTTTTTGTCTTCCTAGCCCTGCAGGCTATCAAAGACATTACTCATTTTCTTAATCTCTTTGCTTCCTCTTCTGGAATCATTACATGTCTGCAGGAAGAAAGCAGATTCAAATGCTGGGATCAACTTAAAGGGGGTTTCTATCTTTTGACTGGAAATTGACATGACAATTCACTAGTTGGAGGGACTGAAGTGTGTCTTCAAAAAAAATCTCACTCCTGCGGTGCTTGGGTGACTCAGTCTGTTAAGCGTCCGACTTTGGCTCAGGTCATGATCTCTCAGCTCAGTAGTTCGAGCCCTGCTTTGGGCTCTGTGCTGATGGCTTAGAGCCTGTAGCCTGCTTTGGATTCTGTGTCTCCCTCTCTCTCTGCCCTCCCCACTCATGCTCTCTTTCTTTCTCTCTCTCTCTCTCTCAAAAATAAATAAACATGAAAAAAAAAGGAAAAAAAAGATCTCAGTCCTTAGAAAAGAGTTAGGTGATCTTCATGCTTCTTGCCACCTATTAAAAACATGAAATCATTGTAATTTGCCAATCACTAATTTACAAGTTTCCAGTACTGCTGACTGATATGGGAAATACATATTAATACAGAACCATTGATTACCATTGATTATTTTAGGCAGGCTGAGCAAAACTTGAAGAATTGGCCTTTTGGAAAGAAAATGCAGTAAAACAAAATGAAATAAAACCTAGATGAAAGAGATGGGGCCAGAAGTTCTGTTTATATAATGAGGTATATATCATTTTTTAATTGTAGGGATAAAAATCCTGCTTTATGGGGACGCCTGGGTGGCTCAGTCGGTTGAATGTCTGACTTCGGCTCAGGTCATGATCTCACAGTTGGTGGGTTCGAGCCCTGCGTTGGGCTTTGTGCTGACAGCTAGCTCAGAGCCTGGAGACTGTTTTGGATTCTGTGTCTCCTTCTCTCTCTGACCCTCCCCTGCTCATGCTGTCTCTCTCTCTCTCAGAAATAAATTAAAAAAAAAAAATCCTGCTTTATGTAGTTTGAATGCATGGTAATGGTGACAGTGAATGTCACTTAAGTTAATGTGACCTCATTTAGACATGAATGCTCTTACATTGGGGTCATTTGTGTTTTATACTGAACATTGCGATAAATTCTGAGGACAGAGAGTTGTAGCACCGTTATTCCAGGGGAAATTCTGCCTGCATTTAAAAATAGAGAATCTTTTAATATTGAATTTTTAAAACTCTTGAGCATTATAAGTATTTCTTCTATGGTAAATTAGTAACATAAAAATAGTTTTAAAAATGTTATAAATAATAAAATATGGTAAAATTCATTTTACTGACCTGACCATCTGGTCACAAACAAAAACAATATCATGTAAGTGGTTACAGTGGGAATGCAAATCCCTATTAGTTCTGATGAAAATGAACCTATCCCATTTTAAAGACTGTATTTTCAAAATTTGTTAGTCATCCTTTACTACTCTTGGCAGTATTCGAAATGCTCAGCCTTAAAGCAGTGAAGGAGACAGAATGTCTGTGCTCCCATGAAAAGGTACCATTGCAGAGAGGAGGAAGTATCCAAAGAAGAGACGAAAAAGGTAATCTATAATTGGAGATTGTACTTTTATGTGCTTAGAAAGCAAATGTCATATATAAAAAGTCTAAAGGTGGGGTGCCTGGGTGGCTCCATAGGTTAAGCGTCTGACTCCTGATTTCAGGTCATGATCACATGATTAGTAAGATAGAGCGTCATGTTGGGCTCCAGGGCTCCATGCTGATCATAGATTCTCTCTCCCCCACTCTCTACCCCTCCCCTGCTCACTTGTGCGCTTGCTTTCTCTGGCTCAAATAAATTAAAAAAAAAAGTCTCAAGGACATTGCCTCTTTATAATGATGATTGTATAATTTATTGTCTAAACAGGGCACTAAGGTTTTAAAATAATTGAAGTAATTTAGTTTTTAAATATTTGTTGACTGAGAAATTGGTTTTATTATCTGGGTTTATAAAATACTTTTACTCAAATTATTTTTAGTTTTAATATTCTCAAAATGAATATAACATGCATTTGTGTACATCAAAGCATACAAGTTTTTAACGATTGATTTTCTAACATTAAAAGAGCACAATTTGAATATTTAATTTTGGTGTATATGCACATATTTTAATCAGTTTTTAAACTTTGTTAGTTTCTAGTACTGTATTACTGGTATTTTTCTGAAGGACATTTTTTTTCAACGGGTTTTATTTTTATTTTCCCAGATAATTCCAATACTTTAAAAAGTAATTTCATTATTGGGGTACCTAGCTCGCTCAGTCAATAGAGCATGTGACTCTTGATCTCGGGGTTGTTAAGTTTGAGCCCCATGTTGGTTACAGAGATTGCTTAAAAAATAACATCTGTAAAAAATACAATTTTATAATCAGTAATTTTGAAACATTTGATATTTTTAATGAACTCTTCTCTAAAGACCATACTTTTTTAAATAGAGAAAATATTCTTTCCATGGTGAGCCACCTGGAAACACCCAAGCAGTTTTTTTTCCCTAAATGGAAGATATTCTCAGTCTTTATTCTGCCCATATTGAAGTATATAAATATTTTAATCCATGTATTTTTCTAGGTACTGCTTTTTAGCTTACTTTAGAAGAAGTTTCTTTGATAAGACCTTTCTTTCTCAACCCCAAACTCATAAATTCTATTTAAAATCTTTTTTAATATTTTATGAAATTTAGATGTAAATCATAGGCCTTCACAATTTAACTCAACTCTGGTATAAAATGTAAATTTTTCCAATTAAAAACAGGAGTTCTGTCAAAGGATTCTTCCAACAAGTCATGATATCAGACAGTTTAGTTATAAAGTTTCAAGAATAAATCTTATAAACTGTTTGACATTTTATCATTCAGTTTGTTCAGTTGCTTACTTGTTCTGGAATAATTTTAACTATTTTCTGATTTGCAAATTTTGTCTTCAGATTGTTGGTAGAAGTCAAAATAGTGGTTGAGGACTGATGAAAGGAGTGAAAAGAAAGTTTTGTGGAGTGATGGAACTATTCTGTATCTCATTTGGGTAATGGTTACACAAGTTAATACTTTTATTGAAACTCATCAAAATGCAGTCTTAAAATCTGTGCATTTTGCTGCATGTAAATTTTATCATGATAAAAAAGTCAAAACCAAAGCAAAATAAAAACCTAAGTGCTCATGTGAGGAGAATTAAACAAACCAAAGTAAGCTATAAAGCCTAATAGCATTCATATAAGTTAAAAATACACATACATAAAACAACAATACATGTTTTATAGAACACATATCAAACAAAAAAAAAACATATCACTTAACAGTATAGAATGTTTGGTTGCAGAAGTTGAAGGAGGTGTAGAAATAAGGGGAAAGGGGGATTAAAAAATTAATTATGAGTTTTCTTGCATTGTCCTTTTAAAAGGTACAAACTTCTATACTGAAGTCCAAAATTTAAAGAAGATAGTGTTACTAGAATTCTGTGAACAGTCTTTCTTAGTGGAAATTTTATAAACATATTTACATTGAGAATTTGTCTTAGTCATTCTAGTCGACCTGAGAGTAAGTTTCCTGAAACTTGGTCCATGAAAATGCTTCTCAGTGCAGTCAGAAGTAATGACACAATAACAAATATAACTGAAAATTCTGAAATACACATGACTGACTTCTTTAAAAATTTTTTTTAATGTTTATTTACTTTTGAGAGAGAGACAGAGACAGAGCATGAGCAGGGGGAGACAGAGAGAGAAGAAGACACAGAATCTGAAATTGGCTCCAGGCTCTGAGCTGTCAGAACAGAGCCTGATGCAGGGTTCCAACTCAGGAACCATCAGATCAAGACCTGAGCTGAAGTCAGACGCTTAACTGACTGAGTCACCCAGGTGTGCCCTGGCTGACTTCTTTTAGTAAGAAAGTAGAACAAGGGAAAATAGGTCTGTGGCAAAGCATTCAGCCCATTTCTGTTTTTCACACATATTAAATACAGGTTATTGATTTGAAGAATATTTGCACAAGCACTGTAGTCCACATGTGAACGCAAAATTACACTTAATCTTTAGGAAGGAGATGTTCAAGAATGTTCCCATCTTTGGATGGTGTTCAGATACCTTCTGAATAAAACATGGGTTTGTTCTAAATTAAGTAAAAGGGTGGATTTTGAAGTACAGAATCAATATCATCAGGTTATAAAACATGATATTGCAAAATCCCAGCCTATTAACTTGTATTATTCAATCACTAATGAGCATATACTTGTAGACATTTAGCTTAGATGTATGGGAAAAATTGTACTGTGTCTTTCTGACACACGTCATAATAGGAGTTTCATAGTGGTATGAAGTATTTTTATTTGTTTTCATTATTATTTTATAATCTGTCCTTAAAACAGCAAATAATATTGTAGTATGATTCTAAATAAGCAAAACTTTTGTAGAATTATTAAATGATAGATTCAGAGACTAACTTGTAGGTTAGTCAGACCTTTAGTCAAAACCTCTGTATGTTACTTGAGAATGGATGCTGATACCATGCAGGTGATTCAGAGGGTCAGTAATTGAAGTTCTGTCATCTATAACACTTTCTAAAATGTACATGCAGGTTTCCTCCTACCTAAAAGTATTTAAACAGATTTGTATAATTTTGTATGTTAATTTTATTTTAATATATAATGTAGGGTACCATTTCAAAAAAATTTTTGTGAGTAATTGGCTACTTCACATTTTTTAGTTTAGTTTAATATGGAAAATAATTTTAAAGAAAAAAATATACATTTGATATAAGGGTACAAAACACCATATAATGAATTCTGGACTCTTAATTTGTAGGAATAGGTATTTATCCTTTATAATAGGCATATATCCTTTAGAATAGGGAAAATTTATGCATGTCCTTCAGTACAGTATTAAATTAGTAAAATGAAAGAGTAATGTTACTCAGTACCCTATGTCTTTAACTCTTTCTGATATGAAATGTGGTTTCCTAGGTTAGAAGAGAAAAGAGAAGTAGACTTTCTAATAATCTTACTGCCTAACTCTCTATAAACTATTATCTTCATTCTTTCTGATTTAAAAATAATTTGATATACTACATTCCCACCCAACTCACAAATAAAATGATGATAAAACTTATTCTTAGAGGTGTTCTGCTTTAATAGTACTTCACAGTGAAAACATGAGCATCATGGTAAAAACAAAATTTTCTCATTATTTAAAAATGCAGAAATCATAGGTAGCTTCTGTAAAATTTGTAGCTGAACTACTTGTGTTTTTGCATGATACAAATGGCTTTGTCAAATTTGTGTTAGTCCTTTTGAGTAATGAGAATCCCTGTTGGTTTTGTTTTGTCCTTACACATTAAATTAAACTAAATGTCTTGATGACTCTTAAAATCTGTCAAATTATTATAATAATTAGAAATGTCTAGAAATGTGGAGAATCTATATGACCATTTTATTTAAGCTTTAGAAGCACTATTGAAGCACATTTTCACCATTAAATGCCAATTCAGACAGAGGCCTTTGAAGTAAATTGTTTACATTGATTTGCAATCCCATAAGCCTTTATAGAAGCTATCCTCTTTGAGTTTACAACCTTGCTTAATTCAGCAGAAAATTACTTTCCGCCTATTTCAGAGACCCACTTAGAGGACTTGAGCTCAATTAAGAGAATTCTGCCAGTGATGATGATGGAGGACTTGAGAACTTCTTTGATAACAGGACATGCGATTCTGTATGTACATAGAACAGCCTTTGCTTATGGAGAACTGACTTTGTACCTCTGACTAAGGGGATGATAAAGGTGAAAAAGTACTTACCATGGCACCTGGCACAGTATAGACTCCCAAATTGTTGTTCCTGTGAAAGAGAAGTGAAGAAATTGTTAACCTCCTCAAAACCTCTCATCGCTAGCAAAGAGGGATATAGAATTAAGATTCTTCCTGTGGCTAAGCAACTCTTAAGTAGGTAGCACTTTCTGTAATTTCAAAAGGTTGAATGTATCAGAGTACCTATAACATGTGAAATTAAAAAAGCAAAGTGACCAATAGTATTGGGTATTCTTTAGAATACCCAAAAGATAGGAAACACAGCTCTTACGAAACCAGATGTGCTAGTAGAGAAATTTTTAAATAATAACTTTTAGTTTATTTATTTATTTTGAAAAAGAGAAAGCATGGAACCCAATGTCAAGCTTGTACCCATGAATTCTGAGATCATGACGTGAGCTGAAGTCAAACGCTTAACCAACTGAGCCACCCAGGAGCCCCATAGTAGAGAAATTTTTAGAAAGAATTAAAATGCTTCCTTAAAATTTACCCAGAAAAGGATGCTATATCATGATTAAGAAAATATACAAGGCCCTTCTTTTACAATGTTTTTATTGCCTTGTGTACTCCACATTCTGAAAAGTCATATTGTGAGTCAACTATGTGCTGAGGTAAAGGAAGCCTACAGAGAGGTGATCACACTCAACTGCAGACAGTAACTGCGTCTCAATTCTAGCTCTGCCATTTGGTAACCTCTTAACTGGGAATATTAATAATTTCATCACAGAGCTGTTGGGAAGGTTAAATAAGTTAATATATGTAAAGCACTCAACAGAATGTAGCAAATAATGAACACTGTATAAATGTTGACAATTATTAATATTTTTACTTCATAAGCATGGATTTTCAGTAATCAGGAAATGGAAGAGCAAAGCAAAGAATCCTTAGTGTGCTAAGCATGTACATATTTTTGTTTATCCAATGGAATTTTTATCAAATGTGAGAGGTCATTTGTTTACTTAATGGAGTTTAGGCTCAAAGAAAATGACTGGTTTGCATGAGGTCATGTTAGTCCTTGATTCATTTGCCTTCATGTTTTTTATCTGCTGAGGATCACTTTCACCTTCTTGTAGGTACACACAGTTTCCTTTGAAAATTTCCCCTCCCTGACAGGCATGTTAGTCACCAAACCTAACAAGGGTAATATGATCAGGGTCTGACCACACAACCAATATTGCGTAAATATTACAAAAGAAGGATCTTATTTTTATGCAGATATCTTGGTGACAGGACATACTTTGGGATCAGTAAGCTGGCATCACGTAAACCTCAGGCTGTCTGCAAATATGTCACCCCCCCACACATTTTTTGTTCACACACATAGAGGGAAGGAAAAGGGTTCACCTTGGGAGTGAGATAGAGAAATGCAGAGACTACTATGAGCAGTTATATACCAATAAATTGGGACAATCATGAAGCATAAACTAGAAACATATAATCTACTGAGACTGAATTATGAAAAAATAGAAAATATGAACAGGCTGATTACTAGCAAGGAGATTGAATCATTAATTAAAAATCAGCTATCAGAGTAAAGTCCAGGACCACATGGCTTTGCTGGTATATCCTACCAAACATTCATTCATTCTTTCATTCATTTATTGAGAGAAAGAAAGAGAGTGCACATTTGAGTAGGGGAGGAGTAGGGAGAGAGGGGGAGAGAGAGCCAGCAAGCTCCATGCTGGGCCTTGATCTCATAACCATGAAATTGTGACCTTAGCCAAAATCAGGTCAGACTTTTAACCGACTAAGCTACCCAGGCATCCCAGTTCTACCAAACATTTAAAAAAGACTTAATACCAGTCCTTCTCAAACTCTTCTCAAAAAAAATAAAGTGGAAGGAACACTTCCAAACTCATTTCAGTAGGCCTCTAGGGACCTTTACACCGTGACTGGACAAGAACACTACAGGAAAAGAAGATTAGAGATCAGTATCCCTGATGAACATAGATGCAGAAACCCTTAACAACAACAACAGTTCAGTAATATATTGAACCGACCATTTACCATGATCAAGTGTGTTTTATTTCATGGATGCAAGAAACTTTCAAGTACCACAAATCAATCATTGTGACACATCTTTTAACAAAATGAAGGACAAAAGTCATATGATTATCTCAATAGATGCAACAAAGGTATTTGACAAAATTCAACATCCATTCAAGATAAAAACTCTCAGCAAAGTTGATATAGAGGGAATGTACCTTAACATAATAAAAGCCATATATGACAGACCCAAGCTAACATCATACCTGATGGTGAAAAGCTGAAAACTTTTCTTCTAAGATGGGAAAAGAGAAAGATGCCCACTCTTGCCACTTTTATTCAACATAGTGTTGGATGGCCTAGCTGTAGCAACTAAAAGAAGTACAAAGGTCTCCAAATCAGAAAAGATAAAGTAACCCTATCTCTGCAGTTGATGTGATATCACATATTAAACACCGTAAAGACTCTATCAAAAACTCTTAGAACTAACAAACTAATTTAGTAAAGTTGCAGGATACAGAATAAATGTATAAAACTCACTTACATTTCTCTATGCTAACAACAAAGTATCAGAAAGATAAATTAAGAAGAGAGTCTCATTTATATTTGCATCTAGAAGAATGAAAGTATTCAAGAATAAATTTAACCAAAGTGGACTTGCACACTGAAAATTATAAACATTAATGAAAGAAATTGAAGAAAACACAAATAAATGAAAAGATATCCCATGCTCATAAATAGGAAGAATTAATATTGTTAAAAATATCCTTACTACCAGGTCACCAGGTGGTTCAGTCATTTCAGGAAACAACTCTTGATTTCTGCTCAGGTCATGATCCCATTGTTGTGGGATAAAGCCCCACTTCTGGCTCTGAGCTGAGCGTGGAACCTGCTTAGGATTCTCTCTCTCTCTCTCTCTCTCTCTCTCTCTCTCTCTCCCCCCCCCTCCCCTTTTACCCCTCTTTCTCACTCATTCTCTCTCTCTCTCTAAAATAAAATTTAAAAAAATATTACAGGGGCGCCTGGGTGGCTCAGTCAGTTAAGCATCCAACTCTTGGTTCTGGCTCAGGTCATGATCTCATGTTTCATGAATTCGAGCCCCACATTGAGCTATTCGCTGACAGTGCAGAGCCTGCTTTGTTTTATTTTATTTTTTTTCCTCTCTCTCTCTCTGCTTCTACTGCTCTTTCTCTCTCTCAAAATAAATAAATAAACTTTAAAAATTTTTAAAAATGTTCATACTACCAGAGTGAACTTTACATTCATTCAGTGCTACACTATGAAAATGCTAGTGGCATTTTCACAAAAATAGAATAAACAATTTTTAAATTTGTATGGAGTGACAGACCTTGAATAATGAAAATAGTGTTGAGAAAGAAGAACAAAGCTGGAGACATCACACTCCGTGATTTCAAACTATGTTACAAAGCTGTAGTGAAATAGTATGGTTTTGTCATAAAAACAGATACATGGATCAATGGAATAGAATAGAGAGCCCAGAAATAAATCCACACATAATAGTCAGTTAATTTATAACAGACATGTCAAGAATATATAATGGGTAAAGGATACAATCTTCAATATAGGATGTTGGGCACACTGGATCCTTATGCCATACATGAAATCAACTCAGTTGGATTAAAGTCTTAAATGTAAGGCCTTAAACCACACAACTAGAAGAAAACATAGGAATTAAGGTCCTTGATAATGAGTTTTTTTTTCCCAAAAGTTTATTATCAAATTAGTTTCCACATTAACACCCAGTGCTCATCCTCACGAGTGCCCTCCTCCATGCCCCCCCACCCCCCCNCTTCTTAAAATGTGTCCGGGAGTTTTCCTTTGATTTCTATTTTTTGTAATAGCTTGAGAAGAATTGGGATTAATTCTNTATTCATTCCTTAGTAGGGTGTTCTTTAACTTCCATGTTTTTGGAGGTTTTCCAGACTTCTTCCTGTAATTGGTTTCAAGTTTCAAAGGATTATGATCTAACAGATTGCTTGGTATGATCTCATTTCTTTTATATTTTTTGAGGGCTGCTTTATGTCCCAGTATGTGATCNTTTTGTAAGGTTTCCAGTGGCTTCAGATCTTTTCCGTGTGATGTATGGGCGTGAGCGCAAGTACGTAGCTCTTTACTTCTCTGCCATCTTGCCCCTCCCCCAGTTCTGGAGCTGAGGAGTCCTGGTGATCTCTGCTAGTTTCTCTTTTCAGGATCTCCCAAGGCCTTCCTCTGACAGTGTGAGATGATACAATGCTTACGTGATTAAGTGAGGGGAATGATGTAGGCACTGTGGTGTAGAGTTATCTTGATAATGAGTTTTATAATTTAACACCAAAAGCAAGGCAACAATAGCAAAAAAAAAAAAACAAAAAAAAAACCAAGTGGGATGATTATCAGATTAAAATTTTTGCATAAAAAGGGAAACAATTAACAAAATAAAAAGGCAATTTGTAGAATGGTAGAGAAAGTTTGCTTATCATATATTTGGTAAGGGCTTAATATTCAAAATATATAAAGAATTCCACAGTTCAGTAGCAAAAAAGAAAAAAAATCTGATTTAAAAATGGGCAGAGGGACTGAATTTTTTCAAAGATGAAATGCACATGGCCACCAGGCACATTAAAAGGTACTCAACATAATTTATCATCAACGACATAATGAGATGTCACCACAGACATACCTGTTAATATGGCCATCATCAAAACAACCGAGCTGACAAGTGTTGGTGAGGATGTGGAGAAAAAGGAATTCTTGTGCAGTATGGTGGACATGTAAATTGGTATAGCTACCATGGTAGAGAGTATTGAGGTTCCTCAGAAAATTAAAAATAGAACTACTGTATGATACAGCAATTCCATTTCTAAGTATTTATCAAAAAGAAGTGTAAACAGTATATCTGCATGCCCTTGTGCCTTGCAGCATTATTCACAACTACCTGATGCCATGCAATCCTCTGTGCTGTACAACACAATAATTTCCTGCATTGAAATATGCATTTTCTAGAATGAAACTTGGGGGAAAAGTGCAAATTAGCTCTCCTTCAAATCCCAGCGTATAATTTTATCTTGCTGTTAGGCAGCATGCAACACTAGCTCTTAAGTTGGTAATTAGGACCGAGGATAAAACCCACATGCCAACTGCTAAGGTATAGAAAATACTCAAATGTTCCCTCATTTCAAAGCTCTGACTGGTAAAAATTTTGGCTTTTATTTTCTGGTGATGGAATCCCTAAGAGCAAAATGAATAGCCAGCCAACTTGAGTTTTATGAGATTTGGATTGTCAGAGAAATCTGAGGGTGGCATCCAGGGGCATCTGATTTGCCCAATACCTATATTGATTTTTAGGCCATAAAACTGGCAGCAAGAGCAACTGGACTCCTGACCTGGCAGAGTCACCAGCTTTGGAAGTTTTCCCGGCGTACTTTCAAGTGTGAGGCAGAGAGATGCTGCAGTGAGCAGAGCCAGGGACAGCCAGATATGCAGAATGAGGTACTTGCACTAAGTGCAGAGTAGGAAAACTTTGCTGCTTCTGCACATCTGGGTATGAGCTAACTTCTGGACCATAGTCACTACTACCAGTACTTTTTCCTCTTTTGTGTTTAAGATAAATTCATCTCGCTTTATGGAATCCTGAGAAACCGTTTGCGAATCTGATCAATCAGAAGTGCTACATTTGAAATGGTGTAGAGGAACTAGATATCACTGGACAATAACTGGATGGTTTTTGATAGAAAACTAGATGCTATCCTTTTGTGAAGGTTTAGTTCCACTGTCATTTATACATTGAAGAATTCGTTGGGGCATTTTTGAAATAAGTATGCCTATAAGGTTCAAAGATAAACTACAAATTGAAAAGACACAGTCAGATAATTCAGCAATAATCAGAGATAGACAGGACACACATACACACACACACACACACACAGAACAAAAAATCAGAATTGAAAGTATATCATTTTTTTCTTGTGTGAGAAATCCGTGGAATTCATGTTTAAGTTCCAAAAGTGCACATTTCAATAAATGTTGACATATGAATATACCTGTGAAATCACCACCATCAAGGCAGTGAATATATTCGCCGTCTCCCCGCCCCAAGTTCCTTTTGTCCTTTATAATCCCTCATTCCTTACCTTCATGTCCCTCGCTGGTATAGATTTCTAGTTGATAGGCTTTTCTCGGCACTTTAAAGATGTTTCTCCACTATGACTTGTCAGAGAAATCTCTCTCCCTCACACTTGAAAGTATGCTGGGAAAACTTCCAAAGCTGGTGACTCTGCCAGGTCAGGAGTCCAGTTGCTCTTGCTGCCAGTTTTATGGCCTAAAAATCAACATAGGTATTGGGCAAATCAGATGCCCCTGGATAGAACCCTCAGATTTCTCTGACAAGAGAAATTGTTTCTGATAAGAACTTTTTTTGTCATCCTCATCTTTATTCCTTTATATGTAATGTGTCTTTTTTTTTTCCTCTTCAGTTTTAAGACTTTGTATCAATGGCTTTGAGCAATTTGATCATGTCATATTTTGGTGCAGTTTTTAAACCTGTGTCTTGCCTTTTGCATTTGTGGAGTTTTTCACACAGTCATCTATAGTTTCCTCAAACTTGTAAAATTTTAGCCATTATTCTTCAGATGTTTTTTTCTCTACACCCTCTTTCTCCTCTCCCTATGGAACTTTTAATTATGCATCTATATTAGGCTGTTTGAAGTTGTCATATAGCTCAGTAATTCTCTCTTTATTATATTTTTAGCCTTTGCTCTCTGTTTCATATTCTACAGTCTCTACTGCTAGGTCTTCAAGTTGATCAGTTGTTTCTGCTGCAACATCTAATCAGCCATGCAGAGGATTTTTCATTTCTAACATAGTAATTTTAAGCTCTGAAATTTTGATTTGGACTCTTTTTTTAAATCTTTTTAATATTTTCCATGTCTCTACTCAGCATCTCTCTACTCTATTGTAATTCCCTTAACTTTCAAGCCTGTGGAATACAGTTGTAATAACCAGTTTAATGCCATTACCTTTAATATTAATACCTTATTCTGGTTTACCTTTGATTGGTATTTCTCTCTTAATTTGGAGTTGCATTTCTTTCTCCATTCCTTTTTATCTTTAAAAATTGTTTTTAAAAATGTTTATTATTTTTGAATGAGAGAGAGACAGAGCATGACTGGGGGAGGAGCAGAGAAAGAGGGAGACACAGAATCCGAAGCAGGCTCCAGACTCCAAGCTGTCATCACAGAGCCCAGTGGCGCAGGGCTCAAATTCATCAACTGTGGGATCATGACCTGAGCTGAAGTAGGTGCTTAATTGATTGAGCCACCCAGTTGCCCCTCTCTATTCTTTTTTAAAAGGTGAAAGATTTATTCGATCTGAAGAGAAACCAGAGTATCTCTCTATTCTTTTTTAAAATGGAATGCTAGATGTTGTAAATTTTACCTTCTTAGGTACTGGACATTTTTGTGTTGATATAAGTGTGATTGAACTTGTTCTGGGATGCAGTTATTTGGCAACAGTTCCTACTTGTGAGATTTCTTAGTTAAGTAACACAGTAGCCATGTTGTGTCAGGCCTATTTATAGCTGCCTGGGTTTCCTTGGATTCCCAGTTCCAACATCTCAAGTCAGGAAGTCTACTAGGCTGTGTGTGGGCTTTCCCTCCCTGCTCCATTTTCTGGAGACAGTGGGCTGTGGCAATTATAGAGCTAATTTTGCTTTTATCTTGGCTGTGAGTGATCACTCTCCTTTTTTACTTAAAATTAAATGTGCTAAAAATATTATTTTATGTATTTCATCTACTGTTGTAGTTGTTTATGCCAGGAGGGTTAAGTCTGGTCCCTCCCATTCCATCTCAGTTGAAAATAGAAGTCAACTAAGATAATTTATAGCTAAAATAGGAGAGAATTTGCTGTAGTAGAAAATAAAGAAAACACTAGTTATTCGGTACATAATTAAAAAACTGATCAGTTAGAAAGAAAATGACCTGCATGTATATGGAAAATTATTACCAAATAATTATAACTTACTTGATTTGTAGAAAACCTACAGACTACTTAAAAATTGGAAAAATTTACACGTATTTGGTAAAACCTAGAGTTACCCATTTTTACCACTTAGGTCACAAAAAATGATTTCTTAGTTGGATTAAGTTTCTAAAATATAATAAACAAAATTTTTTAAGTTTCAGAAGGGAATAATTGAGAGTAATTTTGTGACTTTGGGTTACATAAACCAAAATTATAAGCCACAAATCTAGATTGATAAACTTGATTATAAAAATTAAAAAGTCTCTGTTACCAAAAAACTCCACCATAAGCAGTATTATAAGGAAAGTGGCAGATGGGAAAGAGTATACATATAACAGACATTGGAGATGTATTAAAATATGTGAAATGATGAAAATAACACACTAATGGAAAACAGGGCTGAAAATATAAACTACTATTGACACTGCAGAAAATGCAAACGATCAAGAAACATATCAAAACAGTCAAGCATTTTTTTCAATTGGCTAGAGTTTAATACTAAATATGATAGACTTATGGGAAATAGGTAATCTCAAAAAATTTAAAAATTATGTGTCTTAGGACCAATAACTATGTATCTAGTTATGTATTCTTGTTATCCAGTTATGTATTCTTGTTATATATCCAGTTTTAACATAGTTAAGAACAAGAAGGAATAAAAAGATTTTCATCCTATTGTAAAAAAAAATGGGAAACAACCCATATTTTCATTAGTGGGAAATAATTAAATTACACATAAATTATGGTATGTACACATTATGTCATACTATGTATCACTTTTGAAAATGACGTTGAAAAGTTTCTGAGGGAATTATTGTGGTTGGAAGGAAGAAGAGGGAAGGAAGCCCTTTTTATAATAATACATGTAATATGGTGTTTCTGCCAAAAATATAAACACACACATACACACACTAACACTGTGTAGTTCTCTAAATACTTGAGTGAATGTGTGTGTGTATGTGTGTGTGTGTGTTTGTGTGTGTGTGTGTGTATTTAAAACATAAAAAAGCCTGGGAATATACTCATTAATCTGATAACAGGGATTACCTATGGTAGTCAAATTGGATTTTACCTTAATCTATAATATTTTGTTTTTTAACATTGAGAATGCATTCTCTATTCCTTGTGCAATTGTATAAATAATACCAAAGAAACACTAAAAAAGGTTTATTTAGGAAGAATTTGTATGTGGGGGTTGGTGCGTGCATGCATGGAGGCGAAGTAGTGGAATGTGGTGCTTGCCTGCCACTTTTGTAACATAGCATCCGTTCCTCCTTTCCCAGTTAATAGAGCCTTTGAGTTCCTTTTTGTTGCTTTGTTTTATTTTGCTTATTTTGCTTATTTAGCTTTGTATCACTTAAAATTGAACAGGTCTTTATTTTCTTACTAGGACATTTTCTGTTCTATTGCCCATTACATTTCAAAAATAAACAAAACAGCCTGTTACTATCTAACCTTCTGCTTCTCTTCACGAATTGAGTCACTAGGCAAGTATGGAGCATGACTTCAATCTCATGAGTGTGGAAGGGTAGACTGGGAAAGGAAAGATACTTTGGAAATTTGCTTTGAGACATGTCTGCATGATCAAACAGTAATATTTCCATTTCACTCTTATGTCACTGAGACTATAGATTTGAATCAATTGGAATTAAAGTGATAGACTAATAAATTAAAAAAGTAAGAAATATAAGATTAAATAAAGTATATAAGATTCTAACAGTAGGAGTTTTGATAATATCTTGATGTCTCCTGTTTCCCTTCTGTCAGTGGCCACGCTGTCAGAGGATAGCCCTGGTAACCTGAGACCTGGGGAAGCTCCCTTGATCCACTGCTCTGCTCTCTTGCATGCCCCTGTAGATTGCAGGATAGTGATGTATCTAGATACCATGATCTAGTATTACGTTTTTTGAGAATTTACAAATGGCTTTTAATGTACTAGTGAATCTATGCTGTATACCTGTTGAATACTAGTTTTTAAAAATCTTTTGAAAAATAGGGATAACATATATGTATGTGCATTAAAACAAAAACTTTAAAATGATTATCTGATCATGAAAAATGACACTAGCAAAATAATTTTTGGTACATATTTGTAATTTTACCTTTTCTCAGCCTTCTCTCTAGTATCAGGTCAATGCAGTTTTTGTGAAGAATGCATTTTTAGGGCCTTATTTTTTCTTTTTCCTCATCATATTTCCTTGAGTGTTATTAAAATTTCAGTCTTGTGGCTAAGAAATCCCTGATAAACTCATAGAAAATTCTACTCAATGAAAAATATGGTTAGTTACATATTTGTAACAAAATATAGAAATATTTTAACAGAAGTATTGTTGCAGGTACAGTCTTTTTGTTTTCATGCAGACTAACAATTTTAGACAAATATTTTTGTCTAAAATCATCAAATAAAAACATCAAATAATTTGCTGCCATTTGTGATTATTTTCAATATTTGTCAGGTGCAATTGCTGCAAGAATATAGAGCTTCTCAGTATTATAACATTTCAGAGGAAAATCTAACTACATCCAATAAAACTAGGAACTTCATTATTTTTACAAATATTTTAGGGTTCAATTAAATTTCAGATATAAGTTTCACTATCTGAGCTTTCAGTGTTTAATTTGTTTCGTTCTTGTGTGACTTTTAAAGTAAGCTTCTTTCTTATATAACATACATACTGAAGAGTGAACAAATCACAAGTTGTACAGCTCGGTGAAACTTCACTAAGTGGTCACTGCCAATGTAAATGCCACTCATATCAAGAAATAGATCATTATGAGGTTTTCAGAAGTTCCCATCCTGCTCCCCATCAATAACTATTAGTAGTCCAAACAATTGTTGTTGTTTTTCAGCTCAGAAAAATCGTCTTTACCCACTGTTCATTTTATGAAGTGGTGCAGTATTCACATTAGTTTTTTCTGTGTGTGTGTGTGTGTGTGTGTGTGTGTGTGTGTGTGAGAGAGAGAGAGAGAGAGAGAGAGAGAACATGAGTGAGAGGAAGACTCCTGGTAACACTTCATCTACTACTGTTATGATTTAAAGATGATGCATTATGTAAGCCCATCTTCCCATGTTCATTGATAAGGATGGTCACTGTGAGAACTGGATATTTAGTGTAGGTATAGATCCTTCACACAAAGCCCAGAACAATCATTTGGAAGAGTCAGTGCCAATTGCTCAGAGTAATGTAGTGAAATGGGTTTTCATTTCAGCACATGGCTGCAGAGTGGCAGATGCTTCGAAATCTGAAGAAAACAAGAGGAAAGACAGGAAGTGAAGGTGCGGAGGTGTGAGGAAACCAGTAAATCACATCTTTTTTCCATCTTGAATTTAGAACCCTGGAAAAGAGACTGGTAGAGATCTAATATTGTCTTTGATACTGATAAAGCTAATCATAGAATATGACTTTAGTTTGCAGACCTAACGACTTGCTAAGACTCATTCAAGGCAAACTTTGGGTCTATTAAGTAGATATACTGACCAGGGGTAGCTGCCTTAAATGGACAGAGAAGAAAAAAGAATAATCCCTAGTTCTTACAGATGTTTAATAGATTAGTTTTGCTAATTAAAAAACATGAATTAATGCCTATCAGACCCTTGGTAATCAAGGACATATATATTCCACACCTATATGGAGTAGAATAAATATGGGATGAGGAAAGAAGACTAGGTATTACAGGGTCATTGGTATTCTTCATGGGAAAATGAAACCATGGGAATGGAGATTTCCTCCGTAGTATTACATGTTAGTCATAACAACCTCTTTACAGACTGCCTGTATGTCTAAATGCTGTCTTCTGCTATAATCAAGATAATTTCAACTTAATGTTCAAAAAGGCTTAGATAAGCACATATGCCTATACAGAGATTAATATAATCCTCCTCAGAATATATAAAATATATTACTTACACAATTAATCAGCCCTTTGGTGGCCTAAATAGCACTGAATTATTAATTACTCCTGTCTTTCAAATAAATATAATTTGATTAAATAATTTGACCCCAGAAGTCCAATTATTGTTTATTTCTCTTATTGATAATGTTAAGTAAATCTAAGGCATTCTGCAGAAACAATAACAACAAAAAAAGGAAAAAAAGTAGTTCTAATATGTACAGTCTGTAAGCCAGAAAACTTAGCCTTTATAACAGACTGAAATTTAAAATCCATTTTTTAAAGGTTGATATGTGAGCATGTGGGGGAAAAAAGCAGTAATCATCAAAGCCACTTGGCCTCATTAAAATAAACTCCGTCAGAATAACTATTACAATTTTTTTCCGACAAGGTTATGAGATTGGTAGTTTATAGAAATACGAAGGATAATAAAAATAGAAATAATTGGAAGAATAATAACAATAGCAATAATGTTCGCTTTCATCTTTTGAGCTCTAACAACATGAATACTAGTTCTATTTATGGCTGTTATTGTTGCTGTTGTTTTTTTTAAGAAGCTTGAGGTAGATGAAAATATACCAGGTGCTGTGGGCTGAATGTTTGCAGGCTCTCAAAATTCGCATGTTGTAATCTTAATGCCTAGGTATTAAGTGTCAGTGCTGTTAGCACGGAGCCTGACACGGAGCTTGAATCTGCACACCGTGAGATCATGACCAAAGCTGAAATTAAGAGTTGGGTGCTCAGTCACCTGAGCCACCCAGATACCCCTGATTACTGATTCAGTCTCCTTAGTAGTAATTGATTTATTCACCTTTTCTTTTTATTCATGGTACAGTCTTAGGAGATTGTATGGTTAAAGGAATTTATCCATTTCTTCTGGATTATTTTTTTTTTTGTGCTGTATAATTGTTCATAGGAGTTTCTTATGATACCTTTTGTATTTCCGCAGTATCACTTATATCTTCTGTTTCATTTCTGATTTTATTATTTGAGCTCTCTCTTGCCTTTTCTTGGTAAATCCAGGTAAAGGTTTGTCAACTTTTCAAGTAACTGGCTCTCAGTTTCATTGCTCTTTTCTCTTGTCTTTTCCTTCTGTTCTCTATTTCATTTATTTCTACTCTCTTTATTTCCTTCCTTCTTTATACTTTTGGGTTTTATTTATACTCCTTTTGCTAGCTCCTTTGGGTGTCAAGTTAGATTGTTTTTTTGAAATTTTTCTTCTTTCTTGAGGTAGGCCTGTATCACTATAAGTTTTCTTCTAAGACCTGTTCTTGCTGCATTCCATAGAATTTGAACTGTATTTACTCTTTTTTTTTTGGTCTCAAGGTACTACTTTATTTCCCCTTTGATTTCTTCATTGACCCATAGGCTGTTCATTAGCTTATTTTTAATTTCTACATATTTGTGATTTTTTTCAGTGTTATTTAAATGATTTGCATGTTTTGGGGCACCTGGGTAGCTCAGTTGGTTAAGCGTCCGACTTTGGCTCACGTCATAATGTTAACATTCATAAGTTCGAGCCCTGCGTTGGGCTCTGTGCTGACAGCTCAGAGCCTGGAGCCTGCTTCAGATTCTGTGTCTCCTTTTATCTCTGCCCCTCACCTTTTTTATCTCTCTCAAAAATAAACATTAAAAAATGAAATGATTTCTAATTTTATACTACTGTGGTCAGAGAAATTGCTTCTTATAATTTCAGTCTTCTTAAGCTTATTGAGACTTGTTTTATGGCCTAACGTATGATCTGTCCTACAGAATGTTTCATGTGCACTTGAGAAAAATGTGTATTCTGTTGCTTTTGAATGGAATGTTCTGTATATATCTATTAAGTCCAATATAGTCTAATATGTAATTTAAGACCAATATTTCCTTACTGATTTTTGTCTTGATGATCTAGCTGTTGGTAAAATTAGGGTATTAAAGCCCCCTACTATTATTATACTGCTGTCAGTTTCTCCTTTTAGTTCTGTTAATATTTGCTTTATACATTTAGGTGGTACTAAATTGGATATATAAATATGTACAAATGTTATATTTTCTGTCCTCCCTCCCCTCCCCTCTCCTCCCCTCCCTTCCCCTCCCCTTCCTCCCTTTCCCATTCCCCTTTCCCTTTCCTTTCCTTTCTTTCTGGCGGAGGGGTGGAAGGAGAGGGAGAGAAAGAGTTTTGAGAAGGCTCCAGCATAGAGCATAAGGTGGGGCTTGATCTTATAACTGTGAAATTGTAACCTGAGCTGAAATCAAGAATTTAATGCTTAACCAGCTGAGGTGCCTACATGCCCCACAAACGTTATATTTTCTTGTTGGGTTGACCCCTTTATCATTATGTAATACACATCCTGGTCTTTTATTACTTTTTTTTTTAAGAGAGCGTGTGAACAGGGGAGAGGGACAGAGGGAAAGAGAGAATCCCAGGTAGGCTCCATGCTCAGTGCAGAGTCTGATGCGAAGCATTTTCCCACAATCCTGGGATCATGACCTGAGCTGAAATCAAGAGTTGGAAGCTCAACCGACTGAGCCACCCAGGCACCGCATTGCAGGTTTTTTTTTTTTTTAAGTCTGTTTTATCTGATATAGGTGTAGCTACCCCAGTTTTATTTGGGGGGGTAGGGTAAGGAATTTCTGTTTGCATAAAACATCTTTTTCCATTCCTTCATTTTCAGTTTGTATGTGTCCTTACATCTTAAGTGAGCTTCTTAAAGGCCCATCTTTAGATGGGCCTTGTTTTATGCCGTTCAGTCATTTTACATCTTCTGATTGGAGAATTTAGTGTATTTATATTTTAAGTAGTTTTTGATGGACATATACTTATTGCAATTGTGCTAATTGTTTTCTAGCTTTTTTTTTTTTTACTTCCTCTCTGTTTCTCTTTTCTCTTGCTTTCTTGTGGTTTGATGACTTTCTGTAGCATTATGATTAGACTCCTTTCTCATTATTTTTATGTATCCACTGTATGTTTTTGCTTTCTGATTACCATGAGGCTTAAGTAGAATAGCCAACATATATAATAGTCTCTTGTAAGTTGGTTGCAAGTTAAGTTTAAACATATTCTAAAATGCTACATTCCCCTTCTCCCATTTTATGTTTTTGTTGTGACATTTTATATCTTTTTATTTTGCATATCCCTTAACTGTTCTAGTTATAGTTACTTTTATCATTTTTGTCTACCTTCACACCAGTTTTATACATGCCTAGCCTACTGCCTTTACTATATTTATCTTTACCAGTGAGATTTTACTTTCATGTGTTTTCTTGTTATTAATTTGTACCTTTTCTTTTTAGGCTAAACTTAAATTTATCTTTGTTTCATTAAGGTGCTATATTTTGGTAGGGTTTTATCAGTTTCTTTAGAACATACTCCCCTCTCTGTGCTTGTTTCTCTGTATTAAGCAAAACAGCTCTTCAGTCTTTTAGCTCTTTCAGCCTTGTATAGGACATGAACCTCAGTATTTAATCTTGCCTTAGCTCTTAACTGTCTTTGAAACCTTGTGATTATCTAAGCAGCCTGATTTCTTCTTGGAAGGATCCAGCTATCGAGGATGTGCAAACAAGGTCAGTGTTCCAGAGGGAGCAATCTTAGCACCTAGTTTCAGGCTTATTGGAAGCTACACCTTCAGCCAGCATCTATTAAGGTATGAAAATATATACAGTCCTATGACACCACAATTATAAATCCTGCTGGCTTCCAGACCAGACAGTCTAAAGGGTTCCCTTGGCAACAGTTGAAAAATCAGGGCACCAGATGTGTGTATGAGGTCCTTCCTGGGAAGTACTGTCAAGCTGTGGTGAGGCCAAGAGAAAGTGTAAAGATGGCATCTTCCAGTCTGTGTTTCCTGAGAGCACGTCCATAGACTCTAGATACTTGGTAAGCCTGAGGTCTGTCCCTTAGCCTGAGGCTCCAGGGCAAGTAAACAAGCCTTTTTTACAGGAAGACTGGAGGTTTGTCTTAGACTACTTTCTCTGTATTGGCCTAGGGGCCTGCCAAGAAGTGTTTCTGTGATTATCTCAAACCCACAGGGCCCAGAAATGCAATTTTTCTTGGCCATCAGAGCCAGGTGCTCTAGGGGCCTACCCTGTGTGGACCATGCATCTAGCTGTGAGCATAGCATGGGGGTGAGTCATTCACCATGTCCTTACTCAGTCCCTGGGAGTGGCGTGGGGGGTAGGTCATGCCTCCAGTGGTAGCAAGACGAAGGGAGAATGCAATAAATGGTATGAACCACTGCCTGAGTCCACAAAGAAAGTTCTAATAGACTCCTGCCCCTACAGAAGGTGTTTTAAGATTAGCTAATGAATCTCCTTCTCATATGATGTTGATACTCTTCAAATGCTGTGTTTGCACTGAGTCCCAGGGTAGTAAATCTGCAAGTGAGCCCTCAAGAGTTGAAATCTCCATTCTCTACAGCCTTGTGGTTCTGGATATAAAAGCCCTGTTGGCTTTTAAAGTCAGATGTTTTGTGGGATCCTCTCTAAAAGGCAGGTCCTCAGGCTCAGGGTACCTCATGTGGTGCACAAACACCTTGCTCCTCAAAGAGAAGCTTCTTAATTGTGAGATCTCCCCCATTTGTGGGTTGCCATGCTAGGTGTGCGGGATTTGGGGTGATATCCCATCTCTGCCACTCCTACCCATCTTGATGTGGCCCTTTAATCTTTTGTTGTAGAGAAGCTCCTCTGGTAGTTTTCAGATCTTTTTCAGAGACCATTATTGCATTTGTAGCTGTAGTTCTGTTGTGTCCATGGGAGGAAGGGAGTTCCCCATATTTCTACACTGCCGTCTTGAACTGCTTCCTCCTATATTCTCTTGCTATTCTGTGGAGTATTCCATAGGTAACCGTTAGGTCTAGATGGCTTATAGTTGCTCAAGTCTTCTGTTTCTTTGCTGATCTTCTGTTTATTCAGTTGTCAGTAGTTGTCCTCTCTTGTAAACCAGGCATCCTGCAGATTAGCCTGTATCTGAAATAACCTCCCTTTTCCTTTCACTGCAGCCTCTACTGTTTGTTTAGAATGACCTTAAGCTTCATTTTCTCAGGTGAAATCAATTCCTTTGGGAAGAGATTAGGAGCTATCTGTTTCTCCACAGCCCTCCCCACTAAAGTCTCTAAATCAGGTCTGTGGAGCTGAGGGTGGGTACAGTGGCACTTCTTTGATCTTGAGAAAGTCATCCGAACTGTTAGATTTCAGTTTGTTCGTCTGTGATGTGAGGGTGTTGATGAATTGATCCTCTTCCAGCCCCAGCATTCTATGACTGCATGTGAGGTTAGGTGCTCTGGTGGGACACAGGAAGTTAAAACCAGTTACCTCTAACCACAGGTTTTGAAAGACATGATATTCCAAAGAATATTTAAACATACAGGGGAGTATAGTTAATGTAACATAAGCACTATAGAAAATAATTCCCTCACTGGGACGCTTGGGTGGCTCAGTTGGGTTAAGCATCCTACTTCGGCTCAGGTCATGATCTCACAGTTCCTGGGTTTGATCCCCGTGTCAGGCTCTGTGCTGACAGCTCAGAACCTGGAGCTGGCTTCGGATTCTGTTCCCACTCTCTCTGCCCCTTTCCCGCTCGCACTCTGTCTCTCCCTGTCTCTTAAAAAAGAATAAATGTTAAAAAAAATTTTAAAAAAGAAAAAATAATTCCCTCACTGCCAAATATTTACACCCTGAATATAAATCACCTATAATTTCCAATTTTCTGTTTAGCTTTCTTTACCCCCAAATAACTAAACTTTGGGAGAGAGAAGTCACTTTTCCAGTTGCAAAATATGGGGTCAGAGGATATCCCTAGAACAGAGGGACAGATTTTTAATGGACTGTAACATTTTAGTGTACACAAATTAAGATATCTAAATGTAGAGCCTTTAGAAGCAGAATTTCAATTCAAGAATCTGGTAAATGAAGAGAAAAAATCCAGTTGCATTATAATTCAGTACCGACTTAGCCAATAACATGTTTAAAATGAAGCAGCAGAAAAATTGATTTCGAGCTGCAACTACCTTGGGTTTCTTTTTTATTGGTTAAATGATGCAGGTACAACAGAATCAAACAAGTAATTGCTGATGGCCTCTAATAGCTCCTTCCTGTACCTTTGAGCCGTCAGAAGTGGAAATAGTTGCTCTTAAAGGTAATAGCATAGATGGGACCATTTGTCTACTTTGAAAGCTTTATGAATCATTTTCAGTGATTTCCCTTGATACCTTGTAATATCAGCCATTACGGCCCACTTCTGTTTCTCCTTAACTTCTTTCTCTATGCTCCATGGTCTTACTCATTTTGTATACAACTATGTGTGCCATCGTCAGTAACTAGATTAAGGGAATAGGTTTTATTTGTGACTTTCCCTATAATTTATTCTCCGAAAAATGGGAAAGAAAGACTTTAATGAGCTACAAAATTTTTAAATGCTGAAACTCAGAGTAGTTGCCTCATGCAGTTATGTAAATTTGGGTTAGGATATGATACAGTATTCTTTAATTGTAGTTACATTTTAATTTCCATAACAGAAATAATTTAATAAATTGTTATGTGTATTATAACATGGGCTTAGTAGCAATCAAATGAGAACTAAAAGAAATGAGCTTAAAACAATGAATAAAAGCTGTATTTTAAAACAGCCAAACTATATATTTTATAAGTATTTGCCATATATCCTGCAGGAAAAATACCCAACTCATTTGAAAGTGAAAAACTGAGTCAGATTAATTATTCATTATCTAGTCGATTTTTAAATAACTTAAAAAGTCATTGTGTTGAACTCAGTTAAGCTTGTATGTTCTGAATATGAAAGAGTTTTTGTGTCTTAAGAAATTCAGAGTGTATAGATTCATGTAACTGCATAGTTCCAGTGGTCTACAAGATCAGATGTCAAAAAATGGAATTAATATATTTTATAATTGAATCCTAATTTGCATTGTTGTAGGCAGCTCCATCTATATGTTTTCAAGAAATTCATTTCAGTTCAGGAATTTCTTGGCCAAATTTAAATTCTGTTTTAAGTTTTGCACTTCTTAAAAATTTATTTTTATGTCTTTTATTCTTTCTCATGCTGTTGTAAATTGAATTTTTCCAATAATTTCATTATTCTGGAAGTCATTCTTGGACGTATTGCTTACAGTCAGCTCCTTCAGTTCTTTGAATACTATTATGATTCCTTATATTAAACCCCTTCTTGCTTAAATACCTTGAATGATATCTATTGTCTTCAGTGAAACTCTGAATGATAGAAAATGACCTTGTTGGGTCATGATGGCCTTATACTAACTTACAATGTATAAGACTTCACCTTCAGAAATTTCTATTCTCTGTCACATAGGCAGTGGGGGGAAAATCCACCAATTTCATAATAAGATATAAGAAGTATTATATCTTATGTGAAGTAAGATACTTGTTTCAGGATTCAGAAAATATCAAATATCACACCATATCAAACCAGTGGTAAAATTCACTGAAATGTTCTAAATGGGAAGAATTTCATCATGTAACATCTGTTCCTATATGTCCTATGAATACAAGGGATATTTATAGTCTTTGATGTTTAGGAAGAGACTGGCTTCTGCAAATTTAAGAGACTTGATCTTATAAATAAGATTAGGAAAGCTGAACTTACTTGAAGATGGAGCAGCTGTTTAATTACATAGGATGATTTGAAATTTTCCACTTTTCACAGCTCTGATAAAGAGAGAAGGAATATAGAATTAAAGGTTGGAAATCCCAAGATAAATTTTAATTAGTCAAAAAAATTTTCTGTGTCAAAATTTTTAGCTAGTAAGTTGAAGGATACTGTTCTCAGGAGTCTTTATAAGAGATCTAACAGATATTATAACAACTTCTCATTAAATGGTAAAGATAGCTGTTATTTTATCATTTACCTGATCTTAATCATTTAAAAAGAATGTTGACAAGATTGGTAAGGTTATCATTTAGGTTGGACACAAAAGTTTATTTTAAAATACTTTTGGGGTGTCTAGGTAGCTCAGTCGGTTCAGTGTCTGATTTCAGCTCAGATCACGAGATCGCAGTTGTGAATTTGAGTCATTGGAAACAGAGCCTGCTTCAGACTCTCTGTCCCTTTCTCTCTTCACGCCTCCTGTGCTCATGCTCGCTCTCTCTCTCTCTCTCTCTCTCAAAAATAAATAAACATTTAAAAAATACTTTCAGAAGCAATAAATACAACCTTAGATATTTAGTTTTAGGTTGTCAGATGTTTTTCAAAGGAAGATAATATAAACATTTATTTAAAAAAAAATTAAAATACTAGCTGGAGGCACCTGAGTGGCTCAGTTGGTTAAGCCTCCAGCTTCAGCTCAGGTCAAATTTCACAGTTCTTGGGTTTGAACCCCGCATTGGGCTCTGCGCTGACAGCTCCGAGCGTGGTGCCTGCTTCATATACTGTGTGTGTCTCTTTCTCTGCCCCTCCACTGCTTATACTCTGTCTCTCAAAAATTTAAAAATCCTAGCTAAAGTGGTATGGATGTTAGCTTGATTATTAAGCCACATATCACACACCAAAGATTTGATTAGCCTGCTTATTCTAACACAAATTGGAAAAGTAAAAAAAAAAAAAAAAAAAAAACAAGAA
>NW_027530640.1:3848611-3899193 GCF_008692635.1 Crocuta crocuta
GAGTTACTCTGTTTATTAAGTATAAGAAATATGTCTTCTCACTCACCTGCAGAACAAGTAGAAATTTAAGCTGGAGTTCAGTTTTCATTTTAGAACTGCTTTATTATAGATAATTTTATTTTTACCAGTTGCTATATAGAGTGTCTGGACTCTCTTCATGTTTTTTTCTGTTCTGTTTATTAACATAACAAAACATTTCTTATTTGAGGAAATGTTAGCGAAGGTCTTTGCATATATGAATTAATTGGCCAGAGAACAGTAGAATTTTAATAAATTCCTTTTGCTTACATGGAAAGACCACAACTTTTCTTAAATCAGGCTGTAAAAATTCTATGATATTTATGTTTTTCACATATTTCTTGGCCCCACATCCATTTTATGGAGAGAAAAGCAGTATTTATTTCCAACTTGATTTTTCTGATTTGTATCCCTGCTCCCTAACCACTAGATTCCAAAATACAGTTATATTTAACTCTATTTTGTCCTTTCTTAACCTTAGTTTATTCTTTGCTTTTTTTCATTTTATGCATTTGACATTCATTATAATTTTTCTTTTAAGATTTATGTTGACCTCCTTTCATCTTTCTTCTGTTTATTGACTCCAAATATATTTAATGGTGTCTATTATTTGTCATACACAGTCCTGGTGCAGGAATATAATTATAGGAAAAATTATATACAGATTGAATGTTTTTATAGACTTTTAAAAAGTAAATATACAATAAACACATGAATATAATATAATCACAGGATATAAAGGAAAGAGTGGGGAATTTGCTTTATTAATAATACTCTATTCCAGTCCCATTCCAGGGACACTTACCCACTTTAAAAAGTTTAATGTACACCTTTCAGACTTTTTATGAATTTATAAAAATACAGAATTTATATAAAGAGAAATTTAAATTCTGATCAGAATCATGCTATAAATGTTTCTTAAATTTTCTTTTTACTCTTAGCAGTGTGATTTAGCAGTTTTTCCCTTCCAGAACATGCAGATTCATTTAACTACTATACAAATTTCTATGGAGGTAACTTAATTCATTTAACCCTTCCTTTACTGGTTAACATTTAAGTTTCTACTAGTTTTCTACTGATATAATCAATACTGTGATGAATATCTGTATACCTGTGTTGTGGATATTTTTAGAGATTCTCTGTTATAGTGGGGTGCCTGGGTGGCTTTGTTGGTTAAACATGACTTCGGCTCAGGTCATGATCTCGCGGTTCACGCATTTGAGTCCCACATTTGTGAGCTGTGCTGACAGCTCAGAGGTTGGAGCCTGCTTTGGATTCTGTGTCTCCCTCTCTATATGCCCCTCCCTCACTTGCATTCTGTCTCTCTCTTAAAAATAAACAAACATTAAAAATGTATATGTATATAGATGTAGGTATTTTGTGAAACGGATTCCAAAATTAGATCTCTGTGTACAAACAATATATAAATCCCATTTGTTTCAATTTTTAATTCCAAAGTAGATTGCACCATGTATACTGCTATCAATAATTTTCTTAATTTCCTGTGACTTTCACATACCTTCATCCCATAATAGTTGTCTTAATTTTTATCGAATCTGAGGAATGAAATATATTGTTGTTTTAATATGTATTTTTCTGATTTTTAGTGAGATAGAACATCTTTTTGTATAAATATGAGCTGCTTTTACTTCTTTTGTGCATTGTTATTTTAGTGTTTGTCCATTTTTAATCAATTCATTTACCTTTTACTTACTGAAATGTAGACATTATTTATATATGATGAGTACAAAACCTTTGTGCTTTCTATATGGGGCATTTATTATTTAATATATAATAAACACCAAATTTTTTACATTCCTACTGTATTAGTTTGGTAGGGCTACTGCATTATTAGTGGTATTTCTTAGCATATGAGTTACCCTTCTTTGTAAACTTTTTTTAGTGATTTCCCTGGAGTTTAATTAACACAACTATTTCAAGTCCACTTGCAAATAAACAGTATAGCTCTTCATGGGTTGTGTGAGTTTCTTATATTAACAAAAGAATCTTATTCCCTGCCTCACATTCATTGTACTGTTACTCTGATTCAATTCATTTGTATATAAATATACAAAGCATGTGTTGTCTGTATATTATACATCTATGTATATGCATATATACATACACATAAGCTCACATAATCAAATATATTATTGCTATTATTATTTTGAAAAATTATCTGTTAGATCAATTAGGAATAAGAAAAACAAAAATGTTTCTTTTACTTTCTTTGATGTTTTCCTTTCTTTATGTTGATGTGAGTTCCTCACCTATATTCTTTCCTTCTCTGTAAAGAATTTCTCTTAATAATTCTTGTAAGCCAAGTTTACAGGCAACAAATTGTCTTGCTATTTTTTCTGAGAAAGGCTTTATTTCTTCTTCACTTTTGAAGGATAGTTTTTCAGGGTATAAATTTCTAGGTTGGTGGTTTCTTTCTCTCAACACTTGAGATATTTCACTCCACTCTTCTTATTTGCATACTTTCTGATGAGAAGTCACATGTAATTTTTATTTTTGTTCCTCTTTGGGTAAGGTGGGTTTTTTTTTGTTGTTGTTGTTGTTTTGCTTTGACTTCTTTTAACATTTTTTAATCTTTGATATTCTGTGTAATAGTTTTTTGGTCACTTATCCTGCTTGGTGTTGTCTGAGCTTCATGGATATGTGCTTTGTTGTGTGACACTAATTTGGGAAAATTCTCACTTTTGTCCAAATACTTTTTCTTTCTTTCTTTTTTTCTTCTTCTGGCCATCTCAACATACATATATTACATACTCCTTGGATATTGTTTTTTTTCAATCTTTCTTCTCTTTGCTTTTAGAGGTTTCTTTTGAGATATCCTCAAACTGAAAGATTTCTATTTCCTCAGGTGAATCCAGTTTGCTAATAAACCATTTAAAGGCATTCTTCATTTCTGAGAGTGTTTATGTCTAGCACTTCTTGTCTCCCCTTTCTTGGGATTTGCATTTTTGTTTACACTGTCCCCCTGTTATTGCATGTTGTATGCTTTCTTTATATGTTAGAGTCCTCAGCATATTGACCATTATTGTTTACATCTTATCTCATAATTCCAAGATTCTTGCTGTGCTTGGTTTTGGTATATATCTCTTCAAATTATGTGCCTTCATTTATTTATTTATTTGGCCTCCTGCTATACCTTGTAGTTTTTTCTTCATTACTGGACATGATGTACTAGGTAAAAGTAACTGCTACATTTAGGCCTTTAGTAATGTGGTATGGGGTGTGGGGGACGGAAGATGAACTATAGTCCTCTTATTTGTTTTGGTCTTTTAGTGAGCTTGTAGCTCTGGACTGTGAGTTTCGTTAATGTGTCTCAGTTTTCATTTTCCTTCTTAGGTAGGAGAGAATGACTAAAGTGGGCTAGAATTCAGTATTTCCCTTTTTCCAGGCAATTTAGGCTCTGATAATATGCCCAGCAGGTCAGGTTCTAGTTAACTGGCATCTTCTGACACTGGACTTTGTTAAAAACAGAGTGTTCTGAAGTATTTCAGAATGGTTCCCTTGTTCCCCCCCACTGCGTGAAGCACGAGGGCTTTTTTCTCTGATATTTATTTGGAGGCTATGGTAAAGTTCCTGGAGGTAAAACTTAGAAAATTGTGCCCTTTCCCCCCTTATACTGAGTCCTTTGGGATTTTTTTTTTTTAATGTTTTATTTATTTCTAGGAGAGAGAGAGAGATAGCCTGAGCAGAGGAGGGTCAGAGAGAGAGGGAGTTGCAGACTGAAACAGGCTCCAGGCTCTGAGCTGGCAGTCAGCACAGAGCCCGACATGGGGCTCGAACCCACGAACCACGAGATCATGACCCAAGCGAAAGTCAGATGCTTAACCGACTAAGCCCCCCAGGTGCCCCCTTTGGGATTTTTAACTCTCGGACTTTTTCTCTGAGCCTCCAGCAATTTTCAATTATAATTCAGCTTTTCCTCCCAACATCGGTGCCCACAGAGGTTTGGGCACATACGTTTCTGTTGCCAGTAAGTTGTAATTCTCTGTTTACCTGTTGGTCTTTCCAGTTATAGGAGTAGCACATTGCCTGTGACCTCACTTCTCTTATGGCTGTAAGAAGAGTTGATTTTTCTTAAGTTTATTTATTTGTTTTGAGTGAGAGAAAGAGAGAGAGAACATATGCATGTGCACACATAGGATGGGCAGAGAAAGAGAGAGAATCCTAAGCAGATTCTGCACTGTCAGTGCAAAGCCCAACCTGAGGCTTGAACTCACACATGATGAGATCATGGCCTGAACAGAAATCAAGAATTGGCCACTTAACCAACTGAGCCACAAAGGTGCCCCAAGAGTTGAGTTTTCAGTTTATTCAGCTTTTTAGTTGTTAGAATGTAGTGGTGACTTGAAAGCTCCTTATAAGAGCCTGTTATAAAGGTGGTAAAAGGGGGAGTATAAAGAGTTGATTGATACATTGAGCTCCCAATAAGATAGATTTGTTAATCATGATCTAAGGTTCCAGAAAGAATAATGAGAAGAGAAGGAAAGAAGTGATGGATAGGGAGAAGTTGTGTCAGGGAGGAACAGCCTTCTCAGGCAGAAAAGAAAGGGTTGTCAGCCAGTTTGTTAAGATTACTGAAGAACTCTGAAGTTTGGATTTTTCTGAGTTACCTCAATATACCAATGTGGTCCTCCTCATTTTAATTCTTAGGATGCCACTTTTCTCTCTTTTTTATTTTTAACATTTATTTATTTTTGAGAGACTGAGAGTATGAACAGGGCAGAGGCAGAGAGAGAGAGAAGGAGACAAGAAAACAAAGCAGGCTCCAGGCTCTAAGCTGTCAGCACAGAGCCCTATGCAGGGTGGAACCCATGAACTGTGAGATCATGACCTGAGCCAAAGGTGGGTGTTTAACTGATTGAGCCACCCAGGTGCCCGTGCCCCATGGATACCACTCTTTTCTTTTTCTTTCTTTTTTTTTTAATGTTTTATTTATTTCTGGGAGAGAGAAAGAGAGACAGCGTGAGCAGGAGAGGGTCAGAGAGAGAGGGAGTCACAGACTGAAATAGGCTCCAGGCTCTGAGCTGGCAGCACAGAGCCCGACGCGGGGCTCGAACCCACGAACCGTGAGATCATGACCTAAGCGAAAGTCGGAAGCTTAACCGACTAAGCCACCCAGGCGCCCTGGATACCACTCTTTTCTTACCAGTGTTCTAAGTATCCCATAAAACCCCAGCTGATATGTCAAATTAAAATGATATAATTTAGCAATTTGTAAAATTAAATTATTAATGATTTTTAAGTTACTTCAGCACTATGAAAGCAAGAATAGAAAGTTTCTTAGAAAAGTTATGAAAGTCCCTGGCTCTTTATCCATGATTTGTGCCATTGATTTAGAGCATTGAACATGTCCATCTATTTCTTTAATCTTTCCGGTATTTCAAGAGTCCTTTATATTGTTAATAGGCAGCAATTCCAAGTTCTCAGAAGCCTTGCCTTCAATCTATTCTTTATTCCAGGAAATTACACTTGCTAATTCAACTATTTTACCTCTGTCACTGATGGGTTGCCAAGGTTGGATGCCCAAATAGTAGTGAGATTTTCACTTGTGTCAGATAACCAACTGTTAATTCTCATTTCCTTCAAATTCTGCTTACCGCCACTATTGTTGGTACCAATTGCTATCTTAGTGATTTGTCTACATTTCAAATGGCATAACCTATTATAGGTAGTTTAAACAGAAAATAAATTCATTTACAGATTCTGTGTCAGGGCAAGAAAATGAAGTTTGCAAGCAATATAAGGAGCAGTCCTGACAAATTATATTGTGGAAACAATCCAGCAAAACCCTATTGCTGCCACCCTAAGCCAGTTGCCAGAGTACATCTGTATATCCTAGCCACTTGATGTTTAAACTTCTGTGTCTTTCGTTGATTCATAATTTGATTCCATACACAGAAGGCAGGGAGAGACAGAGGGTAGGGTGGCCCCCTCCAGACTGGCAAGTGGCAGTTTTAATAAGGAAGAGGACTTACACACAAGGCTTGTCTGGAGTGGCCACACAGCGAGAAGATCTCCACACCTACCAGCCACATTTAAAAGTTTATGTGTAGAGGCCTTCACTGGGTTCATTCATGTATTCCAGCAAGAGAATTTCAACAATGACTCTATCCTTCGAACAGTGCCTACTGCGGGAACTATGGGGAGAATGTATATTCCAAGGACAGAGGAAAGGGTGAGAAGCCTCTAACTGCCCAGGGCCTGCTCATAGGTCACCCTGTGGTCTAACCTCTCTTTCACCTTCTCCAACTTTGTCTCAGTGAATGCTGGACATTGCTGCCAGCTCCATGATAGAGGGCTGCTTGCTTCGTCATTTTATGTGCTTTTGAACCAAGGTTTTACAAGGTGCATCTGAATGGCAGAGCCTGGATCACAAATGAGACTGAAAGGAAGGCTGCAGACATCAGTTTGGGATTTCTGCCTTGGGGTTGGTTACAGATTCGGGGACAAAAACTCTCCAGACATGGAAGGGATATGCAGAAGGCTTACGGCAGCCAACAGGCATACTATTTGTCTCCAGTACATACTATTTTCTAACACAAAATTACTAAAAATTACATGTTTTGGACATGATTTCCTTTGTCGCTGTCTGTATTCTTTAGCTCTGGAGTTTGTGGTGACCTTCCTTTTTTCTTGATGAAAAGAAGAGGATAAGAATTAATTTTATCCCTAATATTGTTCACTGTCTTCATCATATTATTTGTTGCAGTTAGTCCACTTTTTTCTTAATGACTGTCTTTAACTTTCAAGACTTGCCTCATCCCTTTTGGACTAGTTACTGCCTAGCTGTCTTTCCCCAGTTTTCTCACATCTGCTCTTGTGGTTTAGTTTCCCTTTTTCTCTGATTCCATGTACTTTCTCTCTTGGATTCTCTTGCTTTTATAGACTGCCCTCTAATTTTCCCAGAAAGAGTATAGGGGAGGAAAGCTTTCTGAGTTCTTCTTTGCCTAAAATTATTTCATTTTTTTCTTTAACTTGATTAAAAGCTTGACTGTGTATAAAATTCTAGATTCAAAATTATTTTCCCCCAGAGCTGTGAAGTCACTTGTCCATTTTCTTCTAGACCTTAGTTTCTAGAGTAATGATGGTAATCATATTGATTATGAGAATTCTGATATCTTTGGGGGCAACCTGTATATGTAACTAAGTAATAACAGTATTGACTATCAAACTATGGGTTTAACTGCAGAAATTGTATTTTATTGAGTATGAGAAAAAGAAAGGAAGATCACTTTTAGATATGCAAGCCTTTAAGTAAATACACTGAGTTCATGGAAGGTGACAGAAAAATAATTTAAAAAAGATGATTATATCGTATACTGTATTCACATGCTTTTTACCATCCACAATCTTTGTCTCTTCCCTTTTCTTTTTTCTGGGTACAGCCATCCCTCCTTCTGGTACAAAAAATACCATACCTCCCATAGCAGGTACAGGGTTGAGTCTATATCCTTCAGCTAGGATCAGTGCTTGGTTAGGAATTCTGGCTTCAACCAGGGAAGCAGACTCAGTAAGATACATTTTATGTACACATACATACCTATATATACTTACACACATTTGTTACAGGTAATTGCCTTACACAATCATCAGGAGTAGTCAAACAGTCTTTTTAAAGCTATGTTTCTTTCCACACTTAAAACTGAGCTTGAGGGACACCTGGGTGTCTCAGTCGGTTGGACGTCCGACTTCAGCTCAGGTCATGATCTCACACCTTTAGGGTCTGAGCCCCGCATCAGCCTCTGTGCTGACAGCTCAGAGCCTTAAGCCTGCTTCACATTCTGTATCTCCCTCTCTCTTTGACCGTCCCCTGCTCACGCTGTCTCTCTATGTCTCTCAGAAATAAATAAAACATTACATAAATAAAAATAAAACTGGACTTGACGTCCATCGTCAGACACTTAGGAAGGGCAAATTGTGAGCATAAGTTGAAACCCTGAGTATGTGCTGAAACTCCACAAAGATGAATTGAAACTTATGTCCATTCTTGTTGCCTCTGACCTTGGTGATAACAGTATCCTGCAGAAGTCTTAATTGCAGAGCTAACCACATACTTGCCTTAAGAATCAGAAAACTGAAAGTGAATCTAGAGAAGGTAGAACAATTACAAGTGCTTCATGCCTTTGAGATGAGTTAACCAATGAGCAGCAGCACGGATAAGTGGTAAAACGGCTGCTTCCTTTCCTTGTTCTTCCAAGTCTTGCAAGAATTTCCTTTTGGCTCACCCTAATTGAAAACATACAAAAAAGGGCAATTCTGGGTAATGTAGTTTTCAGCTTAACAAGTGACACGTTATGTAGCCATTGCAACCCCCCCCCAATGATAAATGATTTAACCCTGAAATTTGACCCACCACAACTAGAAAAATCTTAAGCAAATGGCCATCGAAATGATCTTCCCACATGTCTAACAGAATGAGTTAGGCTGAAAATGAACCCAAAGGTAATAGTGATAGGAATTTCTATAGGAATTTGTATAATAATGGCTTTTTAAAATATCTGTCAGTAGAAATTCTTTTTGTTTAATACTAGTTTTATGTCAGTAACTTTTTTAATAATTTATTTTTTAATTTATATCCACATTAGTTATCATATAGTATAACAATGGTTTCAGGAGTGGATTCCTTAATGCCCCTTACCCATTTAGCCCATCCCCCCAAGAATCCCACTAGCAACCCTCTGTTCTCAATATTTAAGAGTCTCTTATTTTGTCTCCCTCTCTGATTTTATATTATTTTGCTTCCATTTTTCTTATGTTCATCTATTTTGTATGTTAAAGTCCTCATGAGTGAAGTCATATGATATTTGTCTTTCTCAGACTGCATGTCATTAAGTTTTGGATCCTGCAGCTTCCATTTTTTCAAAACCATGAGCAAAACCATAATGTTAGTATATACAAAGTTCTTCTCCTTTTTCTCTGCTCTCGGCAGAAGAATCATCTTTTGTTTGATCGAAAAGTGGCATCACATTGTTTTTAGATAATTTAAAATCACTTTAAGTTATAATCTGTTTAGTTAAGATACCCGTCCTGATTTCTTCTGCACTGATGGTATCATAAGGACCAAGACATTATAGAAGAATTAATAATCAAACTCACAGCTGGGTCTTGTCAACACAATCAAAGACTAATGAAAGTGAATTAAAGCTGAAAGCAATGGTTGGAACAGTTCTGGAATCATTCTGCTACTACTCACATAGCCAAGGCCATTATATGGTACTCCAAATGTATAATCCAAAATGGAAGGAAAATGAGGCTCAGCTGGTCTCCAAGACACACAGGAGACCTGATGAAAGCATTGTAAACAAGCCAGTGGACTCCATCTATCACAAATAGTAGGCTGGTTTTTAATAAAACAAAGGACCTGGCAGAGAAAGTGCCAAAATGCTGTTCTTTAATAATGAGATGGAGCTGATAGTTTGTTCAATTTACACATCAATTTGTCCAGAAGATTTTTTTTCCAAAAGGCAGGAATGTTTGAATGCTAATCACTTCATATTTGAAAGGTGTCTAAATCTCTGGCCAGAGTGTATTGTGGAGAGATTAAAACGTTCTTAATTTGGTAGAGGCTGAATTTACAGCATTGAGTTTGGAAAGCTAAAATGTAGTTTCCCATGGATAAAGCTGTCATTGAAATAGATATGTCCTGGGCACAAACATGATCATTTTAAGGCCTTGACTTTCACATCTTGCATTGGTTTTCATGGCACAACAATATGTATTTCTTTTCTTTTCTTCTCTCTCTTTTTTTCTTTTTTTTTTTAATTCTGGGAGTTGTTCCCTCCACCCCCTCAAAAAGATTTTAGATAAATTTAATTATACTCAGGAAAAGTAACTTGTATGCTTTACCAAAGTGATTTAAAGGCTCAATCCCTCTCAAGAGAACTATTTTAGTTGGTATTATGAAGCGACATTTCTTGGAAAACCTCTTGGAATATCCTAAAATCATAACTAAATATTTTCAGAGGAAAATGTGAGAGCAAACCAGGTGTTGAGTCTTATTTTAAATAGCTAGTTCAGAGTGGGAACTACTATATTTATTTCTATCAGATGAATTAGAAACTGTATGCCTTTTTTATTTCAGTATTTTTATGGATAATTCTTTCTTATAAGATAATGCTGAAGGTGAAGGCTAGGTTTCTAGAGATGGTTCCTTACATTTTACAAAATTTTACTAAATATGCTTATATACTATTAAAGATAAATAAAAACACAAATGTTTTGTGTAGCCTAGTTTAACATACTAAGGTGATTAATAGGCTGATTTTACATCTGATTTCTTCATATTTATACAGTTTTAAAGGAGAAATTTTTTCTTGGCAATTCTGTTTAACTGAAGAATATTCTAAGATTTCAAGATAAACTTTTTAAAAACATTTTACATAACCCCTCAGTTGTCTATGTAAGTGAAATTTGGATACACATATTATTTTCAGCCATTGCCCTTGACTCCAAATTATAAATACCTATGTTCATCAAAAACTAACTTTGTCATTTCATTTGCTTTTTAAAGAGTAAATGTTATGCATTTAATCCTATGTAGTTAAATAATATTAATAAAATTCTGTTCTTTTCTCTTGATTTTAAGATTTTATTTGTCATTTCTTATGAAAAAGGATTTATGCTGCTGAAAAGTTTGAAAATTCCTTTCTTAAACTGTGTTAATTTTGAGTAAGCCACTTATTCCTCTTTAAGTTCAAGGGCATGAGGTAAAACACCGCTTCTCCTGAGTTGCTATGCATTCATGGCAGTGTTCATATCCTCTGCAATAGAGTACAGCCCCATAGGCCTTTACCTCCTTTATAGCTGTAATAAGTAGGCCAACTACCCAGGGCTGGCAGATCAATTTAGGATAACTGAGAACCCCAGTCAGAAGGGAAGGCCGTATTTATTTGAAAGCTCTTTTCCATAGTCATCTACCCAGTGCTCACAATAGAACAGGAGTTTGGAAATGCCTCCTTAACTGTTTAGGAACGCAGATGGTTATCAACTGCCACTTGAGTCAGGCACAAAACACTGTCTGCTTTTTTGGATCCTACATTCATATAAAATAAAACCCTTCCAATCCTAAGGCCCAGAAAAGGATACACTACTTCTAGAGAAAGGTAGCCTTCTGTCCCAGGTGAGAAGCAGGAAATTCACTTGGTTCCAAAACAGAAATCTGTTCAATTGGAGAAGAAGCAGAAAATTCTCTCTTTTTTTTTTTTTTTAAGTTTATTTAATTATTTTGAGAGTGAGGGAGACAGAGTACACCCGCAGAGGAGGGACAGAGAGAGACGGAGACAGAGAATCCCAAGCAGGCTCTGCCCGGTCAGCGCAGAGCCTGACACAGGGCTCGACCCCATGAATCTATGAAACCATGACCTGAGCCAAAATCAAGAGTTGGAACCTTAATGGACTGAGCCTCCCAAGCACTCCTTCTCTTCTGCCCAAGACCCCACATGGATACAGGTAGAGTTTAGCTGCCAAATAGAGGAGGGAAAATGCTGAAAGGCCCATACACAGTGTTCACCACAGACCTGCATAATATTGAAGCTCCACAAATAGAACTGAGAACTTGCTTGCTCCATCACATAAGCCCAGAAGTTTATTAACAATGATAAAGCAGGTAAGAAAATGCCATCTTTGAGGCACAGACCTCAGGAAGTACTGGAAACTGAGAGTGGAATAGAAACAGTGAGTTAAATACTCTGGCATCTCAGGCCATATACTGAATACAAGCTAACAGCAGCCTTGGGCTGGAAGAATTTGAAACCTATGATGTACAGACAGCTGTGTGACAATGTGGAAGAGTTTAACATAGATGTGGTTAGACGTTAGACTTCAAAAAAAAAAAAAAAAACAAACAAGACAGAACACGACAGAAGGAATATTTGAAGAGGTAATGGCCAAGAATTTCCAAAATCAGTGAAAGAATATATTGAAGAAACTTATAAAACTCTAGGAGAGTAAGCAAAAATTAAAAAAATAAACAGCAAAACAAACCAAAACACTACTTAGACAGTCAAATTTCTCAACATCAGAAATAAAGAAAATGCCTTGAAAGTATACAGAGAAAAAAATTATTAGATACAGAGAAACAAAAGTAAGAATTAGAGCATACCACTCATCAGAAAATATGTGAGTCAAAAATAATATCTTTTTATTCTGAAATTAAAAGAACTCAGCTGGGGTGCCTGGGTGGCTCAGTCGGTTAAGCGTCTGACTTCGGCTCAGGTCATGATCTCACTGTTTGTGGGTTCAAGCCCCGCGTCGGACTCTGTGCTGACAGCTAGCTCAGAGCCTGGAGCCTATTTCCGATTCTGTGTCTCCCTCTCACTCTGACCCTCCCGTACTCACTCTCTCTCTCTCTCTCTCAGAAATAAATAAACATTAAAAAAAATTAAAAACAAAGAACTCAGCCAAAATTGCTATAGTCAGCACATACATGCTTTAATAAAAAGGCAAAGATTTTCTTATGAAAGAAAATGTGAGAGAAGGCATTGTGAACATACCTGCCATCCAAGAAATATTAAAGGAAGCTCTTCAGGCGCAGGGAATTTGACCAACAATGGACATTTGGATCTATGTAAAGAATATGAAAGAACTAGCAAATGTAAAATTAAGGGTAAACATAAAAGACTTTTTTCCTTCATTTTAATCATTCTAAAAATAATTGACAATTTAAAGTTTAAAAAACACATTGTATTTGGGATTTATGTAACACCAATGGGTAGTTTCTTGTTTAGTGGCAAGGTTAGTAACAGGTAAAATGTTGGTTGCTCCATCTTGTGTAATTGCCCCAAATTTCAAACCCTGGTCAGGCCTTGAGTTTTAGGTGGCTTTATCAACCGTTCTTTATTTGTCATATGAATGATTGAAATCCTTAACTGCCCTTCCTAATATGTCTTCCCCTAAAAATTCGATCACTAGGATATCTTCAAGGTAGTATGTTGAATTATTCTTTATAATTATCCATTCCAAACTGCTCCATACTTGATTACAACAGCATGCTGATGAATTGAAATATCCCTGTGAGAAAAACATACATGTATATCGAACATCGTTCTGTAAAAATGTGTATTGTGCCTGATGTGACTTTGAGACAGAAATGAAAAGAAGCTAACTGCCAAACCTATCATAGCATATCAACTAGCTCACCCTGTTGGACTTTTTGTACTGTCTTTACCATGTAAGCACACCTGAAGTGCTGGGGTAACCCCCACGTTTCCCCCCCTTAGTCTACTCTTTATCTCCAGAAAATGTGCCTTGCCTTCTGGCACCCCAGGAATGTTAGAAAGAGAGCTTTTGGAATCATTGTTCCGCTTTCAGTCATTTCTCTGATTAGAGCCATTATCTTTTGTTGCTCTCCTGGAAATCTACATTGCTTATAAGGAAATCAGGATAAGGTTATTAGCACATTTTCACGGAGATCGGGAGCCCCTTCTTCACTGGTCATTGTGGAGTAATGTACTCTGTTTTATCCTTTCTTTCTTCCCTTTTCCCCTCTGCCTCCTCCCTCCCTCATTCCCTCCTTCTCCCTCTCTCCCTCATCATTCTAGTCCAGTGGGTGACTTTGAACCATCCTTCTGCAGATCACTGCCAGACATGAAGAAATCTCACCAATTTTCTCTTCCCAAGTGGTGCGTATGCATGAGGGTGTGGTTTTGTCCTGGATTCTTCTCTTCTTTTCCCCTGTAGGTGGAAGGATTAAGAACAGGTGATGGATTTTTTCATGTACAAGGATATGGTTACTTTTTTTCTTTCTTTCTCTCTGCCAAACATGCCACATCTTTCATAAATGCTGATGTAATTTTCTTTGGCAAGTTTAAGCTGTTGTGTTCACTTAGTCACACACTTTCAAATGCATTTTTGTCACAGAAATGTGGTATTTTGGCTTAGAAAGATCCTCAGTCCCAGGGACCAGGGGTTGAGATCAGGACCCCATTTTCCTCCTCCTCGCTCTCTCTGGAGCATTATTCAGGAATTCTGTCCCCTGTTTATTATTGGTCATACATTGTGCCAAGAGCCCTAGAAACTGTTTTTTAAAAATTTGTTTAAATCTCAGTACACCTTAGAAAATGGTCAACATTGTGATTTCCATTTTATATTTGAAATGGAAGCTTGGATATGCTGGTTAAGTTGTTCAAGATCACACAGTTAGTAAATGAATTTAGGGTAAAAGTAGCATTTTTGTCACCAAGCAACCGTTTACTTCACCTGCAATAATAGTCTTTAATTTTCAGATCATGTGATTTTCAAACTCTCCAAGCCCATGGTCTTCTTGGCTGGAATGCAACCTGAGAATATGGAGCTATAGCCATTTTCCACCATAAATAAAGTCATAACATTGAAGAGAGAAAACCATGCCAAGAGTTGGAGAGAAAATCAGTCCTGAGGATACAGTTTGATTCCTGAATTCGGATTCTCTCTAAATCCAGATTCCCTTGGAATCCCCCCCACCCAGTTTTATTGGGTATACTGTACCGATAAAATTGTATATACCTAAGGTGGTGTTTTGATATATGTATGCATTGTGAAATGATTTTCACAGTCACACTAATTAAAATACCTATCACCTCACACTTACTTTGGTCAGTGTGTGTGTGTGTGTGTGTGTGTGTGTGTGTGTGTTGAGAAAAATTAAGATCTACTCTCTTAGTGAATTTCAAGTACACAGTCCACCATTAACAGCTATGGTCATCATGGTGTACTTTACATTTCCTGAACTTAATTACCTTCCATAACTGAAATCTTGAAAATATGTTCTGTACGCACACACATACACACAGGAATATTATTCAATTTTGAAAAAGGAGGAAATCCTGCCACTTGTGACAACATAGATGAAACTGGAGGGCATTATACAAAGTAAAGTAAGGTAGAATGAGAAAGACAAATACTGTGTGATATCACTTATATGTGGAATCTTAAAAAAGTCAGATTCATAGAAGCAGAGAGTAGAAAGCTGCTTGGCAGGGGCTGGGGAGTAGAGACCATAGGGAAATGTTGATCAAAGGATACAAAGTTTTAGTTAGGCTGGAAATCTTCACTTATATGTGCAAACAAATTCCCTTTAGTTGCTTAAGCTAGTTAAAACTGTGTTATATGATATAGTAGTGGAGATAGGACTTGAACCCAGCTCTGCATGACTCCCAAGTTTATGATATAATTCATAAGCTACTGTACCTCTCGATTGAGTATTATCCTGAGGACAAAGGAAGTTCAAGGAATTCTTTACCAATATTTAGTGACTTAACAAGTAAAAGACACTCTGTAATTTCCTCTCCTATCAGTAATGAAAAAAATTGTCATTTACAAAGTTAAATGTGCCCTATGTGACCATTTATTAGGGAAGTACAAAAGTATTAGATATCTTTCTCAAAGCACTAACCTGTGTTATGAACGAATTTTCGTTACAAATGCCATTATATAGTTTTCTGTAGACTTGGGGCATATTTTACTTTAAAATGTCCAGGAAAGAGATATTTCAATATTATTCTTTTGTTTTTCCATAAGGACTTCTCTGATAAGTGCCCTTTTTTTTTTTTTTCCTAGTTCAAAATATGTCAATGTTTGTTAAAGGGAGTTAGATACACAGCCCACATGGCCCATTTATTTTACTCCCTAGTGCCAAATTAATATATTTTAGTGATGAGACAGATGACTCTTTTCTCCTACTCTCCCCACTAAAAGGAAATCACTTCACCTGATTCATACTCTGGACCTGACTATACGCATCGAAGCCATCAGAATAAGTTGAAAGCAAAGGGAAAAGGACTGTTCTGAAATACACACCCTTTAGCAGGGCTAATGAAAGATTCGTTTTTCATTTGACACATGGAGAATTTACTACTCCTGTACTGGGTAAAAACACAGTGTGTGTTGAATGTTCACTGATACTCACTGGCTCTGAAGTGAATCAAGTCCCTGTAATTGTTTGTTAAGTGCCCATTTAAAGACACTCGTTCCTTAGCTTGGCACAGAAATACTCAATAGGAAATCTGTGTCTCATGCACTATTGCTGCCTTCACCACCTTTTAGACAATTCCTGTATATAGTTTCTCTGAGGCTAGTGCCACAGAACTGCTTGACAAAACAGACTTAGCCTTTCATTCGTATTCTTCTTTTTGCCACCAAATTTTAGTGCCCCATTACTGCTTTCACAGATTCTATCTCCAGGGAGGCTGAGGGAATGTTAAATAGTATTTTTCACAGTTAAAGACTCCATTTCACCTTGATGTCCCTTAAGCATGATACCAATTCTCCATTTAGATCATTTTGAGGTACACAAGTTGGGAGGAAGTAGTGGATAACTCCAAAAAACTTTACAGGGTGGAATGGAGGGAAGAGAACCAAGACTTGTTTATGCAAAAGACCCAGGGACACTAAGGTCTTTTGCATAAACAAAAGGAGAATAGCATCTGTTTGTCAGCCTGCTTAGTGGATTCTGCCAGGAACAGTCACTGTAAATGGAGGGTAGTAGGATAGAGGTTTAGAAAGTTAGAGTGGAAAGGAAAAAAATCCAAAGCAACATTAAAATGTGATCTCTCTCGGGGCACCTGGGTGGCTCAGTCGGTTAAGCATTCGACTTCGGCTCAGGTCATGATCTCACAGTTCGTGGGGTCAAGCCCTGCGTCAGAATCTGTGCTGACAGCTAGCTTAGAGCCTGGAGCCTGCTTCAGATTCTGTATCTCCGTCTCTCTCTCTGACCCTCCTCTGCTCATACTGTTTCTCTCTCTTTCTCTCTCTCTCTCAGAAATAAACAAAAACATTTAAAAAATGTGATCTCTCTCATTAAGACATATCAATGAAGTGGGAATGTGGAATGTGAATAAATTTTAAAAAAAATCAGTATAGCAGCAAACAGTCAGAGGAGCTAAAAGTTTAGTAGAACTTGCCATCATTTCTCTCCATTACCCAAATCCCATCACACACAGTTTGCACACTAATACTTTCCAGCCGTGCAGGCCTTGGGTTCATCTCTGTCACATTCTCAATAAGCTCCTTGACTCAATTCCTATCTTTTTCAGACTCTGAGTTCACTTCCTCCAGGAAGGCTATCCTGAAATGCCATCCCCACTGGGCTCCATCACACCATATGCAACTAGACTGTAAGTACTTTGAAGATTATATCTTTATCTTTTTTATCTTCAGGGCATGAAATACAGAGAAGAATCAAGAAATATTTGATGAATACAATAATATTATCCACTGCCATTATTTTCTGGATGGGTTGATTAAGACCTTGGGTTAGATAAGACTTTTGCTCAAAGTGGAGCATGTAGAATAGAAGACTTAAGCTCTGATTTTTGTTGTTGTCGTTGTTCATGGGCCTGTTCACCCCAGTCTGTCTGATGTCTTTGCATCATAGGACTTATCCAATGTGTACCCTGTTACATACTTCACACCAACTATATATGTTAAAGACTGTTTAGCTTCCCATATCTGTCAAATGGCTTTTTCTTTGAAAACTGAGGGTAAAGATTTTTTTCCTCTCAGAATCAGAAGGACTAGATAGTATGAAATATAACCTTAGACTTCAAGAGACCTTAATAGTTACCTTATATAACCCTCAATGGATGAATACAAATCTCTTTGACATTTAAGACAAATTGGCCATTTACCATCTGTTTGAAAACTCTAGTGACGGCAGCCATTATTTCTCAGGGATGCTGAATGGCTAACATTTTAGAATTCTTCTTTTTAATGTGCTGAAACATGCCTGAAGTTTCATATATCTGGCCTTCTTCCACATGGTGAAACTGCACATGTTCATTACAAGTGCTTTATGGAGGGTTGGCCAAGATTAGACCTTCCATAGCTGTATCAAATCCCCTCATGGTTGTGGCTCTCAGGAAGATGGGTCTGATCATCAAACTAATCGCTGTTACTCGGGTGGTGATGGCAATACGTGAGTATACAAAAATCTGTGGGTAAACAGGTGCCATGGGAAGGATGAGTTAACTAATGACCTGTTTTGGGTGGAGCTGGTGAGACAGACCATTTCATGAATATGCTAAGAATATGCAGTTTATTTGAGATAAATGTGGAACTTCTTATTAAAAAGAAAACTTTAAATGTTAACCTCTAGTGTATTGAGGAAGTCCATCATATTGATTCAAAACAAATAAAAACGAGCCACAGCCATTCTACATGTATGAAGCCCAAGTAATTTCAAATAAAATTACTGCTCAGCTGAATGCTTAAGCAATTTTGGATTGCTGGAGTGAATCAAAGAATACTTCTAATGTAAGCTCATTAGGTTTACAGACAGATATGCTGATTTAATTCAAGTGTTCTCATTTAAATCTCATTTTTTCTTACTTTGGATTACTCTACGCTTTGTCTAATACCATTTAGTAAGCTACATCTTATAAATTTGCCTGTTTGTGAACTGTCTTGCTATTAAAAGTTCTATAGCAAAAACCACTTGAACCAAGTGAAATCATTAAAAATGTGTGGTTCTTAAAAATATGCCTTTTTCCCCTCCTTCATAGTATCTTCCTATGCACAAAATAAGCTAGAATATTTATACTGGTTTATATATCATGGCTTACATATGGTTTTTATATTTATGATGGTTTCTAAATATAAAATTCATTCCAGTGTTAATAGAGATCCACTTGATACGGTGGTTCATTCTTGATTTTATACTCTGGGGTTTTCATGGGAGATTGAAGGGGAACCTTACTCTCTTTTCCACCCACACAATATCTCTTCTTATAGGAAAAAAAAAACCAACTTTTTTAATCATAAACTTTGCTCTCAGAAAGAGTTCCCCTTTTTCTGTAAAAATATGTAACAATTTTGTTGTATATTATTGTATGTATGTCCTGGTTTTAATTTTTTTAGTTCAGAAACCTCATGATTGCTCTTTTTAAACCTATTTGGGAAAATATCTATTTCTCTGTTTAAGAACTTACTTACGAATTACAGTATACAGCAGTGTCGCATTGTATGAATTTTATCATTTGCCTCAACTTTGCACTCTCAGACTGTGGACACACTAGTCTATTAAAAGTAGACTGGCACATCATGTTTAATTATTCCGGCAGATAGGGGCTATGATCCACCTTCTCCCCAGTTTGCCCCTAAAATATTAAAACACCAAGAGCTTGGGGCCTAAGTCTTCATGGACCATTGAATTTGCCACAACAGGCAGAGATAGTGGAAAGCATCATGAATAACAACTGAATGTGGTTTACACATTTTTCCCCCACAGGGCATAAAAAGAAATATAAATCCTTTAACTGTTTCCTATCTATTAGTGTTCTGAAATTTTTTACTCATAGCAAATAGAAAAATCACAGTGAGGCTTGTCCCAAAATGAGAGGTTGCTTTAAAACAATACGATGAAAACACAAAATGCATCTTTCAGTAATGTGATTCTGTTATTATAAATATTTCTTTGCTTCATAAGAATTCAGTTGTTCACTAAGGTTCTACAGAAGAGAGAAAAAATAAACATATAAATGTTAAAATTTATCTCATTTCATACATCATCTAGCATGGTTTGTTTTCAAATTAATACTTACAGGGTCTTTTGGCATTCTCCCCAAGATATGGATTGTAGAGATAACACTGATTGGAATGAATTTCCAAATTCATTATATAAGACCCAAATGCTTGGGTCTTATAATGGCCAAATATAGACTGAGTCTACACCAAAACAAAGCAAACAAGTACAACATTGGGGTTATCTGGGTTGGAAACAAAACAAAAGAAAACATTTTCTATTTCAGTTACCTGACAATTTCAGCCCAAAGGACCATTTAATTAAGATCTGTGTTATCAGCCATTTGATCTGGCCATCTGTACCATTGTCATATATTTGGTATCATTGTCATTTTAAACATCCATTTCATTTTCAGCATTTAGGCACAGGTTTTGTTTACATATATGTGACAAAATCTAGCACACTGTTAAAATATTAAACTGGCTAGTTTGACAAATCACAACATATTTGATTTGATCTATTGTGTGTAATTTACCCCAAACCAAATTATGAAAAACAAGTATGTCTAGAATAGGTTTTTCTTTTGTCAGGAAACTTGACTATTTTTTGCATGGAATTGTAAAAACTTTGAGTATTCTTTCACACCTCAATTCCCTCATTTCACAAATGAGGAAGGGATATTTATAGACATATTTCTGATAGATACCTCACTGACAGATGGAAGTCACCTTTAAATTATGAGGTGGAATATGAAATTTTAGATGAAATTTGACATTTTAAGAGGTTCATCTTCCTCAAATGCTATTATAAGAATCAACCTAGTTTGAAAATAGCAAATGCCTTTTAGTCTTCTCTGGATGGGTGTTTTGAAAAGCCATGGTACATTCTTGATTGGCACATCAAAGATTACTGAGGGTTGTAGAATAGTGATATATTGAATTATGTATTACCTTCACTATTTTTTCCAGCTTTATTGAAGCCACATTGGCAAATAAAGGTTATATATATTTAAGGTATTCAAAGTGATAATTTGATATATGTACACATTGTGAGATGATTACATGTGTTAATTAACACACCCATCACCTCCTAATTACCTTTTGTGTGTGTGATGAAAATACTTAAGATCTACTCTCTTAGCAAATTTCAAGTATACAAAACATTGTATTAACTGTAGTCACCATGTTGTACCTAGATCCCTAGAACTTACTCATGTTACAACTGAAATTTGGTACCCTTGACCAATAACTCACCATTTCCGCTACCCTGCAGACCCTAGCGACCACAATTGTGTTTTCTGGTTTCAAAAGTTCAGCTTTTTAGATTCCATATGTTAAGTGAAGCCATCCAGCATTTGTCCTTTTGTGCCTGGCTTATTTCACTTAGCATGCTGTCTTCTACAGTAATCCATGGTGTTGCAGGCGGCAAGATGTCTTTCTTTATGACTGAATAATATTCCCGTGTGTGCGTATCAAATTGTCTTTATTCATCCTTTGACGGATACTTCTGTTATTTTCATATCTTGTCTATCTTGAATAATACTGTAGTGAAGATGGGTGCACAGCACTCTTTTCAAGATACTGATTTCATTTCCTTTGGATTATATACTCAGAAGTGGGATTGCTGGAGCATATGGTAGTTCTATTTTTAAGTTTTTGAGGAATCTCCCTACTGTTTTACATTTTGGCTATATTATTTTACCTTTTCTAATTTGAACCTAAAATTATATTGCTTTATTTGTGGACTTAAATCCCATCTTTTCTTAATACAGTTTTAAGAGGAAAATATCAGTATGCTTTATATTAAAACATTTTTAGGGTGCTTCAGAAGGCTGTATGTTAGTAAATGTACAAAAATTCCATGTATTTACCAAACAGATTTCCTAGAGTGCCTATTATGCAATAGTATGCTATGTGTTGGAAATATAGTAGCAAATCAAGCAGACGCAGTTCTTGCTCTCACAGAATAAAAGACATAGACATAAAGACTACTAAATGAAAAAAACTTTATGAATTGTGGTCAGTGCTATTAAAGAAAGGAAGTGGAATGGAGACAAATATCTGCATGTGTGTGTGCAGAATGGAACTACTTTGTATGGGGGAAAGCATCTTTGAGGAATGGATTTTTAAACTGAGAATTGAATAAATCGAAGGCAGTAGCCATGTGAATGACAGAAAGTCAATAATGACAAATGTGGTAGGATCTGATCAATGGTATGTTATGTAATAAGGTCTTTTGCAGCAATAAACCAGGGTGAAAGCAAAGAAGGACTAGAAGGTGTGTTTGTCATTTGAATTTCAAGTTTCCCAAGTGCCATGGGAAACCTTTGAGTTTTAAACAGATAAAGAACTGAGGTGATATGTAGGGAAGGATTGGCGGTGTCACAAGTACAAGCAGAGGGACAACTTGAAAGGAGGCTACAAGAGTTCAGATGACACAGGACAGAATTGACAGGCATAGTAGCAGTAGATAAAGGAAGGAGAGGCATTCCTAATATATTTTGGAGGTAGATCAATTAAAACAAATCGTTGAAACTTGATAACAAAGTGGTTGTGATAGCAAGGGGGGATTGGCAACAAACTGAAGAATATACTAACTTCTAAATTTCTGCCTCAAACTGGACATATGGTCAAACATTTAATCGTAAGTGGGCAACTGATATAGGAGTGAAAATAAAGGATTCTGTTCTGCATGTTGAGTTTGACTTGTTTGAAATATTCAGTTCTGTTAGGGGTTTGTGTGGAGATGGGAATGTAGAACCCAAAAGAGTGATTTGGGTTGCAAATAAATATTTAGTTTAAAAAATTTTTTTAACGTTGATTGCCTTTTGGGAGAGACAGAGCGCCAGTGGGAGAGGGTCAGAGAGAGAGGGAGACACAGAATCCGAAGCAGCCTCCAGGCTCTGAGCTGTCAGCACAGAGCCCGACGCGGGACTTAAACTCACAAGCCGTGAGATCATGATCTGAGCTGAAGTCTGATGCTTAATCGACTGAGCCGCTCAGGTGCCCCACAAATATGTATTTAGAGATCATCAATATATAGATTTTGTGAGAGAATTCTCCTTTTTACTGGTCATATCATATGTTCAGGATTAAGCACAACTTCAGTGAAACTCAAGCGAATCACATTTGTTTCCTTGCTATTAATCTTTCTTATAGCCACCCTTACCTGTCTTTTTATATTATTGAATAAAGCACTGTACACCACTTCTGATATCAGTGACTGGAGTTGCCAGTGTTCCTCGCATTCCCCATCTTCCACACATTTAAAAAGCCATATTCAGACGTCTCAGGCCACCAGTCAGATACTTTCTCTTAGGCCTCTGGAGAGTGTATCACAGAGCCCTTCCTTTTCTGTACTACCTTGGGTTAAATAGTATAGTAGTGAATATGTTGTTTTTTAAAATAATTACCTGGTTTTTTTTTAAATTTCCAATTATATTTATTTTCTCTTGTGTCCCATTCTGAGCTAATCTAATGAGACAGTTGGTTAATGTTTGGTTTTAATGAGTTTAAATGTCATCTTAAACCAGCTGTCTACTTCCTCTTGTCTGCATGGCTCTAATTTTGTTTCCTCTTACAGAGGACCGTGATCCCCTTCTAGCCCGTGCCCCTCACTTTGACCATTTAATTTCCACCCACCCTTCAAGGCCCAGGCAAGCATTTGCTCTCGATGAACCAACCTGAAACCTTTAGCTTACTCTTAAGGCTTTCTTCCTAAATTTTCCAAGGCCCTTGCTGAGCACTTTACTTATTTTTTTCTTACTCCTTTCTGTTTTACCATTGTTTTTGATCTTATTTTCTAGAAAGTCCTCATGGTTTGAACTATGACATACAATATTATTTCTCTTGGAAACTGCACGGCATAGGGCCAAGTTAAAAAAATGTTCAACAAATGGTAACTGAATGGGACTTTAAGAGGTGCTTACTGGAGATGTTTTTCTTAAGTCTTTAATTCTAGTTAGGTAACATATAGTGTAACATTAGTTTCAGTAGTAGAATTTGTGATTTGCTTACTGGAAATATTAAATGGAGTGATGTTTAGGCAGGAATTTTGGATCATCATCGTTGTGGAAATAAATATTGGGGGGTTGATAGGCTTCTTGACACTTTGTATAAAGTCATATTTGTGGTGACTTACTTAGCATTTCACATGAACACTTTTACACAGAACATACAAAATAACGTAAGACACAGTTTGCCACATAGTAGTATAAGATGCTCAGAAATGGAGTTTTTCCTCCATTACTTACTGTGGATGTTAGATGATAGATTTATGCTACCAAGTATAAAGTCTCCTTGAAATAGCCTAAAACACAAACTTCCGTTACACCATGGCTTTTGTGTCCATTAACAATCATCCTTTAGATTTCTGAGTACTTTCTGAGTTCAACAATTAATCAGCTTTCTGGAATTATTGATTTTAACTTAATTCTAGCCATTTTTTCTTTCCCTTTGTACTCATATGCCAGTATAACAAAGAGAATATAATACCAACCCCCTCCTACATATTCCATAATACATGTTTGGAATAGCAATTCCACAGTGATGAGGATATTACACAGTAAATTCATATGGGTCCCCCCCTAAACAGCTGGAACTGAATCTCAGATTTTATTTAAATGGATCATTTTGTAGCTCAAAAGAATTCACTGATGTCCATCATATGATAATTTAGAACATGCACTTGGGAAGGCACTAGAGATACAAAAACTTAATAAAATATTTTATCAGCACTCAAGAGCTCAAAGGGGGAAATAGATAAGCAAAGAAACATAATGTCATAAGTACAATAATAGAATCGTGTATAAATTGAGAAATCATTGGTATGCCTTGACGCTAGCATGGAAGGGTAAGAATTTACCAAGAGAATAAGGAGAACAGCACCTGGAGAGAACAGCTTGAGCAAAGGTGCAGAGGTAGCCATAGGGGAAAATCTGGTCTCTAGCCCATGTTCCTTCTTTTCCCTCCCCTGGCTTTATGTCGTATCCATCCTCATTTTCTCAAACAGCTTGTATTCTTTGGCCATTCCTATAATCTAGGAATGATCACGCCGAAGATGTCTAAATTCAAGAAGGTGCACCTGGGGAAAGCGCTGGTTACAGGTGTTGGATATGCACTTGGCACCATTTGGGCAGGGAATTTACCAGGGTTTCGGGCACCAGATACATGGTTTACTGGTGGCTGGTGGGGACAGCAGACATTATCACAGTGAGCTTGTCCCTTGGCCCTTAGGGACAAGTGTCATAGCCCTTAGGGCAGAGTGAAAGGAAAACCAGAGAAGGGGCATCTGAAGTATGTTATCCAAACCAAGGTATAGTCTTTCCTGAGTTTAAGGATTATAGTGTGTGTGGTCATTTTTCTGTTTATGAGAAGTACCAGTTTATATTCGGACCTTGACTCCTAAAGATACTTTTCCAGGTCCTAATGTTGGTATTATAGTATTTTTCATAATAGGAGGGTCAGTCATGGTTGCCTCAGTGAAACAATGAATAATGAGCAGAATTATTTAAAATAAGTAATAGGGGCGCTTGCGTGGCTCATTCGGTCAATCGTCTGACTCTTAATTTCAGCTCAGGTCATGATCTCACGATTTGTGGGATGGAGCCCCACTTGGAGCACTGACCCTGCTTGGACGCTCTCTCTCTCTCTTACACTCTCTGTCCCTCTCTGTCCCTTCCCCACTAGAGCACGTGCATGCACACCCTCTTTCCCTCTCAAAATAACAGTTTTTAATTAAAAAAATAAAATAAGTGATGAAAATGTAGCCCTGCTTGTAGTTTGTTTTTAAGGTTATGTTTAGTTTTTTTCTTGCAACTTCATACAACTAAATGTAACAAGATAGTTTTCCTAATTTTTAGCAAGAATGCAACACTTTTCTCTAAAAGTTCTCATAGTTAATATTGTCTGTGACCTTCTCTGGGGGAAAACAGTTCAATTAACTGCTATATTAAAAAGTCATTTGCTGTGAGAAGAGAGCACTCATCTTGATTCCATCTCATTTTCATAATCCTTTAAAACACCTTAGACATAATGGAAAACAAATAAATATGCCAGACAATTTATCGAGTCAGATAGCAGTTCAGCCCCTTTTCTCTCATGTATTTATCTTGCTGTTTCTGCTTGAATGTTTTATCCTCTGGGTAAATGCAGTGTTTTTTAATTATTTTGAAGAAAGCTTAACAGAGATAGGAATAATCCAATTAAAAATAGTCTTGTTCCTGCAGCTTTGTTACCTATTGTAGAAATTTAATTCTGGCTATGACTTTGGTTGATAAACATGTTAATAAGAGATTTTATTGAGAAAAAATAAAGCTTAAGAAAGAGATATTCCCTAGATACAATAGCCTTCTCTACAAATGATAATTTCTTACTTTTTTTTTTTTTGGTGAAAATTCTAACGTGTCCTCAGTGATTAAATTCCATCGTCCTCTAATAAAATAACATCTATACTTTGATATGAATAATCAGAGAACTTAATTACACATGCTGTCTGTACTTTTTTACCTTCTCTGTTAACATTTACTTTTCAGACAAAAAGTGATTATTAGTTTTAAATATCTGAGTATTATTGAACACTAACAGCTGATAATTAATTAACATAATTAACACTGTCATCTCAATAATTGTTTACCAACTTCATTTCTGTGTAAAATAGAATTTTTAATATAAACTTTTTGATTTTTGCCTTTGTAGTACAATGAAAATTATATAAATATGTTGGGAAAATCTGATACATTTTGAACATAAGCAGCAAACATAGGAAATACAGACACATGTAAATGCATGTGCAGAAGACAGGCTGCCCAAGCTGGAAAGTTACCTATATTTGATTCATTCTTAATATTTGTGTTGCTCTCCTTTGATTTCAACTATTAATGTAAAAGTCTCAGAGCTCCTGGAAGTGATGTTGTGTCCCTAGTGTGTATTCTTTAATGTAAAATTGCTGAACCATCTATGAGCTGTATTCTGGCAAAAAGACACTCAGAAGCAACTAGTTTATATTTCTTTGGGTTCATATCTATATCCTTTGTTAGTCCCTGATTATTAAACTTCATCTGGGGAAATGAATCCTGTTTTCAGTTCACAATGTGATAGATTCGGGAAGTGAATAAATCTGGAAGAACTTATAAACAGATTCTGTTTTATTTCATGGACATGTAGCAGGGGATAAAGTGGCAATGAATCCTACAGTTCTGTATCACATTGGGCTGGATTATGAAAACCAAAGCAGAAAAAGACGAGTTTAACATTTCTCAAAGATAACAAAGAGGAGCCAAAGGCAGAAAGCCTGAGGTTCGATGCCATTGAAAGGACATGCTGTGGAGGAGACTTCTAAGATAATGCCAAAAAACTGAGAGAGCAAAGGTTTATATGAAGAAAGGGGTGGTGAGTGGTATGAAATACTATTGAATAGTAAAGGAAGAGGGGCTGAAAAGTTTTCTCTGTTATTTATAAATTTGGAAATTTGGGTGACTGTATAGAGAAATTTCAATGAAATGATAAACAGTAAATATAGAACTTCCAAGAAGCTCAAATAAGATAAGAAAGATAATTGTTCTGTGAAAGAGAAGATCAAGAGGGATTAATTAAGTTTGAAAGAGCTCTTTGACAGTTTGTTGCATTGTGTCTTTTTCTAACATGCACTCTAGTATAAGGCCTTACAATTTTTAACGGAAAATTTTAATTTTTACACAAATTTTACTCTACATAATTTTTAAAAGTAATTTTGTGAATAGAACACTATTTTCACTTTCAATTTGAATAAGTTATTAAGCAACTTTTCACATAGGTACCTTATCTAGCTTAATGTAATGGAATGAATTCATAGCTTTAAGTAAGATATAGCTGTGATTTGTACTTGATGATCTGTTTGCTTACAATGATGTTAGTAAAGATCCTAAATAATAATAAAAATGTGTTTCTGGATAACCATACTTTCTATGTCCAGTGTACTTAGAATTGCAGAACATTAGCGGTGTCATAAATTCATTAGTGTACTAGTTTTTCTTAACAAAGATAGGTTTTAGAATTTTTCTGTGCCTTCAACTCCAGAAGCTTCCTACATTTTGATTCCGATGATATGTTGTAATCCATTACTTATTTGCTCTAATTCTGTTTCTTTTGCCTTAATTACAAAAGTGATAAAACGTAGTTCTAAGACATGAGCTAGCCCTTAACTGCATTGTCCATATGGTCATCATTGATGCATGTGGTCTGGAGGGAGGATGGGCACAGAAAGGTATAAATAATATAATGCATTCACTCAGTCTGCATATGTTTCAGCCCAGTGAATTTTATAGGATAAAAAAAATAATCATGACAAACTGTGACTAAAGACTAACCTCCAGAGCAGAGAACCTCAAGCCTATCAGAACTTTCATTGTATCAGATGAGGAAGAAGTCAAAGAATCATGGTGTATAAATTTGCCTTGGAAAAATTGGGTATGAAAGTGGTAGAAAAAGAAACAAAAAAGATTTCAAAAGAAATTAAGTTTCTCCCAATCCCTGTGTGTTATGAGGCTGTTGTGGCTTGGGAACTAAAGCAGACAATCTTTGGTTTGTAGTGAGTGAACACTGGATTGAGGATATATGTACAAAATATGGCAAATGTTTTTGAATTTGAACAATATTGCAACGTACATAATAATATGAACAGTAAGTATGTATTCAAAGTTAAACACGACAGGTTTCTTCAGGTATCCTCCTTTTGAGTGAAAGGTCAGTCATATCTCCCATTTGTCCTGAGTCACATAATGCACTCCTCAAAAGCCATAGATTTTTTTTAAGTGTTTATTTAAATTCTAGTTAGTTAACATACAGTGTAATAGTAGTTTCATGTGAACAGTATAGTGATTCAGCACTTCCTTGCAACACCTGGTGCTCATCAGGAGTGCCCTCCTTAATCCCCATCACCTATTTTACCTCCCACCCACCTCCCCTCTGGTAACCATCAGTTTGTTCTCTGTAGTTAAGAGTCTGTTTGTTGGTTTATCTCCCTACCTCTCTTTTTTCCCCTTTCCTTGTTTGTTTTGTTACTTAAATTCCACATGTGAGTGAAATCATACGGTATTTGTCTTTCTCTCCCTGATTTATTTCATTTAGCATAATACTCTCTAGCTCCATCCACATCATTGCAAGTGGAGAGACTTTTTTATGGCTAATATTCCATTGTATATGTATATATACCACATCTTCTTTATCCATTCATCAGTTGATGGATGCTTGAGCTGTTTACATAGTTTGCTGATTGTAAATAATGCTGTTAGAGACATCAGGGTGCATGTATCCCTTTCAGTTAGTATTTTTGTATTATTTGAGGAAATACCTGGTAGTACATTTGCTGGATCATAGGTTAATTCTGTTTTTTAAGTTTTTTTTTTTTTTAATTTTAATGTTTTTTATTTATTTCTGAGAGAGAGAGAGAGAGAGAAATCATGAACAGGGGAGAATCAGAGAGTGAGGGAGATCCAGAATCCGAAGCAGGCTCCAGGCTCTGAGGTAGCTGTCAGCACAGAGCTCAATGCGGGGCTTGAACCCATGAACCTTGAGATCCTGACCTGAGCCAAAGTCAGATGCTTAACCAACTAAGCTGCTCAGGCGCCCCTGTTTTTTAAGTTTTTGAGGAAACTTTATTCAATTTTCCAGAGTGGCTACACTGGTTGCATTCCCACCAACAGTGAAAGAGGGTTCCCCTTTCTTCACATCCTCACCTACACCTGTAGTTTCCTGTGTTGTTAATTTTAGTCTTTCTGACAGGTGTGAGTTGATATTTTGTTGCAGTTTTGATTTGTATATCCCCGATGATCAGTTCTTTTGAGCATCTTTTCATGTGTCTGTTGGCCATCTGTATGCCTTCTTTGGAAAAATTTCAGACCCTATCTTCTGCCCACTTTTTAATTGGATTCTTTGGTTTTTGGGTGTTGAGTTTTATACGCTCTTTATGTATTTGGAATACTAACCCTTGATCAGATATGTCATTTCCAAATATCTTCTCTCATCCTGTAGGCTGCTTTTTAGTTTTGTTGATTGTTTCCTTCATTGTGCAGAAAGATTTTTAGTTTAATGTAGTACCACTAGTTTAGTTTTGTTTTGTTTCCCTTGCTTCAGGAGACATATCTAACAAGAAGTTGCTATGGCCAATGTCAAAGAGGTTATTGCCTGTGTTCTCATCTAGGATTTTGATCACTTCATGTCTCACTCTTAGAGATTTTATCTATTTTGAATTTATTTTTTGCAAGGTGTAAGAAAGTAGTCCAGTTTCATTCTTTTGCATGTTGCTATCCAGTTTTCCCAGTACCATTTGTTAAAGAGACTATCATTTTGCCATTGGATAGTCTTTCCTGCTTTGTGAATGATTAATTGACTATATAGTTGTGGGTTTTCTATCCTGTTCTATTGATCACGGTGTCTGTTTTTGTGCCAGTATTGTACTGTTTTGATCACTGCAGCTTTGTAATGTAACTTAATGTCTGGAATTGTGATGCCTTGAGCTTTGCTTTTCTTTTTCAGGGTTGCTTTGACTATTCAAGGTCTTTTGTGGTTCCATAAAAATGTTAAGAATCTTTGGTCTTGTTTTGTAAAAAAAATGCATTGGTATTTTCATAGGGATTGTATTAAATATGTAGATTGCTTTGGGTACCATAGACATTTTCAGATATGTGTTCTTCCATTCAATGAGCATGAAATGTCTTTCCATTTCTTTGTGTCCTCTTCAGTTTCTTTCATCAGGGTTTTATAGTTTTCAGAGCACAGATCTCTTGCCTCTCTGTTTAGGTTTATTTCTGGGTATCTTACAGTTTTTGGTGCAATTGTAAATTGGATCATTTCTTTGGTTCCTCTTTCTGCTGCTTCATTATTGGTGTATAGAAATGCAACAGATTTCTGACCATTGATTTTATATCGTGCACCTTTGCTGAATTTGTGTATCAGTTCAAGTAATTTTTTGGTGGAGTCTTTTGAGTTTTCTGCATAGAGTTTCATATCATCTGTGAATAGTGAAATTTTGACTTCTTCCTTGCTGATTTGGATACCTTTTACTTCTTTTTGTTGTCTGCTAGCTGTGGCTATGACTTCCATTATTATATTAATAACAATGGTGAGAGTGGACATTCCTGTTTTGTTCATGGCTGTAGAAGAAAAGCTCTCAGTTTTTCCCCCACTGAGGAAGACTTTAGCTGTGGGTCTTTTATATTTGGCTTTTATCATGTTGTGATATGTTCCACCTATCCCTACTTTGTTGAGGGTTTTTATCAAGAGTGGGTGCTGTATTTTGCCAAATGCTTTTTCTGCATCTTTTGAGAGGATCATATGGTTCCTATCCTTTCCTTTATTAATGTGTATCACATTGGTTGACTTGCAAATATTGAACTGCCCCTGCATCCCAGGAATAAAATCCACTTACTCGTAGTGAATAATTCTTTTAATGTACTGCTAGATTCAATTTGTTAGTATTCTTGTTGAGAATTTCTGCATCTGTCTTCATCAGGGATGTTGGTCTGCAATTCTCTTTTTTAGTGGACTCGTTGTCTGATTTTGGAATCAAAATAATTCTGGCCCCATAGAAGGAGTTAGGAAGTTTTTCTTCCATTTCTATTTTTTGGAACAGTTTGAGAAGAATAGGTGTTAAGTCTTCTGTATATTTCTCGTAGATTTCCCCTGGGAAACCACTTGGCCTTGCACTCTGTTTCTTGGGAGATTTTTGATTACTGATTCAGTTTATTTGCTCATTATGGGTCTGTTCAAATTATGTACTTCTTCATGTTTCAGTTTTTGTAGTTTGTATGTTTCTAGGAAATTATCTATTTCTTTCAGATTGCTTAGTTTGTTGGCAGGTAATTTTTCATAATATTCACTTAAAATGGTATTTCTCTGGTTTTGGTTTGATCTCCTCTTTAATTTGTGATTTTATTTTGGCCCCTTTCTCATTTCTTTTTGATAAGTCTAGCTAGGAGTTTATCAGTTTTATGAATTCTTTCAGAAAACCAGCTCTTAGTTTCATTTATCTCTTCTACTGTGTTTTTTTGTTTGTTTGTTTCTTCTTTTTTAAAGTTTATTTATTTATTTTGAAAGAGAGAAAGAACACTTGTGCATGAGCAGGGAAGGGATACAGAGAGAGAGGGAGAGAGAGGGAGAGAACAGGAATCCCCAACAGGCTCCATGCTGTCAGCATAGAGCCCAATGCAGTGGTTGAACTCACAAACAGTGAGATCATGACCTGAGCCCAAAACAACAGTTGGATGTTTAACCACCTGAGCCACCCTGGTGCCCATGGGTTTTTGTTTGTTTGTTTGTGTGTTTCTATGTTGTTTATATCTGTTCTTATCTTTGTTATTTACCTTCATCAGCTGCTTCAGGCTTTATTTGCTGTTCCTTGTCTAGCTCCTTTAGGTGTAAGGTTAGATTCTGAATTGAGACTTTTCTTGCTTCTTGAGATAGGCCTCTATTGCACTATACTTCTGTGTTAGAACTGCGTTGTTGGATACCAAAGGTTTTGGACTGTCATGTTTTTGTTTTCATTTGCTTCCATGTTCTTTTTAATTTCTTCTTTATTTTACGGGTTAACCCATTCATTCTGTAGTAAAATGTTCTTTAATCTCCATGTTTGGAAATTTCTTTCCAAATTTTTTCTTGTGGGTGGTTTCAAGTTTCATCTTAAAGTTTCATGGTATTGTGACCTCAAAATATGCATGATGTGATCTAAATCTTTTTGTAGTTGTTGAGACCGGATTTGTGACCCAGTATGTGATCTCCTCTGGAGGATGTTTCATGAGCACTTGAAAAGAATGTGTATTCTGCTGTTTTAGGGTAAAATGTTCTGAATATATCTGTTAAGCCCATCCAGTACAGTGTGTCATTTAAAACCACTGTTTCCTTGATTTTTCTGCTTAGCTGATCTGTCCATTGCTGTAAGGGGGTCTTTTGGTAAGGGTTGTTAAAGTCTTCTACTATTACAGTATCATTATCAATGAGTTTCTTTTTGTTTGTTGTTGTTTTATATATTTGGGTGCTTCCACGTTGAGGAGATTGTTAGATTTTATTGTTTGATAAACACTTTACTTATGATATAGTGCCCATCTTCATCTCTTATTATAGTCTTTGGTTTAAAATATAGTTTGTCAGATAGAAGTATGGCTACTCTGGCTTTCTTTTAATGTCCATTATCATGAGAGATGGTTCTCCATCCCCTCATTTTCAATCTGGAGGTGTCTTTAGGTCTAAAAATTAGTCTCTTGTAAGTGGCATATAGATGAGTTGTATTTTTTTTTTATCCTTTCCTATACCCTTTGTCTTTTGATTGCATTGAGTCTGTTTAGACTAAATTGCATTTAGCCCATTTACATTTAGAGTAATTATTGATAAAAATTTAGTGCTATTGTGTTACCTGTAAAATTGCGGTTCCTGGAGATTTTTTTCTGTTCTTTGCTAGTCTGTGTTGCTTTTAGTATATCTTTCCCAGTCAAAGCATCCCTTTTAATACTTCTTGCAGGGATGGTTTAGTGGTCATAAACTCCTTTAGTTTTTCTTTGTCTGGGAAACTCTTTATTTCTCCTTCTACTCTGAATGACAACCTTGATCGATGAAATATTCTTGGTTGCATATTTTTCCCATTCAGCACGTTGAATATATCATTCCACTCCCTTCTGGCATGCCAGATTTCTTTGGAGAGGTCTGCTGTGAAACTGATTTGTCTTCCATTGTAATTTTTTTTTTTTTCCCTTGCCGCTTTCAGGATTCTTTCCTTATATCAGTAGTTTAAAATTTTTACTTTTTTTTTTTTTTTTGGTGTTGATCAGCTTTTGTTGAATTTGATAGGAGTTCTTTGTGCCTCATGGATTTCAGTGTCTGTTTCCTTCCCAGATTCTGGAAGTTTTCAGCTATAATTTGCTCAAATAAACCTTCTGCCACTTTTTCCTCTCTTCTTTTTCTGAGACTCCTATGATAGGAATATTATTATATTTTATGGAGTTGCTGAGTTCCCTAAATCTACATTCATGGTCCAATGCCTTTCCTTCCCTTTACTTTTCAGCTTCATTATTTTCCCTAATTTTATCTTCCTTTTTTTAAAGTTTATTTATTTATTTTGAGAGAACAGAGACAGTGTGAGTGGGGGAGGGACAGAAAGAGAGAGAGAGAGAATCCCAAGGAGGTCCTGCACTGCCAGTTGCAGAACCCAACACAAGGCTTGAACCCAGGAACCTTGAGATCATGACCAGAGCTGAAACCAAGAGTCAGATGCTTAGCTTACTGAGCTACCCAGGCGCTCCCATAATTTTATCTTCTACATCACTCATCTGTTCCTTTGCTCTGTCCTTGCTTGTTGTCATTACATCCAGTCAGTTTTGCATCTTGACTGTTGCATTTTTTATTTCAGCCTGACTAGTTCTTAGTTCTTTATCTCTGCCATAAGAAATTTTCTAGTGTGTCTTTGCTTTTCTTGAGCCCAGCTGTTATCCTTATGATTGTTGTTTAAAATTCTGGGAATGCCTGTGTGGCTCAGTCGATTAGGCGTCTGACTTTAGCTCAGGTCATGATCTCGCATTTTGTGGGTTCGAGCCCCGCCTCGGGCTCTGTGCTGACAGCTAGCTCAGAGCCTGGAGCGTGTTTCAGATTCTGTGTCTCCCTCTCTCTCTGACCCTCCCCTGCCCACTCTCTCTCTCAGAAATAAATAAAACATTAAAAATTTTTTATTAAATTCTGGTTCAGGCATGTTACTTATATCTGTTTCAGTTAAATCTGTGGTTGTGATCTCTTCTTATTTTTTCTTTTGGGGTGAATTTCACTGTCTTGTCAATTTGTCTAGGCCACTATGTATTTTTGTGTTGGAAACACATGTTAAATTGCCTAGGTGGTTCTGTCAGTTAAGCGTCTGACTCTTGGTTTTGGCTCAGGTCATGATCTCTCAGTTCAAGAGATCAAGCCCTGCGATGGGCTCTGTGCTGACAGTATGGAGCCTCCCTGGGATTCTCTGTCTCCTACTCTCTCTCTGCCCTTCCTCAGCTCATGCACAATCTCTCTGTCTCTCAACATAAATAAACTAAACTTAAAAAGTAAATAAATCTTGCTCCTGAGAGTAATGGCTATATTGAGAAGAGATCCTCTACTGTCCATCACTTGGCACTTCAGGAAGTGTTTCCGAGTGTGTAGCCTGCTGTTGTATTTTGGCTGCTCTTTCCCTTAGGTCAGTCCTATGCAGAGTTTCTCCTTGCCTGCGGTGGGAAGTGTTTGGACTTTGTCTCGTGTGTGGTGTTTTAAGTAAGCTTTGATCTGCTTTTTAAAATAAGCCCAGTCATATTTCCATTAGTGATGAAGCTTTGCAGCATTCAATGTAATTAGTGGACTTGGTGCATGTTGAGAGTTTGTGCTCATCTTCCTAGGGAGGAGCGTACCGCTCAGGTTCTCAGGCTGACTTGTCCTACTAAAGATGCACCTGCAGGGCACAGTAGAGTGGGGCTTGTTGTAAGTGGCTCCAGCCTCCAATGGGGGTATGGGGGCACTGTGATACTCACCAAAGTCTGTCCATGTTAATGGTGGGGTTGGGGGGTGGGGAATTACATCATCCTCCTGTCTCCTTCCCGGAGAGGGGCATTCACACCTGCCTCTGTTCAGGAAGCCTTCACAGATGAGTGAACAGTCTCCTCTCTCGTGTTCCAGGCTTCCATCAGAACCCTGCTTCTACCCTGTGTCTGAGTCATTTGCCTGCCAGGAGGCACAGTACTCTTGTGCTTTATTTGAGGTGCATGGCTGGATTTCAAAAACTCTAAATTTTAAGAGCATGGCATTGGCCCATGCTGATCCTCCGGAGGAGGATCTCACCATGCTGTGGCTAGTGCCAGTTTGTCCCAGAAAAGCAGTCACATGACCATACAGGGGGCTCAGAGTTTGTGGCAAAGCACAGCCAAAAGCTGACCTCCAAGTTGGCTGCCTTCAACAAATACCTCTGCTGCTCTGCTAGTTAGAGGGAGGCAGTGCTACTTATCTCATGCGCACCCCAAGAAGACCCGCTGAGATCCTCAGACCATGCTGTCCACCCCCAAATCTCTGCCTTCCTTCCCCACAGGAGCACCCCTTGGTCTGCCAGGGAAAGGCACAGACTTCTAAAACTTCAGAGTTTGAGCTCTGCTGATGGTACAACCTTGTGAAAATCAGCCCTTTTCCTTTTCCCAGCCATCTCTCTCTCTCTCTCTTTCTCTACCTTTCCTCTCTCCATGATCAGCGCTCCCTCTCTTCTGCAGCACCCAGAGTTCTTTTCTCTCCCAAAACTCTCCACATCTCATACCTTCCACGATGTGGCCATTTTTCTTGCTCTAGATGTGCAGTTTGTTCTTTCAGGTCTCAAATCGATTTCTTGGGTGTTCAGAATGATTTCGTATTTATCTAGCTGTGTTTGAGGGATGAGGCAAGCATAGGGTTCCTCTACTGCTCTGCCATCTTAACGCTATCCCACTAAGATTATACTTGATCTTTCATCTTATTTAAAGCAAATATAAATGGATAAGCTACTCTTTATATTATTGATTGCTAAAATCTATATAATTAAAAAAAACCCAACCACTTAGGAATCAAGAGAAAAGAATATTTCTACACACATGCATACAAACTTAGCTTTGATTTAAAAATAAGATCTTTAAGTGGTGCCTGGGTGGCTCAGTAGGTTAAGCGTCCGATTTCCACTTAGGTCATGATCTTGCAGTTTGTGGGTTCAAGCCCTGCATCAGGCTCTGTGCTGACAGCTCAGAGTCTCAAGCCTGCTTTGGATTCTGTATCTCCCTCTCACTTTCTCTGCTCCTCTCCTGCGCAGGATCTGTTTCTCTCTCTCTTTCAAGAATAAATAAACATTAAAAATAATAACTTTGTAGATGTTGTTTCCTAGGAGGAAAATACAATTAAAAAATCAGTTAAACACCGGAAGACATACAGGAAAAAGCATAAATTTGAGAGCTGTGTAAAAATACCTCTTTCAGGATAATTGTATTATTTTGCTGTTTTAATCAAAAAGTTTTTAATATAAAAATTAGGAAGGATTCCTTGATAGGAATACTAAAATATTTTTTATCATAACTCTTCTATAAAAATGTGACATTGTTGACCATATAGTCTTGATTTACTAGTCACACCAAACAATGTGAAAAAATAGACATATAACACTTTGGGTTTTAGGGACATTTTTGTGTGGCACTCCTTGTCTCCCCCACACCTCAAATAACTTGAAAACATTTTGCCATAGAAAATGGTATAATTAGTAAGGAAAACAACATGATTATGAAGGGGAATATGTTTTAAGTTATTGCAGTCAAGTTCTAGGTTTTACTATGTACGGTGTCAAGAAATACATCTAATATTCCCTTTATATAAAAGAGTCTAAATGTTTTTCTGATTGAACCTGTATTCTTTTATCTTTTTTATTATGAAGGATGCAAAGTATATAGTCAGCTACAGAGAGTAATACCGAAAAAGCACTTACTATTTATGTTTATCAAGAGAAGTGAAATAATGTTCATTGAAATTACTTCAATGATATAGAGATCCTATGGAGAATTGAAAAGAACTATGAAGGTAACTGAAAATGATGCACATTAATAAATAAGGTCAGCTTCAAAATTATCATGGTATAGTATTCAAAGCAACATTCTGCATGTTAGGAGAATTTCAGGAGTTTCTCTTGCTAGTTAAGCCCAGGAAAAATCCTTGTACCTGTCTTTCCATGGTCTGATATTCCAAAGTTACATGATACTCTCTTGAATGAAAATTAAGATTTTCAATGGAAGCTACTGTAAGCAAGATGTATAAATTTATCCAGGTATGCTATCATGTAGTAATAAAAGCTGTCATTAATTCATAAGAAATTAAAAGTATGAAATTATTAAGGTATGATGAAAAACTTTATGAAAATATCAATTGTATTTGAGGTTTTACTGTTGAGGTATTCTTTTTGAAAAAGAATAAATAAGGACTAAATAGAATAAAGAGTTAGTACATAAAATAAATGCAAAAAAGGAAAGAGATTTTGCAATTGATAATAAAGAAAATATAATTCTCGTATATGTCACAGATTGTCAAATTGTGTCCTACAGGCCAAATCCAGCCCACCTATGTTTTTGAAATAAAGTTTTATGGGAACACAGATACGCCCGTTTGTTCATACATTGTCTGTGACTACTTTCTGATTACAACTACAGAACTGTGTAATTGTTACAGAGACTTCCCTCACCTAAAATTTTTAGTACTTGACCCCTTACAGAAAGTTTGACATCTGGCATAGAGAAATTCCAAGACAAAAATGTTAATTAATGCCATACTACATTATGGCAACCCACATCAACTAACTGACTCTTAGTTTAATTGGTGTCTTTGGGCTTCATTATCAATAAATACATCTATAAACCACTTATGACATGAACATTGATAGAGCATTAAAGATAACAAATTTGAATTTCTAACAAATAGTAAAAACGTTATTCTTTGTAGGTATTAACTCACCATTAATCTACATTTAGAAGAATTTTTCATACCTCATTTTATTTAAAATAATTTAAGAAAAAAAAGTTTTACATTATGAGTTGCATAAAATCGGTACACTTCTGAAATAAGTTTCATCATCCTAAATTACAATGAAAGCATACTCTTTGAATTGCAAAGTGATCCTCCCTATCTTTCTTCTCGCATAGAAAAGCCTTCCATTCACGCAGAGTTTAGATAATTTCAGGGCCTAACCTGGCACCCGGGAGGTGCCCTACAGACATGTTCAATTAATGAATTCCTTCTAACAAAATTTTTGTAACCTTTTTCTCTTATTATCTGTGAAAGGAAAACTTTGGTAGTTGTTCATTTTTCTGCAGACAGCATTTGATAGGGAAGTAAAAGCAGGCCACGTAAATTATATTAATCATAAGCACACAATTTCCAGAGATGGCCTTTTCACTGGGAGATAATGAAATAGCCATGGCTAGTTGGCATTTGATTTACTTTGAGTTTCTATGGCCAATCTTTCCATTTAAATCGACATGTGAGTCTTTCTCTTAGACATTGAATTTGTCGAGAAACAGTCTCTCTTTCTGTGAATTTAAATGAATATTGATTTTTCTTTTGGTTTTAAAAGCCATCAATTGAGTTCTTAAAATGTATCAGTAATTATTATGAGAATTAAATAGTGCAAGTAAAAAAAACCCACTTCAATTAATCCAACTGAGTAGCTAATGATCACATTTTTACATGAACTTCTGTTTCCTTCTTTAGTTGGTCCAGAGGCATTTTGTCAGGAAGAAATAATTGGTATAGTATAGATTGTTTCCATAAAGAGCTGATCTTAATATAGAGGCTCTGTAACTGATCCTTTCAGAAGCTAATAGAAGAAAGGAAGAATGCAGAGAGTGACTTGACCCCTTAGAAACAATTTATAATTCATGAAATAAAAAAATCAGATTGTCTTCCCACCCAAATGTTTTTACATTTGCAAATTAAGAGGCAAAATTAACCAGCCCTTGAGTGATGTGTAATCATTACTGCCATTTTAAAAACGATAATTTTCCTTTCCTTTTTTTTTTTGTATACTTCCTATTGAAATATTCATATTTTCCCCTGAGAATCAGCTTTTTTTTTTTTTTTTGCCTTTTCATTTATTTAACCACTAAAGTTGGCTTAAGTTCTTCAAGCAAGAACTTTAAAGGGATTTTATTTAAAAATCTAGTTGAGATAAGATTAAGTCATGTATGCAACTCTGAGTCTTTCATAAGACCTTGAGAAATTTGTGGTGGCCCCTATAGCTTCTCAGCTAGACAAAAGGGCTTCAAAAAAGTAAAAGGGCATTGTTTCATAGCTCCTTGACTTTTCAGTGGAAATGAGCCTGGATCAAAGATATGTATAGGAGTGGCTTTTGTCTAATAGAGTGGATTATATCTACTATGCAGTAAGGCCTCACATTTTTAAAGGTTTTGTGCTATCTTGAGCTGAAAAGGAGAGAGACTATTCAAAATGAAAAGAGCCCTCTTGGCTCCCATCCTTTCATGGGGAGAAAACTGAGAGAACTACTCAGATGCAAAAATTCCTAGAAGAGGAATAACTCAAAGGCTGGAACCAAATTTACAGAAGGCAGAGTCAAAAACTCTGAGAACTAGTCCCAGGGAGCCAAATGCATTTTAATCAATAATATTCCCAAAGCCTCAGTACATGGTAGATGCAGAAAAGGCACTTGCTTTCAACATGTGATTTAATACACTATTATGATACAAAACAAAACAAAAAATTAAAACACTTAGTATGTTAGAAATACATGGAGATTTCTAAAGCCTAGCAAAAATTTTTCATGAAAATCTAGAGTAAACATTTTCTTAAATAAGGTAACAATAGGGGCGCCTGGGTGGCTTAGTCGGTTAAGCGTCCGACTTTCGCTCAGGTCATGATCTCGCGGTTCGTGGGTTTGAGCCCCGCGTCGGGCTCTGTGCTGACTGCCAGCTCAGAGCCTGGAGCCTGTTTCAGAGTCTGTGACTCCCTCTCTCTCTGACCTTCCCCTGCTCACGCTGTCTCTCTCTCTCTCTCTCCTAGAAATAAATAAAACATTAAAAAAAATAATAAGGTAACAATAGGAGCAGTGTCCTGTAAGACAAGTCAAGTGTATTTACTATTATCATATCTATTTTATGTTTTATTGGAGGCCCTAGGTAGTATAAGAAGAAATGAAAAAACAAAAAAAAACAACAACAAAACATTAGGAGTATAGGATAAGAGAGCAAGAAATTATTTCGAGATGTTTATCATTTACATAGAAAATGCAACAGAATCCTTAAATCTAGGAAAAGGACCGAATAGATTTAACATTTATATACATCAGAAACAGGGGCGCCTGGGTGGCTCAGTCGGTTAAGCGTCTGACTTCAGCTCAGTTCATGATCTGATGGTTCATGGGTTCAAGCCCCCACATTGGGCTCTGTGCTGACAGCTAGCTCAGAGCCTGGAGCCTGTTTCAGATTCTGTATCTCCCTCTCTCTAGTCTTCTCCTGCTCATGCTGTCTCTCTCTCTCTCTCTCAGAAAAAAAAATAAATAAATAACAAAACAACAATGTATATACATCAGAAACAAACACCTAGAAAACAAAAATAAAAAGTCACTGTTTACAGTAGTGGAAATACCATAGAAGAATATAAGAGTAAGGCCATCATAAGATAAATAAAATCTCCATAGCTAAATTATAAAACTTTAAAAACTATTTAAAATATTTAAAAATCTGTAGAAATATACTATATTTGTAGTTAGGAAGATTTAGTATTATAACCTATAGATTTAATGTAATTCCAATAGAAATTTCTGTTCAGTCATTTTAAATAGAACTTGTTCATATTATTATTAAATTTATATGAAAAATTGAAGAGCCAGAAAATAGCCAGGGCTTATTTGAATAAGTCCAGGATGGGGGTTGCCAAATTACATATTTTGAAGTCATAATATTTTAGGTAGTATAGTACTGGAGCATAGATAGATAATATGAGTATGTAAAATTAATGATAAATATGGAACTCAGAATGGTGTTTATTTGGGCTGAGGTAGGAAGAACATGGGATATACAGTAATACAAATATTTTTAAATATAGAAGTTCCTTAAGTTGCCTGCTCTTTCATCCACTGAGAGTGAATATGGCATTAGAGGTAAAAAATGGTGATCTCTCAAGTGTATCAGTTCCTTAAAACCTCACATTATGTGAGAATTCGACCTAACCAGATGTGATTCTAGTGTATAAAAATTCTAGTGTATAAGATGACACAGCATCTTCACTCAAAGCAAGTGCCTCTTTTGACATATACTTGGAGAACTAGCGCCTGAAATCAGTAGTATGCTTACTGAGCAGTGGTATCTCATGATCTGCATGATACTTTACTAAGATATATTGAGAATAATTTTATTACTCTTAATTTTCATCTCATTACATTACTAACATGTACACTCACATTGTATCATAACTTTTGTGTGAATTAATAATTTTTCCCTTAACAGTTTTCTTTACCAAACAACATTTAATTAGTTAGAAATTAATTATAATCTTATTCATAATAGGAAAGGGTTTCTGTAATTATTTTTATTTTAGTTTAGTTTTTTATTGAAGTATAGTTGACTTACAGTATTATATTAGTTTTAGGTATACAACATAGCAATTAAGCAATCCCATCCATTATAGAATGCTCATGAAAATGAGTATAGCTACCATCTGTCACTATACAAGTTTACTACAATATTATTGACTATATTCCCTATGTTGTATTTTTCATCTCCATAACTTATTTATTGTATTATATTTGTCTTCTTCCCTAATGTGAGTTTTCTAATAACATTTTATTTGTCTTTGTATCCACCTTCAAGCCCTGTACCTCCAGCATATACTAAGTATTCAAGATAGTTTGCTGAGAAAGTGAACAAATGAGAGATTGAATGAGGAACAAATTTATATGACGATTAAGAATAAAAGCTTTAGAGTTAGAAAGACCTCCAACTCAAATCCTCCTTTTTTTATTTTTTATGTGAATTTGTAATTTAGTCCTTTTTAATTATTTTAGTAAAGAAGTAGACAATAATACCTACCACCTCATTGAGTGTTGTGATGGTTAAATGAGTACATGTGTCTGAAGTACTTAAAAGGGTGCCCAGAACATATTAAACACTCCATAAATTTAAGTTATTAGTACTATCTATATTATTGTTATATAATTATCAAGAATGGTTGCCTCACTAGAACTTATCATTATTTGATGGTAGCCAATTAAGAGAATTTATTGTAATATTTAAAATTAGGGAATGTATTGTAATATCTAAACTAAGAAATTTATTACACTCATGAAATAATAAAGACTAAAATGTTCTGTTAGGTACTTTATTAGGCACTAAAAGTTTTTCATCTTAGCAGTGGTCTTTATGGCCTAGAAAAGATCATTTCAACATCTTTGATTTTTCTTTACTAAGCGGGAAATGTTGATAGTAGGATAGATATTTGGTATAGTTCTTCCTTTCTGAACAAAAAGAATGGGCCAACTTTTCTAATGAACTCCAAAGAGCTGGGCCTTTCCAAAGTCCTCTGTTTATTGCAAAATTATTCTATGTGTTTTTCAAAAGCCTCTGATTAATCTTTGAGGAAGAAAACATAACTACCACACCCTGAATGACAGTGCCAGAAATTTCTTTTCCTTCAGTTTGGCAATAAGCCAGATCCATTTTGTATTGTTAGATGTTAGGGAAGTTCTTGTAGGTGGTCTGGAAGCTGCATTCTTAGGTTCATCAGAAAATGACAAGCATGATAGTCAAGGAGGCCACAGGCTTCTCTAGACCTTGACTCAGTGCTTTCCTCCAGAGAACCTGACAGGTACGACTTGTGTTAGATGTTGAATGCCCTAAAACTATCTTCTAAACAGAATTCTGATTTTTAGTATCTTGTAGTTAATTTCAAATTCCAAAATGAACATACAAGCTCAGACAGTATAATTTGGCCAAGAAAGAGAGTGGTGGGAGATGGTCAGAGGGATGGTATCAGGTAAGGACCTTGAAAGTCAGGATGAAAGGTTAGATTTTTTTTTAATCCACATATATTTTGAAAATTGAGGTAAAATGTATCCATATATATATATTGAACTACACAAATTTTTAAGTGTTTGATTTGTTAAGCTTAACAAATATGTGGTAATGTAATTACCGTCCCAGTGAAGACACAGAAAATTTCCATTACATCAGAAGTTCCCTTGTCCCTTTGTCCTGACCGTGCCCAACCCCCTAGAACCAATTGCTTTGGTTTATATCATCACTGATGAGTTTTGCCTGTTTTTGGACTTCATACAAATAGAATCTTGCAGTATTAACAGTGTGCTATTTTGCGTCTGGTTTTCTTCTCTGAACATATGTTTTGGAGATTTATCCCTGTTGTTGCATGCATGCGTAGCATGCTCAAGTACAAGTCTTTGTACAGACATACTTTCATTTATCTTTCGGTGAATACTTAGGTGTAGAATGGCTGAATCATGTAGTAGGTGTATGTTCGATTTTTTAGAAACTGACTGTTTTTCACAGTGCATTTACTGCTTCACATTCCCACCAGCGTGAATAAGAGTTCCGGTTCCAGCACATTCTTGCTAACACCTGTATAAGCTGTCTTTTTAATTTTAGCCTTCCAGATAGTACTGGTATCCCTTGCAGTTTTAATTAGTATTGTCTTGTAATAATGATGTTGAACATCTTTTTAAGTGGTTATCTATTAAATATTTGTCTTCTTTGGCCAAATGTCTATACAGTCTTTTGCCCAGTCTTTTCGTTGGATTGCTTGTTATATTGATATTTGAATTTTGAGGGTTCTTTATGGATACCAGATAAAAGTACTTCAGCAGATATATGATTTGTAAATATTCTCCCAGGTTTTGCATGTGTTTGGGGTGTGTGAGCATGCATGTGTGTGCTTGTTCTTCTAACAGGACATTTTGTAGAGCACATTTTTAAATTTTATGAAAGCTAATTGTGTATTTCTTTTAAGGACCTCACATTTAGTTTTTTATCTAAGAAATCTTTGGTGCAAAGTCACAAGTATTTTTCTTTATATTGTCTTCTAGAAATTTATGGAGGTTTTACAGTTAGGTCTGGCGTAAATTTTTAGTCAATTCTTGTAAATCGCAAGGTACAGATTGATGTTCATGTTTCTGCATATGTTCCAGCACTATTTGTTGAAAAGACTATACAATCCTCACTAAATTGTCATTTCACCTATGTCAGAAATCAGTTGTTCAAGCATGTGTATATCAATTTCTAGAGTCTCTATTCTGTTTATTTAATCTATTTGTTTATGCCAGGGCAGCACTGGCTTGGTAAGTGCAGTATTATAATGAATATTGAAATCAGATAGTGTTATCTTTTTGGAAGTTTCAAAGACTCTTCCACGAAGTCTTCTTTAATGTTGTATTTTTTTGTATTTCCACATAAATTATAAAATCATCTTATTAAGGACCACAAAATGTTATGAATTTTTTTTATCACAGTTGAATTGGATCTGTCACTTTTGGGGGAATGGACAGAATATGGAATCATCTGATTAATGAGTACAGTAAATTTATATTTATTTAGTTTTTTTTTATTTCCCCAAGCTATTCCCCAAGTATTTTTAAGCTACAGTGTCATGCATATCTCTTCTAGTATATTTCCCTAGATAGTGTTATAAATGAATTAATTTTTTCCTTACAAACTCTATGTATTTTATTTCTTTTTTTGCCCTTCCCACAGTGGGTAGTATCATCAATACAGTGATAGATAGAATTCACCAGACAAATCATCTGGTCCTGGGCTTTACTTTGTTGGGAGGTTTTGACTACTAATTCAGTATTTTACTCATTATTGATCATATTTTCTATTTCTTCATGAATCCAGGCTTGCTAGCTTTTATTTTTCTAGGAATTTAATTGTTTCTTCTAAAGTATCCAGTTAGTTGACATTTAATTTTTCATACTAGTCTTTTATGAGGTTTATATTTCTGTTACTAGTTGTAATGTTTCCTCTTTAATTGTTGACTTTATTTACTTGAATATTCTTTTAATATTTCAGTTAAAGATTTGTCAGTTTTGTTTATCTTTTCCAAGAAATCAGCTCTTAAGTTGGTTGATCTCTTCTGTTGTTTTTCTGGTGTCTGTTTCACTTATTTCTATTCTTACCTTGATTATTTCCTTCCTTCCCACAACTTTGGACTTAGTTTGCTTTTGTTTTTCTAGTTCCTTGAGGTAAAAAGTCAGGTGGTTTTATTTATTTATGTTTTAAAAATTTTTAACATTTTTATTCATTTTTAAGAAACAGAAACAGACAGAACACTAGGGCAGAGAGAGAGGGAGACACACATTCCGAAACAGGCTTCATGCTCTTTGCTGGCAGCACAGAGCCTGATGTAGGGCTCGAACCCATGAACCTTGAGATCATGACCTGAGCTGAAGTCAGACACTTAACCACCTGAGCCACCCAGGTACCCCAAAGTCAGGTTGTTTTAGGTCTTGANTCATCCCAACACATTCCCTCCTCCATGCCCATCACCCTCCTTCCCCTCTGCCCCACCCCCATCAGCCCTTAGTCTGTTCTCAGTATTCAAGAGTCTCTCATGGTTTGCCTCCCTCCCTCTCCCCAACTAGTTTTTCCTCTTCTCCTCCACTATGGTCCTCTCTTATATTTCTCCTGTTCCACTTATACGTGAAAACATATGGTATCTGTCTTTCTCTGCCTGACTTACTTCGCTCAGCATAACACCCTCGAGTTCCATCCATGTTGTTACAAATGGCCAGATTTCATTCTTTCTCATTGCCATGTAGTATTCCATTCTATAGATAAAACACATGTTCTTTTTTTATTTTATAGTTTTTTTATTTATTTTTGAGACAGAGAGAGACAGAGCATGAGTGGGGGAGGGGCAGAGAGAGAGAGGGAGACACAGAATCTGAAACTGGCTCCAGGCTCTGAGCTGCCAGCACAGAACCCAATGGATGGCTTGAACCCACGAACTGTGAGATCATGACCTGAGCTGAAGTCAGACACCTAAGTGACTGAGCCACCCAGGGCCCCAAACGACATGTTCTTGATCCATTCGTCAATTGATGGACATTTAGGCTCTTTCCATTATTTGGCTTTTGTTGAAAGTGCTGCTGTGAACATTGGGGTACATGTGCCCCTGTGCATCAGCACTCCTGTATCCTTTGGGTGAATTCCTAGCAGGGCTATTGCTGGGTCATAGGGGAGTTCTAGTGTTAATATTTGAGGAGCCTCCACACTGTTTTCCAGAGGGGCTGCACCAGTTTACATTCCCACCAACAGTGCAGGAGGGTGCCCGTTATTCCACATCCTCATCAGCAAGAACTGCTTTTGTCGCATCCCATGAGTTTTGGTATGTTGTGTTTCCATTTGTATTTATTTCAGTATATTTTTTTTGTTTCTTAAAAAAATTTTTTTGACCCATTAATTGGTCAGTACTGTGTTGTTTAATTTCTACAAATTTGTGAATCTTTTCAGTTTTCCTTCTTTTATCAGTTTCTAGTTTCGTACCATTTTGATCCAAACAGATACTTGATATGATTTGTTAAAGACTAATTAGATTTGTTAATAAGTCTAATAAGACTTGCTAATAAGACTTGTTTTATGACTAATATCATCTATCCTTGAGAATGTTCCATGTGTGTTTGAAAAGAATGTGTATTCTGCTGCTGTTTGAATGGTCTGTGTGTTCATGGCTCCCTTACTGATTTTCTGTGTAGATAATCCCCCCACTGTCAAAAGTAGAGTATTGAAATCCTCTACTCTTAGTGTTCTCTTTTCATTTATTCCCTGTAGATCTGTTAGTATTTACTTAATATATTTAGGTGCTTCATTGTTTGCTACATTAATATTTACAATTGTTACATCCTTTTGAAAGATTGATTGACTCACTTATCAATGTATATTAATACGCTATGTTTCTCGTTACAGTTTTTTTTTTTTTAACACGAAGTCTATTTTGTCTGTTATGAGTATAGACACCTCTGTTTTCTTTTGGTTTCCATTTGCACGTAACATCTTTTTCCATCCCTTCACTTTGGGTCTATGTGTGTCCTTAAAGCTGAAGTAAGTCTCTGGTAGGTGACATATAATTGGTCTTTTTCTCTAATCCATTCAATCCTTATCTTTTGATTGGTTAATTTTTTTCATTTACCTTTAGAGTAATTACTGATAGGTAAGGATATACTAATGTCATTTTGTTAATTGTTTCCTGGATGTTTTTTAGTTCCATTGTTCCTTGGTTCCTTTCTTACTATTTCTCTTTGGTAATTGATGATTTCCCATAGTGGTAGGCTTTGATTCCCTCCTCTGTCTTTTGTGTAGCTACTATAGGTTTTGCTTTGTGGTTATCATCAGGTTTGCATAAAATATCCTACAAATGTACCCATCTCTTTTAAATTGACAACAGTTTACTTTTGATCACATAAAAAACTCTAACCTTTCATTTCTCTTATTTTAGGTTTTTCATATCACAGTTTAGATCTTTCATACTGTGTATCCCTTAACAAAGTGTTGTAGCTATAGTTATTTGTAAATATTTCTCCTTTAACTTTTGTAGTAGTTAATTATTACTATGCTATCACGTTGTAGTATTGTATTAGAGTATTCTGAATTTGACTACATATTTACCTTTACCAGTTTTATATTTTCATAGGTTTTCATGTTACTAAATCCTCTGTTCCACATTTTGTGGGAAATAAAATATGCTTCCTTTATCTTGTGAAGTGTGAATGTGAATTTCAGGAGGATATAAGATCTTTTCTAGTACTAATTTTTCTTGCTTTTGATTTATTATTCACTCATACTGCATATCATTTAACTATGTTCTTCTCTTGCTTCACAGATCACAGAGCATCATCTTTCCAGGCCTTCGCAGAACAGAAAGCACACTAACTATTCATGTGTAGTAGGTTTTAATAACGATGTGGTACCCTGCAAAGGGGTCTGTGTTGCTGCACTTAAAAAACCTTTCAATTAAGCCTACCACTAGGAACATGTTACTAATAGGGTTCTGTAGTCATATAGAACAGTCCCTGTTTACCCTGTTGGTAAATCTCTTTTTTGTTTTTCCTTTACTTTGAAAACTTCTCTCTTATAGTCCTTGTCCTTCTGAATTTATAACAGAGATTATCACTTTGTTTTGCTGTCTCTTTTCAAAGCGTGATCTTATATTTGCTTATTCAGGTATTCTGTCAGCCAAAAGCCTGTATTCTCTAGAAAGAAACAATGCAGCTTCCTAGGAGAAGTAGTAGCTATTATTTGTGATTTTATTTTATTTTTTTTATTTGTGATTTTAAAATAGCAATTATTGATGCTACATTTGATAATGTGATACATTCCTCTTCCTTTGTTCGTCTGTCATAACAATAGATGAATGTATTTGTCATTATTTTCTTATGACTCTCTAGCTTTCATCTAGTGAGCACCTTTAGGGAACCACATTGCCGTGATTCAGCTTTGCACCAAGTGCTGGAATATATGTGTTCATGGTTCTTTAGTGCTGCCACTGAAATGAGATTTTCTCATTTGTGACCTAGGGCTAACAATCACTAAAACAAAGTTGTTCCATGCATTGATGTGCAAATTAATTTTATTTATTAAATATAGATTATAAACCAAAATACTATATAGATATCAAGTATTGTTCTATTTCTTATTCATTCTTTCATTCTAAATATTTCAGGAGTATCTGAAATGCTGCAGTGGTCTTGGTGACGTTCTAGATATTGAGGATATAAAGGAAAACCCCTTACCTTCATTGGCTTTATATTTCTCATATATTTTCTTTGTAAAATAAAAGATTTTTATTTTTTTTCTTCTCTTCTTTGTGAACTTATTTCTGTGGGACTCTGTCTACTGTCTAGTTAGGAAATCTTACATATATCACTTGTATCTAACTATTGAAACAGTATCTTATTTAACATGTAAATAATAAGAATAGGCATAGGAGGCAATATAAACAGTACATTGTTTGAGTGCACCAGTGTGAGAAAAGAACATAATTGTGTGTATGTGGTGGGGGGAGTTAATTGTGGAGGTTTTTCTTCCTGAGATTTACCCTTTAATATATTCCTTTTAAAGACATTTCATTTATTAATGATCATAGAAATGGAGATTTCAAAGCAAGGCATAAAAGTACAACTAAGAGCTATGAATTGCCTGATAATGAATTGGAACCAGACCTATGAGCCAAAATAGATAAAAACAGTTTTCATGACTTAACATCATTCTTCCCAAATGTCAAGGCTACATATATATTATATTGGAATTTCAAAATTGCAGCTTGTGCTGATTTCCCAAATGATCCCAGAATATCTTCATTCAAGTCTATAATAAAAAAGAAGAATTTATGAATAAGAAGGCAGAGAATATGGTTCTGTTGACTCCTTGGCAGTAATGCTATTATCTCTCACGTAAATCAGATGACAGCTTCTTCATTAGCAGCCAGGAAATCAATATTTAAAACCCTTTAATTCTCAGGCCTGTGGACTTACCAGCACCCTTTTATGATATCATGGAATTAAGATACACATGTATTAGTCTCCATGGCAAGAATCATTAGTTACTGGGCAAATGATCACATTCAGACTGTTGTTGAAGATGAAAAAGTAAATTCCTCATGCTTTTGCTGGAGAAATACTGAATGCAAAAGAGAAAAGTAAACAAAGAAGAAAACACCATTGCCTGTGAAAATAGAAGATAGCCACACTTCTATACAATAATCTGTGAAATACTTTTGCCAAAAGATATGAAAGATAAATAAAGCTGAGGATAAGCAAATACACACCCCTGCAGATAAAAAATCAGCGTGTAGAATTGTTCAAGATGTGAGGGCACATTTTAAGTACCTGAGCTAATGATGCCTTTCTTATCATAATATCTAAATGTGCATACATCTAATTAATATTTTATTTAATAAGTTTATTAAAATAAATCGGAAACATACACACACAAACTAAATAAATGTGTGTACCAGCTATTGTACGTGTTGCTCTTAGAACAAAGTAGGCAAGTCAGGTTTTAAACACACACACACTCAGACATCGTAACTGTGAGAATCAGTTTCAGCATGATTAGATCGTGAATAAATGAAACATTAAATTAGCTCTGCAGTAGACACTGAGATGGGTCAACTGAGAAGCAAACCATTGACTATACAGAAAGATGTGGATATGGGGCTTCTCTTTTAAGCAAGGCAGACTTATGCCAGTTCATTGAAGACCATAACCCTGAAGTGGAATGTTAGTGAAAATGATTAACATTTCTTAAAACAAACTTTCTATCTCATGGAATTGAGCCCCAGTTGCTCACAAGGATAACTCACCGTTAATGTACTCACTCTCTAGAGGCTCATGGATCCAGTCCTTCTAAAACTCCAGATCTGTGCATCCTAATTCTGAGCTTACCACTTTTTTATTGAGTCAATAGGCCTTTGTCTACTGCTTTCTCTGATGCATCTGATGTTCTGTTTCAAAATTCAGTTTGTTTTTAAAGTTTATTTATTTTGAGAGATACAGAGCCCCAGTTTTTAACTACTTCCAAAATTTTTTCAATTTCCTGAGGTTGGGACCCTTCCATTAGAGCAGACAG
>NW_027530640.1:3899218-4088346 GCF_008692635.1 Crocuta crocuta
GGGGAATCCATGAACAATATAATTTTGATAATATAATATGGAAATAAATCTGTATTATTTTCTTATTAGTCCTTTCATTTCATTTATCTTTGGTGATTGATCATTATTTCCTCAAGATCCATATTCCCAAGTCAATCTCATGGTCTCTGGTTTTTTACATTGAACACTGCTCTCATATTCTTCTCCTGGGACTATGTTTTCTCTGGCTGCTCTGACAAATTCCCACAACCCTGGTGGCATAAAACAACAAAATTTTACGGTTTCACAGTTCTGGAGGTCAGAAGTCTGAAATAATTTTCATTGGGCTAAAATCAAGTTGTCAGGAGGGCCACACTCCCTCTATAGGCTCTAGGGAAAAATCCATTTCTCATATCTGCCACTTTCTGGTGACATAGCTAATCGCTGCACTCTAATCTCTGCCTCTGTCTAAACAGCCTTCTCCACTGTATTATATCCCCTCTGTTCCAGTGAATCCATGTGATGGCATTTAGGGCCCACTTAGGTAATACAGGGTTATCAGCTCTTCCGGAGATCCTTAACTTAAACTTAATTACATCTGTGAAGAACCTTTTCCCTAATAAAGTAACATTCCAGGCATTAGAGGCTGATATCTTTGGGGTCACCATTCAACTCTATAGACCCCATATATCTAAGTGTTTGTTTATTGTTCAATATCAGGCACATAGGTGGTCTTTCTTTCTTTCTGCTTTAGATCTCTTGTGCTTGATTAATTAACAAACTCCTCCAAATTTGGCCCACTAGGGTTTTCTATTTATTTATAGAAAACCTTACATATTAGTTAAGAAACAAATCCTTCCCACCATTAACTCCTTGAGAAAATAGACCCAGAGATTCACACTTCCATCAGCCAACATTTAAACCAGACTTCTGTTGTGCCTAGTGTGGACATGCTTGACTCCCTGACATCCTTGACTTTGTGACCTGTACTGTAAGCCTTTACTTGGATTCCTGACTCCAACACTGTCTTGGTTTTGCTTCCTACCTAAAATAACTACTAGTATAAAATACACTGTATAAAGTGTCATGTGTACTCATTGATCTTCTTGGCCTTTCTCTTTCAATTCTGTCAAAATTGTATGTTGCCACTCCATAAGTTGAATTTTAACTGTCTAAAAGGAATTTTACAATAGCTCATATCATCAGTTTCCTAAGGCTTTTAAGAGATTTGCTCTTAAAGAGTTCTTGGACCCAGTTTCCTTTTGTGGAAATGATGGGTTATGGGTCCAAGGTTTATCTTTTAGCATATATTCTTTTTAATAGGGGTTTCGTTGGACCTCTGAGACATTAAGCCTTTTAATTATCCCCCTTTCTGTTTTTGTCACCTGATAATCTTCCAGTTTGCTCTTATCCTTCTGAAGTTAAACTGTATCCTGAGATTAGTTCTTTATTCACATAAAATAATAACTTGTCACTAAATATCCTTGGCCCTTGCTAATCAAACTCTTGTGCTTAGATTGACATAATTAGTGTTACAGAGGCATCTGCTAAGAATGAAAATTTTCAAGTCTGTTAAATTAAACCTACTGATTTAGAATCTGAAATATAACAAGATATCGAGCTGATTTGTACATATGTTAAAGCTTGAAAAGTGCTTTGCTGACTAAACCAATTCTAATGTAGTATCTAAACAAACTATTTATAAGCTTAGTAATTGTATTTGTGTTTAAACTAATTAATTTCATTCAGGTTTTTCCTCTACCTCAGTCCAATTGGTAGTTACCGATTATACCAGCCTTTTAAGTGATTTCTCTTATCTTGAGGAAGGTAGAGAAGAGTGAGGTGGAGATATTAGTAATTTCCTACCTACACTCCAGGAGTTAGGAAGAAAATGATTTTGAAGGACACCAACTTTGTTATTGGATAAGTAAGCAAATATAAAATCTTTAATAGATGAAGTTATAATAAAAGTAATATATATTAAGAATCAGCTATTGTATTTAATATAATCACCTTTACCAATTTTTCTGATAAGCTTTGAATTTTTTGTGTTTTATTTGTCTTCTTTTCTCCAACTTCATGAGGATAATCTCCTACATTAACTTTTAAAGTTTTTACAAATAGTTTTTCATATTTAGATCCCTAATATTAGCAGGAATATCTATGTATACCCTATGTAGTATGGGACATGGTTTTCTTTTTCCTTATTGACTACTGTTGTGGTAATATTTACTGAAAGTTCCATTTTTCCACTGTTCTGCCTTTCACGAATCCTCTAAATCATTTCCATGTTCATGTTTCATTAGTCGGTGTTTTTATCCTTATGCCAATATATAACTTTAATATAACTTTCTAGTTCCTAAAAATATCTAGTAGAGCAAGTCTCCCACTTACTTCTGCCTTATTATTCACATTGAAGAATATCTTGACTTTTTAACCCTTCCTTCATAATATTCATTGTAGGAAGTCAAATAGCTGTGTCCTGGGTTAGGAGATTGTAGAGAACCCATTGCAAAGCAGAAAACTGCTTTCTGGCCTTGCTGAAAATGGCATGCCATGCTTCACTTATCTAGTTAATGTATATCTAGGGGTTAGGTCCTGCCTGTGTTCATAAATCCCTTAGACCGTGTTATCGCATGGAATATTTTACCCTGTCTTACCTTGTTACTTTTCAAGTTTTCTACACGTTCTTACTGGCACGTAGCCCACTCAGTAGTGTGCAATGTTACCCTAAATGTATGCTCAATAAATACAAGGGGCTTGAGAGCAACTCGGGGACCCTTCTCTTAGCCTCCGTCTCACCTCTCTTGACTTGCAAGGAGTCTTGAGTAATCCTTTCTGCCATCCTCGGCTTTGGATCCTCGACAAAGCCAAAGCCGAGAGCTGAACCCACAATTCGTAAGGCTTTCCTTTTGAATATTAAAATCAGCTTGTCAGCTTTTGCACCCTGTCCCCAAACCTCCATCAAAATATTCTGTTTGGTTTATGGTTGAAATTCCTTAAGAGTCTGTATAGGTCAATTTGAGGAGATTTGCTCTCTGTTTTGCATACTCCAAATAATTAAATGTAAAATGGTACATCTCCTCATCTTTTTAGAAGTTTTGCAGTGATTTGCAAGAAACATTATGGTTTTATCAATATAGTTCTTGCATATGTTTTATGCATATGTTCCAGAGAACTTATATAGTCATTTTTGTATTATAAAGAATAATCTTTTCATTACAATATCTCAGTGTTTATTGATGAAGTTCGACATTCAAATGATTTTAGCATATTGAATTTGTATTTTAAGCTAATATAATTACAGTTATAATTGAATTTATTTCTCCCGGTTTGTGTTTTCTCCTTGTCCTGCACTATGTTTCTTCTCTCTTTTCTTGTCTTCCTCTGCATTGTTCACCTTTTTAAAATCCATTTTCCTTTCCTACTTTAATATTGTATAATCTTTTCTTAAATAGTTACCCTAAGAATTGTTAAAGAGACACTTAAGGTTTTAATAGCTAAAGTTAATAATAACTTTATCTTCCAACTAAAGACTTCAGGGATCTTAGAATACTTATAGCTCAGAACCCTTTGCCTACTTATATGACATATTGTTGTCAAGTACGTTGTCTCCAACTTTGGTTTTCTCTTAAAGTATTTTATATTTTATGTTATATATAGACATCGCCTAATATATTTATCTATATAGGTATGGACTGAATGTGTTTCTTCAAAATTCATATTTTGAAATACTAACCCCCAATGTAATGGTATTAGGAGGTGGGATCTGTAGAAGGTAACTGGGTCATGAGATTAGAAACCCTATGAAAGCCTTAGTGCGCTCTTAAGAGACACAGAGCTTGCTTCTTATCTCTCTGCCCTTTGTCAATTAAGGGTAAAGTGAGAAGATGGCCATCTGTAAACTAGGACACAGACCCTCACTAGACACCAGACCTGGTGACACCTTCATCTTGGACTTCCCAGCCTCCAGAACTGAGATATAAATGTTTGCTATAAAAGCCACTTACGCGATGGTGATTTGTGATAGGAGCTTGAGCTGACTGAGACACATATTAACCATTTTCTCAACCCTCTTCCTGTGGAACAGACCTTTCTTCTGAGAAGCTCTTTTCTTTCTGCCAGAAATATGTGTTTAAATTGTCTTTTAATGAGGATTCCCTAGTGGAGCACAGTTTCGTTTGTGTAAAGATAGCGTTTTTTCCCACTTGGAATATTGAGTCCTATTTTTCTTTGATATTGGATTTGAAGTTGACAGATAGCTTCTCTCAGCACATTGAAAACACCATTCCACTGATACTTAGCTTCAATTTTACTTTAAACATAATTTCTTCTTTATCTATAGCTATATTTTATATCTTATTTTTATGTAGATTTATTTTTACGTCTACCCTTATATAACTGGGCTTCTTAATTTTGTAAATTCCGAAGACTCCTCAACCATTATCTCTTCACATATCATCTCTGCTCTACTTTTTCTCTACTCTCCTTCTGTAACTGCTTCCAGTTCACAGTCACTGAAAAACGTTGTCTCTTTGACCAAACTGTAGCTGGGTTCCTCTGAACTCTGTTTCTTACTAGGTCACATATGAGGGCATATCCTCAAGAGCCCAGTTTTAGCAAGAATCCTGCTAGGTCTTTTTAGTTAGAATTCCCACCTATAATATCTGTTCACCCTTAATTCCTCATCCCCTGCTGTCTCCCAATGATGTGTGATCATACTGGCTTGTCTTCAGCTAGAATCCTATTTGGACAGTTTAACCAGAATTCTCTTTTACCCTGATGTTTCCTCTTAATAACTTTCTATATACCAGACACTCTGCTCCTGGGCTATAAATTCTCACTTTTCCATGATGTATTTAGAGTTGAGCACATTCTCTCTCCCCAACTGTAAAACCTGATTGCAGTAGACCTTCTACCTATGGTGATAGTCCTGAATAAATTCTGCCTTTCCATTTTTGGGTCACAATAAGTTTTCTTTAACACCATCTATATCGGGTGATTTTTGGTAGCAGTGTATGTGATGAGCAGCTTATGGTTATAAATTCTAAAAAGGTATTTTCCCCTCTTATATTCAGTGCCAGAGTTTAAAACAGTCAATTTTCTTTAAGGGAAAATTAAAGTTTACTATTAGACGATAGGTGTGGACCTTAAAGATCTCATTTTATGGCGGTGATCTTTCATCAGACATCTCAGTTTAGGTGGACTCGAGGCTAGGTTTCCTAACCACTGAATTCTGAAATGCTTCAAAATTAAAGCTAAAAAATTCATTTTTTTAATATCCTTAAGGAGAAAAAATCAGCTTTCATGTTCCATTTACCTTTATCAGCATCTGATTATCACTTACTTTTTTTTTGACAGTTCTTCAACGCATTTAAGATATTTAACATTTTTTAGTTACATACAGTGGTCATATCTGTCCAGAAAAAAATGCCATACTATTGGACGAGCATAAAAATGTCTTACCTTGGTAAAAGAAAAAAAGTTTTATTTTTTGAGTCTATAGGTTTTTTCCAAATAGCAAATATATGACTCTGTCTAGGTAATTTTTTTGTAAATGCAATTACATGTGGCTTGACCACTTACAGATGTAGGTGGACTTTGCTTTTGCACCTCAAACTGTATTTTGCTCTTTTAAGTATTTTATTTATTTTATTTCTTTTAATCAACTCCATCCAAATATAAGGGTCACAAAAAGGCAGCAAAGAAAAGCAGTTACTAGCCCAAATTATGGAATCTTGGTTTTTCTACTTAATAGCTGTGAGATCTTGGGAAGTTATTTAATCTCTAGTAGCCTTGCTTTCTTCATTTGTAAGGAGAAAAATAATAAAGGCCATGACCTCATGGTTTGTGGGTTTGAGCCCCGTGTCGGACTCTGTACTGACATCCTGGAGCCTGGAGCCTGGTTCAGATTCTGTGTCTCCCTCTCTCTCTCTGCCCTTCACCTATTCATGCTCTGTTTCTCTCTGTCTCAATAATAAATAAATATCAAAAAACTTTTTCTTAAATAGTTTATTGTCAAGTTGGTTTCCATATAACACCCAGTGCTCATCCCAACAAGTGCCCCCCTCCATGCCCATCACCCCCCTTCCCCTCTCCCCTACCCTATCAACCCTCAGTTTGTTCTCAGCATTCAAGAGTCTCTCATGGTTTGGGGCGCCTGGGTGGCTTAGTCAGTTAAGCGTCCGACTTTTGCTTAGGTCATGATCTCATGGTTCGTGGGTTCGAGCCCCGCATCAGGCTCTGTGCTGACTGCCAGCTCAGAGCCTGGAGCCTGTTTCAGTCTGTGACTCCCTCTCTCTCTGACCCTCCCCTGCTCATGCTGTCTCTCTCTCTCTCTCTCTCTCTCTCTCCTATTAAAAAAAAAAAAAATTAAAAAGAGTCTTTCATGGTTTGCCTCCCTCCTTCTCCTGCACTATTTTTCCCCTTCTTCTCCCTCATAGTCCTCTGTTAAGTTCCTCCTAATCCACCTATACGTGCAAACATGTGGTAATTGTCCTTCTCTGCCTGACTTATTTTGCTCAGCATAACACCCTTGAGTTCCACCCATGTTGCTACAAATGGCCAGATTTCATTCTTTCTCATTGCCATGTAGTATTCCATTGTATAGATAAACCACATCTTCTTGATCCATTCGTCCGTTAATGGACACTTAGGCTCTTTCCATGTTTTGACTATTGTTGAGAGTGTTGCTATGAACATTGGGGTCCATGTGCCCCTATGCATCAGCACTCCTGTAACCCTTGGGTAAATTCCTAGTAGTGCTATTGCTGGGTCATAGGGGAGTTCTAGTGTTAATATTTTGAGGAACGTCCACACTGTTTTCCAGAGGGGCTGCAAAAAAAATTTTTTTTAATGTAGCATAAGTACTGAAAGGTGCTCATTTCTTCTAATGCCCTGGCTACCATGATGCTGATGCTGTAAATCTTCCATAGTTTTTATGTACCAAATCTTGGTTGGCTCACAATGAGCTTGAGGTCCTTCAAAATCCTCAAGGGCTTTTTACATTAATTGTTTTAATTAATGACTCCAACAGTCAAATTGCAGTTGTGTCCTTGAAAATTTACCCTAAAACAAGAGTTTTGTATTTATTCCTGTTACATTATATCTTATTAGGGGTGCCTGGGTGATTCAGTCGGTTAAGCGTCCAATTTCAGCTCAGGTCATGATCTTGCAATTTTTGGATTCGAGCCCCATGTTAGGCTCTGTGCTGACAGCCAGCTCAGAGCCTGGAGCCTGCTTCTGATTCTGTGTCTCCCTCTCCCTCTGACCCTCCCCTGCTCACGCTGTCTGTCTCTCTCTCAAAAAAATAAATAAAGAAAACATTTAAAAAATTATATCTTACTACTTTCTGGCCATAATTTGAGGCTATCAGGGTATCTCCTTTATTTGACACTTCTTCCCATTATGTGCCAAACAGAAATTTGAAAAATCTGCCTTCATTGTTTTGTTCACGTTATTGAGCACGTTTTCCCATATCCCTTCACATATCCTTTTAGCATGCACTTCAGATACCAACCTATTGATAAACATTATTTCCATTCATTTATTCACACCTTTAGGTCTCTCTAAACTCTATTACTATGTGAGAACATTTTCTCTGCTTTCATTAAGGATGTATTAAAAGACTTTATTAAATGCCAGATAAAATTTTAAATTTATTTTATATACATGCTGTTCGTCTGATCTGCCAACTTTGAAGCTATCCTCAAAAAAAACAAACTATTTTAATTTTTCATGACATTCTAAGTCAATTCATTCTTATTCCTAGAAAATGTATCTTTATTTAAATGTTCATGAGCCATCTGTACAAAAATCTTCTCTAGAATTTTGCCAGAGTATATTTTAAATGTATTTAACTGTAGCATATAAAATTCCTTTTTCCATGTCTGAAAATCTGGAACAACATGTGCTAGTGTTTAGATATCTGGCAGCTCTCCTATAGTCAGTGGGTTCCCAAAACTTACTGAAAAGGCTTTACGTTCTCTTCACGTCTGATGAATTTATTTTCTCAGCACCCTGTGTCTTACTTCCTCTGAGTACAGGTGCTTTGAATTCATTTAGAAAGATGCATTACTTCACTGTCTTATTTGGTATCTCATTTTGTCATCACTTTATAATGTTGGTAATATCTGTCCCACTCCTTCCAATGTGAATGTAATTCTGGTAGATGGAGAAGATAGAAGCAAACACAGCTTGCTGTGAAATATTATTTCTTTTTTCTCATCTGTCATTACTGACTTTATGAAAAATTGAGTTGGTTCCTTCTATTTTTTTAATTTACTCATAATATTTTAAAATTGTTTTTAGTCTTCTTGGTTTTCTTTACTTTTGAGCTTCAAAAGGTTGTGGCTATTGGTATAGTGAATTCCAGCCTCTAACATTGGTAATGCTCTTTGATCATGTGCCCTCTATTTCCTAATTCTTTAAATCATAATCTGTCAGTAGGTTTTTTATTTTGGTAATTTTTTAATTAATTGGCTGCTTCTCGTCCTCATCTGTATTTTTTAAAGCTTTATTTGAAGACCTTACCATCTTCTGTCAGAGTACACTTTAGAGTTTCTTCTTGTGATAGCTTTTCTCATATTAAAAATTATTCTGATTTCTTAAAGTCTGGTGTGCATTTATCTATCTGAATGTGTTAATTACTCAGTTCCTGTATTATTAGAATAATCACAATTCTATTTTCATTTTCTCCCAAACTTTCTGTTACTTCTGTATTATTAGCTTTTTTTTTCTTTAACTCCTGAAACAAGTCAAGATTAACAATAACCCTTACCCCTTATTCTAACTTCTGCAATCACTTTTAGTAGATGATTACATTAGAGCCTTAGATAGCTGATACTTTTTAATCATTGACTTATTTTTGCTGCTATAATGATCCATATTCTCTATGTATCTAGAATATCTGTATCGTATTTATTCGCCCTGAAATACTGCTTCATTCTTCCTTGGTGTTAACTTGCATGTAGACTGTCAGCCTCTACCCTTACTCCATCCCACAACTCTTGAATTTTTGTTCAAATAAATGTGATTATTTTTAACTCCTAAATGCCAATTTATTTCTGATTTTCATGTGAGGGCCATAAATAATACTCAGAAGTCTCAGATTTACTCATGAGAACAAATAAATCTTGTTTTAAAGCCAAGCTTTTTCTATCATCTACACTGTATGCAATAAAACATGTATATGAAAGCATATATCTATGACATATGTATTGTGTTTGTGTAAACATTGTCATGGATATATGTCCATACAGTGTCATATATATATGATTGTATGTGTTGTGTGTGGATATATGTACACACACACACACACACACACACACACACACACACACACAAGTATTGTTCATGACCACCATCTTTAGTTTCTCCCTGGCTATCACTGAAATATTCTCCATACTCTTTTCTTCCTTTTTACAATACAACTTTGTCCTACATAGTATATGGTTGTCTAATGTAATTTAGGATTGTAATCTTCTGTTGGTTTCAAAGTTCACTTCAGTCCTTTGATAAATTTACTCTGTTGCCTACCAAAAATGTTCATGCTAATTTCCTAGAGAGGATCTTACCTCTTGGTGATAGCCCACCATCTAATATGCTAGCCATCATCTATCAAATAATCTTTTTTTTTTGTACATTGTCAAGTATGTTAAATTTTAAATTAAACAGTTTTGAAATTATTACTTCAGCAAACATGCAGTAGGGTCTGGGATTGAAGTGGTACCAAGACTAACAACATTCTTGTCGTCATGGAACACACTTCTGTGAGGGCTACAGCTAGCAAATGACTGAATACAAAAAGAAATTATAGAATGTGACCAGAGCCTTAAAGGAAATATGCAAGGTGATCTGAAAGGGAGTAACTGAAAAAGGGGAGACTATATTAGGTATGTAACTGGCAGAATAGATGTCAAGTTGAAGAAAAGATAAAAAAAAATTAACATTTTTGTTCTACTCTCTTTCCTTTCAGTGTTTTTAAGAGACTATAGATATATTCATTGCCATGTGAGTCAGCTGAAGCCAGTGGATTTGAACATTTTTAGGAGGGTATTTGAATATATTCATATTCAAGGGGGAGGCCTGCGTCCAACTTGATTCTGGACATGCTGATTTGTGTGTTCAGTTTGCCTCTGGGCATAGGTGATATAGGGGTGATGGCCTTGCTGTTCTGGGAGGCATAGAGTTCTGCCTTGCCTTAGACTTGCAGTGTGACTCTTTTCCCTTATGCTACATTGAGTTGATAGGCTCAGTTACAAGTAAGTCATTTTTGTTAAGAAAACCCAAAACCTTGAAGACAACAACCACCATTGTTAGTTCTCTCTTCTTCCATGTCTACATTTAGAGACTCACTAAGAACAAAAACCCTTCTTTTCTCTGTGGGGCTATTAAAATGATGGAACCATTTTTATGTGGAACTGTTTATTCATTTTAAGGTTATACTGGATATTTGTTGTTATTATTTCTGCAAAGCATCCAGCTTTATTGTTCCTTTCATTGGGTGAAAATAAGCTCTAAAGGGATTTTATCCTCCTTTTTCTTCATTATGTTATTGGCTTATCAGTCTCTTGACACTGGTTTTGGTTTTCTTCTTTATTTTTAGATTCTTTCTTTTTGTAAGATCTCTTTTATCTTGCCTAGTAAAACTCATTATCTCTGTTAAAAGGTAAAGGATAGATAGGTGTTTCTCAAGATCACTAATGATATTCCCAGGAATAGTGATCCCTATCTCAGTCCCGTAGGGAAGGCTTACAAAGGAGCATCTGCTCCTGTGCTTCTATGCAGTCCAGTCCTCCAGAGGAAACCAGATGACTGACCCAACACTGAAATGGGTCATTCACTTCCAGTCACATGCTCTTTTTAGCGTACAACAGGATGAACTATAGATTTGGTTAAGTTTCCAGTTTCGCAGCGTGTACTGATTCTTAGTGTTTAAGATCCCCCAAACCCACTCTGAGTTCTTATTCTTAGCACATAGACACAGTGATTAAATAAAATGGGTGATTTCCACACTTCATCTATTTTGTGCAACATGGGACAAAAGCAAAAAAGGAAATAATATGTAATAATGAAGGGAATGAAGTGGAACATCTGATGAAAGTTTCGAAATTATGATCAACAGATTATGTCATGGTGTGTGTTCAAGCAGTTAAAAGGGTTATAAATTAAATGCCTTGATTATCTTTCTTAAGATACCAACTTCTTTCTATTTTTTACACAGCATGTTTGTTAAATATTCCTGAGAGTAGTGTGTTGTGTGAAACGGTGCATATCAAACCCCACAGCCACACAGTGGTTTTTTTCCCCACTGTATCAATATTATAGAGAATTCATCCAAAACTCAACGCTTTTATGATATTTTTGCAATGGAAATATGAACTTCTATAGATCCTAAGATGACCATTTTTCCCCTATAGTAAGCTCTGGGTAAATGTATCTTTTAATGGATTCAGAGATTAGGCATAAAATTTTGATGGCTATGGCAAATTTTTGCTATGATATGTATTATTTTCAAGTTTATGTTACTAGCCTACCTGATTTTTTGGGAATTTTAATCATAAATAAAATCTTCAGTGAAATAATAAATGACATTATCTATTCTTGACAGATTAATAATACAGAATTTAATATTTCCCATTATGAACATAGGAACAAATAAATTTAACTAACCCATTATAATTATATTTTGAAAATTAATCAGTCAATTACTTTTGCCTAGAGATTTCTAACAGGCAAATATATGCCTGGAGCAAATTGACTTATCATTTATTTTGCATGCTATTCTCTCTTCAAATTTTCACATTTTTTAATATCAAAACAGCACAGCAGAATGACTAATGTTCAAACAACCTGCATGTCAGGATACTCACTGGAAAAGACAGGATGACTAAAAAGTCCTCTCATTGTGGAAGGCACAATATACAGGCAGCATTTTATAGGCCACTCTTTGCCAGTATGTAAAGGTAGCTTTTCTGAACTCTCTTTATGTTCTTTGTTCTCCTTTACTTAGCTGAAATCTACCAGAAAGAACATGGTTCCTCTAAGTCTAAAAGTACAAAAGCATTAGGATCACTGGGCCAATAGGTACATTGAAATTTGAAGTTTCTTCTTGAGTACTACAGTTTTCTCAATATTGAATCATTTGTCAGTAAACAACCACACATTCATATTAAGCTCTATAATGTTTTATTGTGTAACAAATTAGTGATACATGCCCATTAGGAATATTAAAAAATGTACTGTAAGCAGAATGAAAAATCAAAACATTCATATTACTACCAACAAGTGATATCATTTTATGCATATTCTCTGTTTTGAAATGTAATTTTGAGTTGTAATCTTAGCCTGTTTTTTTTTCTTTATTCTCATTCTCTTCTTTTTCTCCTTCACTAAAAATAGTTCTTTTTCTTTTTAATTAGATTTTTTCACAGTCTTTTTTTGGGATATTTTATTTATTTCTGAGAGAGAGAAAAACAGCGTGAGCAGGGGAGGGTCAGAGAGAGAGGGAGACACAGAATCTGAAACAGGCTCCAGGCTCTGAGTTGGCTGTCAGCACAGAGCCCAACACGGGGCTCGAACTCACAAACTGTCAGATCATGACTTTAATCGAAGTCGGATGCTTAACCGACTGAGCTACCCAAGTGCCCCAAAATAGCTCTTTCATGTACAGAGGTATCTTTTAAAAAAGCATTTAAATGCTGGTAAAAAAATGATATTTAGTGGCCAATGATAGAATTTCAAGTTTTTCAAACTACATAATTATGAGAACAGTTCATTGAAAAAATGTTTAAGATTTACTCTTCAGTAACTTCCTAGAAATGGGAACCATTGAAATGTCCAAGCATGCAACAACATGTTCTCTAGTCATATTTGATTCATTAATTTTAGGAAACCTTTCTGAAATTGATTTAAGACTTTAACACTTCAAGTACATCAAAATGCTGCTGCTGCTGATAACGGTAACAGATTGATCTCAGTTCCACCAGGCATGACATATAAACTTAGGATATGTTTATTTTACTTATACAAAATAAATGCTTTCCTTTGTAATATAATAGTCAGTATGGGGGCCTTCAGTGCTCACTTAGTTCACAAGATGATTTTTGACCCAGAAGGCAAAATAACCAATAAGCTTTATTTGTTCTCTGCTGACCAGATTGCTTCATGAATATTCAGTTGATTTCCTCAAATGTCAGAAAGCTTGATGAATTATCAGAATTATGAAAAACATGAACACATCTATGCAATTATAAACTAGATTATTAAGTAGAACGTTATTTCCACCACACAAACCTTTCAGCATTGTTTCCCAGTCACTTCTCCATTCTTCGGTCATATTCCAGCATTCTGTCATCTGTCACACCAAAGATCAGTCTTAAACTTTATAGAGATAAAATCCTACAGTCTGTACTTTTTAATTTTTCAATCTTACTTCTTTTGGTCATATTCTATATGTGAGTTTTTTGTTTTCTAAACTGCTCCATGTGGAAGTAGTCTATTCATTTTCTTCACTGGATCATATTCCATCATATGAATATATCACAGATTATTCATTCAAGTATGAGTAATGCTGCTCTGAACATTCTGGTTTATGTCTTTTTACCCGCACATGTACCCATTTGCTCTGGCTCTTTAGTCGTGAATCACAGTGTTGCCTTATAGGTTACATTGTATGCTCGACTTTAGATTCTGCCAAATAGAATTAATGGTTTAACAAGAACACATGATCCTCTCAATAGATGCAGAAAAAGCATTTGACAAAATGCAGGATCCTTTCTTGACAAAAACCCTCAAGAAAATAGGGATAGAAGGATCATTCCTCAAGATCATAAAAGCCATATATGAAAGACCCACCATTAATATCATCCTCAATGGGGAAAAACTGAGAGCTTTCCCCCTAAGGTCAGGAACATGACCGGGATGTCCACTCTCACCACCGTTATTCAACATAGTATTGGAAGTCTTAGCCTCAGCATTTAGACAACACAAAGGTATAAAAGGCATCCAAAATCAGCAAGAAAGAAGTGAAACTTTCACTCTTCGCAGGTGACATGATACTCTATATGGAAAACTCAAAAGATTCCACAAAAAAGTGGCTAGAACTGATCCTAAGAATAAACGTAAGCAGAGAGGTGAAAAGTCTATATACTGAAACTTAGAAAGCTTATGAAAGAAATTGACGACACACAAAAATGAAAAACATTCCATGCTCATCGATTGGAAGAACAAATACTGCTAAAATGTCAATACTACCCAAACAATCTACATATATAATACAGTCCCTATCAAAAAATAAAAAAACAAAACAACAACAGCAAAAAAAAACCCAAAAAACAAAAAATACCAGCATCTTCACAGAGCTAGAACAAACCGTCCTAAAATTAGTATGGAACCAGAAAAGACCCTGAATAGCCAAAGCAATCCTGAAAAAGAAAACCAAAGCTGGAGGCATCACAGTCCCGTACTTCAAGCTGTATTACAAAGCTGTAATCATCAAGACAGTATGGTACTGGCACAAAAACAGACAGTCAGATCAATAGAACTAGAGAACCCAGAAATGGACCTACAAATGTATGGCTAACTCATCTTTGGCAAACCAGGGAAGAATATTAAATAGAAAAAAAAAAAACAGTCTCTTCAGCAAATGGTGCTGTGAAAACTGGACAGCCACATGTAGAAGAATGAAACTGGGCCACTTTCTTACACCGTACACAAAAATAAAGTCACAATGGATGCAACACCTAAATGTAAGACAGGAAGCCATCAAAATCCTTGAGGAGAAAGCAGGCAACAACCTCTTTGACCTTGGCCACAGCAACATCTTACTCAACACCTCTCCTGAGGCAAGGGAAACAAAAGCAAAAATGAACTATTGGGACCTTATCAAGATAAAAAGCTTCTGCACAGTGAAGGAAACAATCAAGTGAAGGAAATAATTACATATATGTAATTCAGCAATCAAAGTATTATTCAGCAGTCAAAAAGAATGAAACCTTGTCATTTGCAACAACACAGATGGGAGTGTATTATGCTAAGTGAACTAAGTCAAGCCGAGAAAGGCAAATATCATATGACTTCACTCATATGTGGAATTTAAAATACAAGACAAATGAACATAGGGGAAGCAAAAATAATATAAAAACAGAGAGGGAGACAAGACATAAGAGAATCTTAAATATAGAGAAGAAACTGAGGGCTGCTGCAGGGGTAGTCGCCCGGGATGGCTAAATACACTAGGGGCATTAAGGAAGACACTTGTGATGAGCACTGGGCACTGTATGTAGGGGATGAATCACTGGATTCTCCTGAAATCATTATTGCCCTATCTGATAACTGACTGGGACATAAATTAAAAAGAAAATACATTTTAAAAATAATGGTTTTATTAATTATACTAATTTATACTTCTAACAGCAGTGTAGGAATGTCTCACTTGCTTGACATGTTTACTAATTTTGTCAGTATTTTTAAGGTAATAGCCATCATAATAGGGGAAAAGTGGTATTTCATTTGGATTTTAACTATAATTCTGGATGACTAACAGGGTTGAGCACCCTATCATATTTTTATTGGCCATTTAGTCATATTCCTTTGCAAGGTGCCTCTTCAAAAATTATCTTCTTATGTTGGGTTTTCTTTTTTTCATATTGGTCTGTAAGAGTTGTTTATATAGTCGGATGAAAGATTATTCTGGGTTATATGTTTTGCAGATATCTTCTGTCATTATGCAGCTTGACTTTTCACTTTCTTAAGGGTGGCTTTTTATGAACTGATTTCCCTCATTTTAATGTGGTTGAGTTTATCAGTCATGATTGCTGTCTGTTTTGTGCTTTCTCTGTCATATTAAAGAAATTTTTAATTATGTAAAAACAGATATTTGTGTTATTTCCTAGATGTATCATTGTTTTACCTTTAATGATTAGATTTTCAATTCCCTTCCAGTTGACTTTTATTTAATAGGATGAGAAATTGGTAATGTTTTGTTTTTCTTTACATTTGAATATCTACTTGACCCAGGCTCTTTTTTTTTTCTCCACTTCCCTGCTCTGCAGAGCCACCTTTACCATTACTCAAATATTTGTAAACATGTTAATCACCAGAATCTGTTCTATTCCACTGTATAATTTGACTATCCTTATTCTATTCTTCTATTCTTATAAAGAATGTCAAAATGAACATATTACTAAATTTACATTTAGGTCTCTGACATCCTGTAATCTCAGTGTCAGAGTTTAAAAACATAATCCAGATTCTCTACAAACCAAAGATTTGAGATTAAACCTGGAATCTTCTCATTCTCTTTTTGAAAACTGCCACTCTGATTTTTATCATTCTTCACTGTTACTGAATAATAGTCAAAAAATGGCACAAGAACTAGAGTTAATACTGGTACGAGTTTTGAGCTTCTGGTTCCCATTCCTTCCAGAATCCAACCTTCATTTTTATTCATGAACTCTGGAAACATCCTAGATTTTATCATCAATCCTTCCTTTTTAAGATTGATACTTGTTACTTAAAACCAAATGATGCTACCTACTCTGTGTTCCAAATATAATGATTCACAGTCTTTCTCTGTTACCACTGTTTTTATACAAATACTTATAGCACCTATAAAAGAGCTGTGTTTTCTTTTTCCATGTTTCTCTATCCCTAGTGAAATTTTGCTAAGATTCATGAGGACAGGATTTAAGCCTAATTAATACCTGTGTCTCCCCTGCATCTGCCACAGGGCACAGTAAGATATTTGTTTAATTGATGAATGAGTGGATGAATGTATAGATGAATCATTCGAGTTAATTTTTTTTCCTGCAAGACTTCTTGACCTTTCCTGTAAGTTTTCATCTATAGTAGTTCGAACAGATAATAAATATTATCTGTTTTCTTCATCACTTATCTTCAAACATATTTTATTATATTGCCTTTTAACTCTGGTTTTGCACTAATTCTGCAACTAATATGAGTATACACTGATTCCATCTTTAAAGTGATTCAAACAGGAAATATTCAGTATTTTTCAAGTAATTCTTAGATGATTAGTTAAGAGTCACAAAAGTGAAAACTACATAAGCATATAGTCAAAGTTAATGGTTTTTTAAATATTGACAGTGAATTTTAGAAAGTTTCAGCATCTTGTCTCAGAAAAAAGATCTAGTTCATAGAACTGAGCTGAGATTGATAATAAGAATGAAGGTAAAACATAGGCTTTATTTATAATATTACATATAATATTACAGGCTATGCTTGATGTTTTAACTTACACTTCATATAAGTTATGTGTGATATAATAATTCATGGCTTTACAGGAGGCATGAAGTTCAGTGGTTGCTGTTCTGAGGAAAGAAGGAACTGGTGAAAAGTCTAACATGAGTTGTCTCATCTAACACAAAAGAAGAGGACAGAAAGGAAATTGAAATTTAGGGAGGGAGGATGTCAGAAAACCAATGTAAAAGAATAACAAATTAAAGCCAAGAAAACATTTCTGTATGAAATGGATTAAAAACTACAGGTAAATAGTCCATGAAGACTTGCCAGTGGCCAAGCTCACTGATTATTGATGCTAGTTGTAGAGAGGGAGTCAAAGGTTTGTGAGGGGGCTGCTTGTAGAAATTGAAATAAGTTTCCAATAAATTCTTTATAACTCACAAATTAGCATACTCCTACAGGCTGAACTAAGAAAACTTTAGGTCAGGCATGAAAGAAATAAAATTGCATGCTTGAAGAGTTTTCGGTAATAATTAGTAACACACTTCACAAAGAGTAACAATTCTTTGGGCTACTGATGCGTGCTGCCAAATTATCTGTCATTTTTGTAGAGCTGATTTTTTTTAATTGGAAGAGTTTTTAATTGTTGTTTTTTACATGGTAGAAGATAGATATGTAAGCAAAGCTTAATTTTTTAAATGTGTAGGAAAGGAATAACTCCTTGAAAGAATAAGCTACCTAGTGTGTTATGTGAACCAATGGATATTTTGAAATATACATTTGAAAAACTATACAAAAGGGTTTGAAATAGATTTGCTTAAAGAATTCTGGCACTGGAATTTCCTTTGAGGAGTGTTACTTTTTCCTTTGTGTTCAATATTCTATGTACATATCTGTATGTATATATTTAATTACTACTTTCAAATGATCTTGGGGTGCTTGGGTGGCTCAGTAGATTAAGCGTCCAACTCTTAATCTCACCTCATGTCTTGATCTCAGAATGGTGAGTTCACATCTCGTGCTGGGTGCCATTCTGGGCACCATTCTGGGCATTGAGCATACTTTTAAAAAAATTCTTATATACCCCAGATAAGAAACAAGAAAAATAGAATATTTGCTTAGTACTTAACTCCATGGCCCTTTTCCAGCACTATCTGCTTTCAGCTTTCTATTACTGTTGTTGATTTCATATACTGATTTGCATGTCACGTGTATTTTGGTTAAATCCTTCCTCAAACTATAAATAGTAAAAACTAAGCCAGTTTTTTTAAACTCTGTTTCTTCTCTTATAAAATGAAAGTGTCATCAGCTGAAAAGTGACCTAACAAAAACAGCAGTCTTTAATCTATAAACCTATGACTGTCATCTTATATGGCAGACTTTGCAAATATGATTAACTTAAAGATCTTGAGATGGGATATATTAGTTTGCTAGGCCTGCCATAACAAAGAACCACAGGCTGGGTGGCTTAAATAACAGAAATTTATTTTTCTCACAATTCTGGAGGTTAATATCCCAGATTAAGCAGTTAGCAGAGTTGGTTTCTTTTGAAGTCTAGCTCCTTGGCCTGTAGATGGCCATCTTTTCCCTGTGTCTTCATATAGTCTTCACTCTGCTTGTGCTCTTGTCCTCATTTCTTCTTTTTATAAGGACACTAGTCATATTGGGTTAGGGCATAAACTTATCACCTCATTTTAATTATCTCTTTAAAGACCTTATTTTCACATACAGTCAAGTTCCAAGGTACTGGAGGTTAAGCTTTTAATGCATAAATTGAAGGGAGGGGCACATAACAGCCCGTAACATTCTACCTTCCAACCCCCACCCCCACCAAATTCCTATACTTCTTCATGCAAAATACATTCATCCCATGTCAGTAGCTTCAAAAGTCTTAACTGATTCCAGTGTTAACTCTAATTCCAGAATGTCATCTAAATGTCATCTAATTCAGATATGGGTGAGACTTGAGATATGATTCATCTTGATGCAGAATTCCTCTGTAGCTTTGATCCTGTGAAACTAGACAAGTTATATGCTTTCAAAATACATAGTACCTGGACAGGCATAGCATAGGGAGAAATTGGAAAGAAAAACAAGACGAGCCCTAAAGGCAGTCACTAGTATCCTGATCAGAAGGAGGCAACAGGAAATTTGAAACACAAAGAAGGAATGCAATATGAAGATGGAATGGAAAGAGACTCGAAGACGCTGACCTTACAGATTGGAGTGTGGTGGCTGCAGGGCAGGAGAGCTAACTGCACTGGAAGCTGGATAGGCAAGGGGCAGATTCTGCCTTCAAGCCTCTGGAAAAAGCATAGCCCACCTTACACCTTGGTTTTTGGACCAGTGATTCTGATTTTGGACTTCTGGTCTCTAGAACTCTCAGAAAATAATTTCTGTTATTTTAATCCACCAAGTTTGTGGCAATTTGTTAAAGGTAGCCTACAAAACTAATAACAGTAAAATCAATCTCACAGGGTTTTTGTAAGAACAAAACACAGTAATTTATAGCAGTTTGTACTGTGACCTGCACATAAAGATCTGGTCAGTAAAGGTGGCCTGGATGTGACTTTTGATTTCACCTCAGGTCATAATCCCAGGGTCATGAGATCACTCTGCTCTGAGTGTGAAGCCTGCTTGAAATTCTCTCCCTCCCTTTGCCCCTTATTTGAGAGGGAGAGAGAAGGGGGGTGGTGAAGTGGGAGGGAGAGAAGGGAAGGAAGGAAGGAAGGGAGAGAGGGAGGGAGGGAGGAAAGAAGAAAGGAAGGAAGGAAGGAAGGAAGGAAGGAAGGAAGGAAGATAGTGGTCAATGAATGCAGTACTTCTACTGTTCTTTTTCCATATCTTTATAATCATGCAATATGCCTCCTCATGTTTCTCTAGGGATCACCCCAGGACCTCAAACATGGTCAGTGATAATAACTATTATGGATCTTTAAGGTGATAAGCTGAAACTTCTTCTACTTTGCCCAGCACATTTGTTGTGGCAAATGAACTTAGAAGATAGGAGAAAAGAAACAAAAATCTAACATTATAGGAAAAAAAAAAGAGTGTCATCAGAGGAACAGAAATTTGGGGTGTACTGGAAAGAGAAAATTAATAGAATGCTCCATTCTGGCAACAGAGCTGACTCAGCTAATGTGGAATCCTTTATCACAAACAAACAAACACGCCCCCCCCCCAAAATAGAAATACTGATTAAAATATTTCTAAAGAATTATGTATGTTTAGATCTCAGTTTGATAAAAGAGGAAGAAATTCCCAAGTGCTAGAATAAGTGAGGAAACTGCTAGCAAGAAGGATCTGGGTCTTCTTTCTCCTGATTACCAAATCAATACATAGTCATTATAAGACAGTATCATGAAACTATAATGAAGTGAGTGGAAATCTTCCATGATCTCAGTCATCAGATCAAATTCCACTGACACCCTTGGGAATATTCCACTTGACCTTATTCTCCCCTGCATTTGTCACATTTTGTTCTATTTACTCAAATACAAGAGTGAATGCTTTATAGTTTCATTTGTTTAAAGTTCAGAAACAGGCACAATCTAACCTACTTTAAAAAATCTAAAAACTAATTCCCAAAATAGGTACACCGTATATTCCTCTTTGCAGCTTACTTTTTTCATTTAATAACTCTTGGATTTCTTTCCATATCTCTCCTTGTAGATTTGTATAATTATTTTAATGTTTATTTAACTTTTATAAAAAGGATTTGAAATTAGTTATTTCTTCTAATTTAAAATTTGTGATGTATTTCACTGGATATACTTTTGCAGGCCAATTGAAAATTAATGCTCTAAAATTATTTGGCAAGATAGTTCTTATTTTTATATCATCACATTTACCTTTTTCAATTATCTCTTGTAGTTTTAAGCCAGGTAATTTTTTAGAAAGCACATGTAAAATTTTAATTTTATATAATTTAAATGTCTTTTTTAAATGAACTTTTTATGAAAATAAAATCTACATGCAAAAGGGTACATAAATTGTGATTGTTCAAGAAAGTGAACTTTCAAAATGTGAAAATAATCATGAAAGCCACCATTCTGGTTAAGTAGACTATTACTAGCACTCCCAGGGCTCCTACCTAGTCACCAGAAAGTTGACTATGAAAGTGAAAATACTAACTCACCCATATCTGTAGCCATTTTTAATTTGAACAGCTGGGAGTAGAAAGCAGAAGAAAACCCCTGGCTGCATTTCTATTTTATAAACATGCATATATTAATAAACAGCTTTATTAATTGGAAGATTTATTCTCAGAGCTCCCTATAAAGTAGAATTCACAGTTGACATAAGGAAAAAGGTGCCAGACCCATAAGCAACAACCTATAACATAACATTTTATGGTTATGTATAGGGATAGGGATAGGTATAGAGTTTAATGATATTTAAACTGTTGTAGCTGCCCTCCCAATGAAATTATGAATAGAAGATTATATGGAAACATCCAATTCAAGATAGTACATGGAATACAAAAAGAGAGGAGATGATAAGATGGCAGAGCAGCATGGAGACATTGAGCTTGTCCTTGAAACACAGCCATATCAGCACCAAACCATTTGGAACACCTAGGTTATTGATCTGAGGATAACACAACAATCTGCATAAATTGAGCCACAGAACTTGGCAGGTACACAGTGTGGAGAGGTGAACTGGGACGGAAAAGCTGCAGAGGGTAGCGAGCTATTTATGTGGAAAGAAGACAGAGAAAGAGAAAGAGGGAGAGTGTGGCATATGGGGATCATGCAAGAAAAGCACTCCCCTAAAAGTACTTGGAATGAAAGAGAGAAAGGGTGAAAACACTCACAGGGCACTAAACAAGAAATTTGTCCCCCGAAACCACTTATGGGAAGGTAGGAGAGGGTTTCAGTACCCAAATACCAAAATTGTTTAAATATTAGCATGGAGATTCTGAAGTTTCAGACCTCAGTGCCTTGCAGTGCTCTGGTGAGGAGGTAGGGCAAATCCCCAGGACCAGGCACCAGGGGCTGAGGGGTCCATGTGCCACACAGGGAGAAACGGTTCCCCTGCTTGGAATGCATTTGGTAGAGGCCTTATGGCATTCCTGTGGCCCAGCAGAAACCAGAGAGCAGCTTCATTTGCTGAGATTGGGGCAAAGACACCAGAGTCCAGTGAAACCTGACACCACCTATGTGTTGTGATCTGCCTGCGTAATCTCAACCTCTGCTGCTGCACAATTGCACAAACATTTTTTGGGACAAACCAGCACCTGGCCATTGCTCAGTGAGACCCTCCCCCAAAAAGTCAGCATATATCCAAGCTGCAGGGATCTCTTGAATTGTGGGGTTTTGAAACACAACCCCATCTGAGATAAAAGTGTGACAGAGGCGGACAGCTTAGACATGGACAGGATAGAGGCAGGAGTGGACGGATGCCTGAGACAAAGGAGGGGTGCTTGATCACTGTTGAATGACTGCACCAAGTTCCTGTGCCAAAGACTAGGGAGCTAGGTGAAGCCACTTCCACCCCTCCTGTGCATGCACACATGCACACTGATCCACGACAGTAAGCTAAGCAGTGCCACTTAGTGGAGAAAGGAGCCATTACACCGAGCTCTGCCCAAATGCGCCCTCCAAGCACATTCCCCAGAAGACCAACACAAGTCCCTCAACATTCTTAGTGTAGGGACTGTCAAGTGCTTTATAGTTTCAGGTCTGGGGGAAACCGGATATAACTACATTCGGGTTTAATTCTGTTTGCTGGTTCATTTATTTGTATGTTTTCTTTGTTTCTATTTTTGCTTAAATTGTTTTCTTTTGTCTTTCCTTTTTCTTTATTGGCTACAGAAAGGCAAAAAAATGATTTTTACTTTTTTACTTACTCTTTAAAATTTTTTTTATTTCATTGAATTCTATTTTAATATATAATTTTTTAATTAAAAATTTTTTTCTTACATTTTCTTTTCTTTCTTTTTCTTTTCTTTCCTTTCCTTTTTTTTCTCTCTATTCTGGCAAGCTTCTTTGAACAAGCAGACCAAAACACACCTAGGAGCTAGCTTCCTTTATTTGATTTTTTTCCTTTTGTTTTTAATTTTTAATTTTAATTTTATTAATTTTTTCATCTTTCAAAATGACAAAATGAAGGAATTCACACCAAAAAAAGATCAGGTTATTATAAGATAATGAGAGCTCACAATGAGACGAAATCACCAGATGGGCCCCTTGTCATTGGAGACAGTGTTAAACTCAGAATTTCCTGTTTTCCTGAAAAAATTCCAAATTCCTCTTATGGCATGTAGGTCGGATTTTTTTAAACACAGTAAAAAGGTGATTGAAAATATGTTCCAAAGGAGGAGAGTTTATGTCTTTGAGCTAAACTTATCATATTGAATCACCCACATGTAAGATGTTCACTTGACAAATTCTCCCAAGAATCCAGGATGAGAATGGTATCTACTTTCTTTCAATAAGGAGGTTACAAATACTTTTTAAAACTACTTTTTTTTTAAATTCTTTTTTTTATTTATTTCTAGGAGAGAGAGAGACAGCGTGAGCAGGGGAGGGTCAGAGAGAGAGGGAGATACAGACTCTGAAATAGGCTCCAGGCTCTGAGCTGGCAGTCAGCACAGAGCCCGATGCGGGGCTCGAACCTACGAACCGCGAGATCATGACCTAATTGAAAGTCAGACGCTCAACCGACTAAACCATCCAGGCTCCCCAAAACTACTTTTGTTAAATCAGACACACACACGCGCGCACGTGCAATTTAATTATTCTATGGCAAACATTTGTCTTTGATTTTCCTTACTAGTACTGCTTCTCTTAGCTTCCTACAGATGCTGACCAAGAGTTTAAGATTCAGGGGCAAACAGTTGATTTGGGAAGTTATAAGGATATTGGTAGGCTCGTGTGGAAGAGAAACAGAAGGGGAACCAACCATGGCAGAGCAACTGGAGGTTAATTGTGTAGGAGAACTCTGGAATACGATGCCTAACAAGCATCTCAGATTTATACCTCCAATGGATACAGCATAGTCATAGCTGAAGAATTGCTCCCTGGTAGGTGTTAATTCTTTGTCTTCTGGCCTTCTATGTTTCTGGTTGGAGCAACCATGACAGACTGAATTTTTCAAATATGACTACAGCGAGATATCTCATGCTACATGCTGTTTAAACAATATGACTATGACACTCTTCTCATCCAGATAAGGTATTTATGTATCATTTTCCTGAATCTACACATAGTTGTGATTACAGTGGAAACACTTTATGATTTCTAAGACTAGATCATAAAAGGTGATACAACTTCTACTTGGTTCTTTTGGAATATTTTCTCTTGGAACGTATCATGCTGTGAGGAAGCCCATGACTCCCTGTGGAGAAACCCACATGGAGAAGAATAACCCACCAGCACCAATATACCAGCCATGTGAGTGAGCCATCTTAAAAGAAAATCCTGTAGTTCCAGTAGAGCTATCCCACTTACCACTTCATGGAACATTAGCTAATCCTGCTGAGCCCTGCTCAGCTTCTTAAATGTAACAAAATAAGTGATTGTTATTGAATTAGGCCATTATTAATTTGGGGTGGCTTATTTTATTTTAATTAATTAATTAATATCCAAGTTAATTAACATATAGTGCAGTAATGATTCCAGAAGTAAATTACAGCGATTTATCCCATATATATAACACTGAGTGCTCATCCCATCAAGTGTCTTCCTTAATCCCCTTACTTATTAACTCATGCCCACCCACAACCCTGCAGCAGCTCTCAGTTTGTTCTCTGTATTTAAGAGTCTCTTATGTTTTGTCCCCCTCCTTGTTTTTGTATTATTTTTGCTTCCCTTTCCTTATGCTAGTCTGTTTTGTGTCTTAGATTACTCATATGAGTGATGTCATGTGATATTTGTCTTCCTCTGACTAATTTCACTTAGCACAATACCCTCTAGTTTATCCACATAGTTGCAAATGGCAAGATTTAATTCTTTTTGATTGCCTAGTAATACTCCATTGTATATATATACCACATCTTTTTTATCCATGCATCCGTTGATGGACATTTGAGCTCTTTCCATACTTTGGCTATTGTCAGTAGTGCTGCTATAAACATTGGGATACATGTGTCCCTTTGAAACAGCACACCTGTATCCCTTGGATAAATACCTAGTAGTGCACTTTCTGGGTCATAGAGTAGTTCTATTTTTAATTTTTTGAGGAACCTCCATACTGTTTTCCCGAGCGGATTCACCAGTTTGCATTCCCACCAGCAGTGAAAAAGAAATCCTCTTTCTTTGCATCCTCACCAACATTTGTGTTTACCTAAGTTGTTCATTTTAGCTTTTCTGACTATGTGAAGTGGTATCTCATTGTGGTTTTAATTTTATTTCCCTGGAGATGAGTGATGTTGAGCATTTTTTTCATGTATCTGTTAGCCATTTGGATGTCTTCTTTGGAGAAGTGTCTATTCATGCCTTTTCCAATTTCTTCACTGGATTATTTGTTTCTTAGTGTTGAGTTTGATAAGTTGTGTATAGATTTTAGATACTAACTCCTCTTTTGATAGGTTATTTGCATATAGCTTCTCCCATTCTGTTTGTTGTCTTTTAGTTTTGCTGAATGTTTCCTTTGCTGTGCAGAAGCTTTTTATCTTGATGAGGTTTCAATAGTTCATTTTTGCTTTTGTTTTTCTTGCCTCCAGAGAGGTGTTGATTAAGAAGTTGCTGCAGCCAAGGTCAAAGAGGTTGTTGCCTGTTTTTTTCTCAAGGATTTTGATGGCTTCCTATCTTACATTTAGGTCTTTCATCCATTTTGACTTTATTTTTGTGTATGGTATAAGAAAGTGGTCTAGGTTCATTCTTCTGCATGTGGCTGTCCAGTTTTCACAGCACCATTTGCTGAAAAGACTATTTTTTTTTCCATTGGATATTCTTTCCTGCCTTGTTAAAGATGAGCTGGCCATACATTTGTAGGTCCATTTCTCGGTTCTCTGTTCTGTTCCATTGATCTGAGTGTCTGTTTTTGTACTAGTACCATACTGTCTTGATGATTACAGCTTTGTAATACATCTTAAAGTCCGAGATTGTGATGCCTCCAGCTTTGGTCTTCTGTTTTAGGATTGCTTTGGCTATTCAGTGTCTTTTCTAGTTCCATAGTTATTTTAGGGTTATTTGTTCTAGCTCCGTAAAGAATGCAGGTGTTATTTTGATGGGAATTGCATTGAATATGTAGATTGCCTTGGACAGAATCAACGTTTTTACAGTATTTGTTCTTCCATTCCGTAAGCGAGGAATACTCTTCCATTTTCTTGTGTGTCTTCTTCAGTTTCTTTCATAGACTTTCTATAGTTTTCAGTGTATAGTGTTTTTTACCTCTTTGGTTAGATTTATTCCTAAGTATTCTATGGCTTTTGGTGCAATTGCAAATGGGATCACTTCCTTGATTTCTCATTCTGTTGCTTTATTGTTAGTGTATAGGAATGCAACTGATTTCTGTACATTGATTACATACCCTGCAACTTTGCTGAATTTATAGATCAGTGCTAGCTGGGTGGTTTTTTTTTTTTTTTTTTTTGGAACTTTTGGGTTCTCCACATAGAGTATCATATCATCTGCGAAGAGTGAAAGTTTGACTTCCTCCTTGCCGATTTAGAAGCTTTTAAATCCTTTGTATTATCTGACTGCTGAGGCTAAGACTTCCAATACTGTGTTGAATAACAGTGGTGAGAGTGGACATCCCTGTCATGTTCCTGACCTTAGGGGGAAAGCTCTCAGTTTTTCCCCATTGAGGATGATATTAGCGGTGGGTCTTTCATATATGGCTTTTATGATCTTGAGGTATGATCCTTCTATCCTTTCTCTCTCGAGGGTTTTTGGCAAGAAAGGATCCTGTATTTTGTCAAATGCTTTTTCTACATCTATTAAGAGGATCATGTGGTTCTTATCCTTTCTTTTATTGATGTGATGACTTATTTTGGCAATATTTAATCAGCCCTGCATTCCAGTAATAAATCCCACTTGGGTGTACTGAATAATTCTTTTAATGTATGCTCGGATCCAGTTGGCTAGTATCTTGTTGAGGATTTTTGCATCTCTCTTCATCAGGGAAATTGGCCTGTAGTTCTCCTTTTTAGGGGTCTTTGGTTTTGGAATCAAGGTAATGCTGGCTTCATATAAAGAGTTAGGAAGTTTTCCTTCCATTTCTATTTTTTGGAGCAGATTCAAAGAATAAGTGTTAACTCTTCTTTAAATGTTTAGTAGAATTTCCCTAGAAAGCCATCCAGCCCTGGACTCTTATCTTTTGGGGAGATTTTTGATTACTAATTCAATTTCTTTACTGATTATGGATCTGTTCCAATTTTCTATTTCTTCCTGTTTCATTTTTGGTAGTTTCTATGTTTCTAGATATTTGCCATTTCTTCCAGATTGCCCTCTTTATTGACGTATAGTTGCTCATAATATTCATATATTATTATCTGTATTTCTGCTGTGTTGGTTGTGATGTCTCCTCGTTCATTCTTGATTTTTTTCATTTGGGTCCTTTCCTTTTTCTTTTTTATCAAACTGGCTAGGTTTTTATCAGTTGTGTTAATTCTTTCAAAGAATCAGCTCCTGGTTTCATTGATCTGTTCTACTTTTTTTGGGTTTCAGTATCATCGATTTCTGCTTTAATCTTTGTTATTTTCCATCTTCTGCTGGTTATGGGCATTATTTGCTATTCTTTTTCCAACTCTTTAAGGTGTAAGGTTAGGTTGTATATCTGAGACCTTTCTTCCTTCTTTAGGAAGGCCTGGATTGCTATATACTTCCCCCTTATGACCGCCTTTGCTGTGTCCAGAGGTTTTGGGCTCTGGTGTTATCATTTTCATTGGCTTCCCTGTACTTTTAAATCAACCCTTTAACTTCTTGGTTAGCCCATTCTTTTTTTAGTAGGATGTTCTTATTGATTTAGAGTTTCATAGCATTGTGGTCTGAAAATATGCAAGGTATGATGTTGATCTTTTTGTACCTGTGAGGGCTGATTTGTGTGCCAGTATGTGATGTATTTTGGAGAATATTCCATGTGCACTCAAAAAGAATTACTGCTTTAGAATGAAACGTTCTCAATATATCTATTAAGTCCATCCAGTCCAGCATGTCATTCAAAGCCATTGTTTTCTTGTTGATTTTCTGCTTAGATGATCTGTCCATTGCAGTAAGAAGGGTATTGAAGTCCCTTATTATTATGATATTATTATCAATGAGTTTCTGTATGTTTGTAATTAATTGATTTATATATTTGGATGATTTCCATGTTTGGAGGATAAATGTTTAGAGTTGTTAGTTCTTGGTGGATGGACCCCTTAATTTTGATACAGTGCCCTTCTTCATCTCTTGTTACAGTCTTTATTCTGAAATCTAAATTGTCTGATATAAGTATGGCTACTCTGGCTTTCTTTTGGCGACCATTAGTATGTTAGATGGTTCTCCATCTCTTTACTTTCAATCCGAAGGTGGCTTTAGGTCTAAAATGGGTCTCTTGTAAACAGCATTTGGATGGATCTTGTTTTCTAATCCATTCTGTTACCCTATGTCTTTGAATTGGAGTGTTTAGTCCTTTGACATTTGGAGTGAATACTAAAAGATAAGAATTTATTGCCATTATGTTGCCTGTAGAGTTGGAGTTTCTGGTGGTAGTCTCTGGCCCTTTCTAGTCTTTGTTGCTTTTGGTCTTTTTTGGTTCTTTTTGTCTCTTCTTTCCTCCAAGAGTCCCCCTTAAAATTTCTTGCAGGGCTAGGTTAGTTGTCATGAACTCCTTTAGTTTCTTTTTGTCTGGGAAGCTTTTTATCTCTCCTTCTATTTTTTTTCTCTCTTTTTATTTTGAATGACAGGCTTGCTAGCTAAAGAATTCTTGGCTGCATGTTTTTTTCCGATTCAACACACTGAATATACCCTTCCATTCCTTTCTGGCCTGCCAATTTTTGGTGAGCAGGTCTGCTGTGAACCTGATCTGTCTTGCCTTCTAGGTTAAGGACTTTTTTTCACTTGCTGCTGTCATGATTCTTTCCTTGTCTGAGTATTTTGTGAATTTGATTATGATATGCCTTGTTGATCGTAAGTTTTTGTTGAATCTAATGGGAGTTCTCTGTGCTTCCTGGATTTTGATGTCTGTGTCTTTCCCCAGATTAGGGAAATTTTCTATTATTTGCTCGCATAAACCTTTTACCCCTTTCTCTCTCTCTCTCTTCATCTTTCGGGATCCCTATTATTCAGATGTTATTCCTTTTTAATGAGTCATTGAGTTCTGTAATTCTTATATTGTGCTCTTTTCCTTTAGTTTCTCTCTTTTTCCCTGCTTCATTATTCTTCATAAGTTTTTCAACTATATTGCTAATTTGCTGCTCTGCTCATTTATCCTTGCTGCTGTGGCATTCATTCGAGACTTCACCTCAGTTATAGCATTTTTAATTTTGTCCTGACTAGATTTTGCTTCTTTTATGTCCTCAAAAAGGGACTCTATGCTTTTTTCAACCCCATCTAGTATTCTTATTATCTTGATTCTAAATTTTGGTTCAGATATCTTGCTTGTATCTGTGTTAAGTCCCTAGCTGTCACTTCTTCCTTTTCTTTCTTTTGCGTGAATTACTGCCGAGTTCTGTGGTTCTGGTTGTGCAGATTGTTGTGTTAATCCTTAAATCAGTTTTCTAGGTGTGCAAGTTGCTTTGGTGTTGCTCTAACTGCATTTAATGGAAGAGAGAGGCAAAAAAAAACAAAAAAAAGAACAAAAAAAAACCTTGCTGCCCTGCCATCTTCACCCTTGGGCTGGGCTTTTAGATAACAGTAGATACCTGGTACACATTTTTCTATACCAGCTGCCATGAGTGCCACCCAAATTCTCCCTTGAAAGTGTCAGGTGAACCTTTCTAACTGCCTTAACTGTATATTTGAATTTAGTATTTTCAATATAACAATGTATGTCAATTATACTGGATTTTTTAAAAATAAATAAATTCATTTTTTTAAAAAGTAGGATAAAGAGAAAGAAAAAAAAAGTAGTTGTAGTTGTAGATCAGGATTTTGATGTTCAGGAATATAGCAGATTGTATTTAACAAGGGTGGCCATGATAGTATCTCCCTTCCTGCATTGTTTTCTAGAATTTTACCCTAGTCCATCAAAATGTCCCCCCATGACCCCAAGCCTCAGTGGACGTTTGTGACTGACTTGTCCAACAGTACATGGCAGAAGTGATATTATGTGACATCCAAGGTTAGCTGATAAAAAATTCTCACTTCTTCCTTGTTCACTTGGGACACTTGAGAATCCAGACACCATATCTAAGCAGCCTGTGGAAAGCCCACATGGAGGGAAACTGAGGTTCCATTCCCATAACTCCAAGTGAGTCTCAGCTGACAGAGAGTGTCTACTTGCCAGACATCTGGACAGTCATCTTGAAGTGAATCCCAATGTTTGGTCACCCATGACACCTGATAGCATATCATACCACTTGGAGTAAAGATAAGCTTCCCCTATTATGCCCTGGGAAAACCTCTACTTGTTGTCAAAATTAATGATTGTCATTTTAAGTTACTAAGATTTGGGTGATGGTTTATGCATAGAACTGTGTACCCTGGTTTAGGCAAAGAGATATTATGACACCAAAAGCACAATCTATAGAAAATATTGATAAATTTAATTTTATCAAAATTAAAATCCCTGCAGTTCAAAATATGTGGATAAGGAACTTTAACAAAAAAGCACAAAGTGGAAGAAAATATTTGCAAAGCAGATACCTGGTAAAGGACCTGTATCTAGAATATATAAACATTCTTAGAACTCAACAATAACAAAACAAAGGTTTCACAGGTAATGAGAGAGGTACAAAAGACTTCAATGGATACTTTACCAAAGATGATACATGGATGAAAATAAGTGTGAGAAATGATGCTCAGTGTTATTAATTTTTAGGAAAACCCAATTAAAACCCACAATGAGATACCTCTACACACCTATTAGAGTGGCTAAGATTAAGAAGATTGAGCATACAAAGTGTTGGTGAGGCTGTGACTAAATGGGCCATCTCATATACTACTAATAGGGATGTAAAATGGTACAACCATCTTAGAAAATAGTTTGGAAGTTATCAAAGAAAAATGAGAGCATGTGACCATACATGACTTGTATTTTAAATGTTCATATCAGCTATTTATGTAATAATCGCAACTGAGGAAATGTCAATGTCCATCAACATGTGAGTAGATAAACGAGTAGATAAACTGGCATATCCTTATATACTCTTCACCAATAAAAACAAACAAAATATGAATACATGTTGTGTACAACTTAACTGAATTTCAGAATAATTATGCTGAATGAAAGAGGTCAGACCAAAAAAAGTATATACTCTGTGATTGTTTCCATGTATTTAAATTCTAGGGAATGCAAATTTAATGTATAGTGACAGAAAGCAAATCCGTGGTTGCCTGGGGATGGTGGTGGGGATAAGAAAGGGTTACAAAGGTGTACATGGAAACTTTGGGGATTGTAGATATATTGATGGTTTTTACACTATTTAATTTTTTTAAATTTGAGCATAGTTTACACAATGTTACATTAGTTGTAGGTGTACATCATAGTCATTGAACATTTGTATACCTTATGCCATGCTCATCTCAAGTGTAGTTACCATCTGTCCTCATACAACATTATCACTATACTAATGACTATATTCTGTAGGCTATGCCTTTTGTTTTCATGATTTATTCATTCTGTAATTTTAAGAGTGTATCTCCCACAATCCTATACTCATTTTGTCTATCCCCTCATGGCCCTCCCTTCTGGTAACCATCAGTTTGTTCCCTGTATGTATAGGTCTGAGTCTACTTTTTGTTTATTTGTTTATTCATTTGTTTTGTTTTTTAGATTCCACATATAAGTGAAATGATATGGTATTTGTCTTTTTCCATCTTTTTTCATTTAGCATAATGCCATCTAGGTCCATCCATACATCCATGTTGTCACAAATGGCAAGATCTCCTCTTTTTTTTTTTATGGCTGCATAATATTCGTGTGTGTGTGTGTGTGTGTGTGTGTGTGTGTATTTGTATAAATGGACATAAGTTGCTTCCCTATCTTGGCTACTGTAAATAATACTGCAGTATATATGCATATATATTTTTTAATTAGTGTTTTTGTTTTCTTAGGGTCAATATGCAGTTATGGAATTATTGAATTATATGGTATTTCTATGTTTAATTTTTTTTATCAACCTGTATACTGTTTCCCACAGTGCTGCACCAGTTGGCATTCCTACCACCAGCGCCCGAGGCTTCCTTTTTCTCCACATACTCACCAACAGTTGCTATCTCCTGTCTTTTTTACTTTAGGCATTCTGGCAGGCACAAGGTGATCTCTCACTGTGGTTCTGATTTGCATTTCCCTGATGATTAGTGATGTCCAGCATCTTTTCATGTGTCTGTTGGGTAACTGTAATGTCTTTCTTTAAAAAATGTGTGTTCAAATCCTCTGTGCATTTTTAAATTGCATTGTTTGTTTTTCTGGTGTTGGTCTATATAAGGTCTTTAGAGATTTGGGGTATTTGATTGTTATTGGATATATCATGTGCAAATATCTTCTCCCATTCATTTGATGTCCCTTTTGTTTTGGTGCTGGTTTTCTCTGCTGTTCAGACACTTTTTATTTTGGTGTAGTCCCATTAGTTTATTTTCGCTTTTGTTTCCCTTACCTTAGGTGACACATCTAGAAAAATGTTACAGCAGCTAATGTCAAAGAAATTACTACTTACGTTTTCTTCTAGTGCTTTTCCACTATTGTAATTAAGTGAGTGGCATTGTCTCTTCATCTGCCCCATCTTCACTTTAAATGCACCTGAATAAAAAGTAATGACAGTGAAAAATAGAAACCTGGAATATGTTTACACTTCTTACATAAATTGTCAGTTTCTTGGCAAAAATCCTTAAATGCCTGTGGGCCTTGTTTTCTACATAGGTGAAGTAGGAATAGTCATATTCATTCCATATTCTTTTATTGGTTTGATATCTTTTCTTTTTAAACCTGAGAAATGATTATTTATTTACTTTTAGTTAACTTTTTAAATAGAAATGTAATTAGTTTAAACTCACGAACCTGAGATCAAGAGCCACATGCTATACGGACTTAGCCAGCCAGGTATTCCCCGGTTTGATTCTTTGGCGTGTGGCTGTCCAGTTTTCTTAATACCATTTATTGAAGAGACTGTCTTTCCCCCATTTTATATTCTTTTTTCCTTTGTTATAGATTAATCTGCCGTATAGATATTGGTTTATTTCTTGTCTCTCTGTCCTGTTCTGTTGATCTGTTTTATTTTGCTTACCAATACTATACTGTTTTGATTACTATAGCTTTGCCGTATATCATAGAATCTGAATTAAAATACCTCTAACTTCATTCCTCCTTCTCAAGTTTGCTTTGGCTATTTGAAGATTTTTGTGGTTTCCTACAAATTTTATTGTTATCTGTTCTAGTTCTGTGAAAAATGCTGTTGGTATTTTGATATATATTACATTGAGCATATATATTGCTTTGGGCATTATGGACTTTTTTGCCATATTTAAGTTTTCCAGCTCATTACCACTTTATATTTGTGTGTGTGTGTGTTGTCTTGAGTTTTTCACCAGTAACTTGTAGTTTCCAGAGTATAGATCTTTCACCTTCTTGGCTAAACTTATCTGTAGGTATTTTATTCTTTTTGGTACAGTTGTAAATAGAATTATTTTATTAATTTCTCTTTCTACTGCTTTGTCATTAGCATATAGAAAAGAAACAGAATTCTGAGTGCTAATTTTGTACCCTGCAACTTTACCAAATTCATTTATTACTTCTAGTAGGTTTTTGGTAGAAGTTTTAGTGTTTTCCATATATCGTATCATGTTATCTGTACATAGTGACAGTTTTCTTTCTTTCTTACCATTTTGGATGCCTTTTATTTCTTTTTCTTGTCTTACTACTATGGCTAGGTCTTGCAGTGCTTTGTTAAATAAAAGGGATGATGTTAGACATCCTTGACTTGTTCTTGATCTTAGAGGAAAAACTCAGTTTTTCATCATTAGGTATGATGTTAGTTGTGGTTTTATATATGGCCTTGATCATTTTGAGGTACATTCCTTGTGTACCCACTTTGTTTAGAGTTTTATGTTTATCATAAATGGCTATTGAATTTTTTTTCAGATTATTTTTCTGCATCTATTGAGATGATCATGTGATCTTTATCTTTCATTTTGTTAATGTGGTATATTACATTGGTTGATTTGTGAATATTGAATCACATCCCTGGAGTAAATCCTATTTGATCATGGTGAATGATTTTTTTAATGTATTGTTACATTTTGTTTGCTAATATTTTGTTGAGGATTTCTGCATGAATGTTCATCTCTTTCCTCTCTCTCTCTCCTCTCTTTCTGGGGTCCCTATGATATGAGTATTATTAATGCCTGATGATGTCACTGAGTTTCCTTAATGTAGTTACTTTTTACTATTCTTTTTTCTCTTTTTGCTGTTCAGCTTGGGTACTTTTCATTACCCTGACTTCTAGATTGCTGACCCATTCTTCTGCATCCTTGAATCTGCTGTTGATCCTGTGTGGGCTCTGTGTGCCTTACTGTTTTGCTGCACTGCATTTGCCTTCCATCCAGTCAGCTATAATGACCCACCTTGTCTGCTGTTGAATGCACTAGGCAAGATTTGATTCCTGCACTGTTGACAGGCTTTTCTGAGGCCACTGAGGGCTTTGTAGTGGGCAGGTTTGCACTTACATTAGCTGTCAGTCATCAGCCTCTCTTACACAGCTGTAGGCATACCAAAGAGCAGGGCTTGCTCTGTGCACAGCCATCTCAGAGGCTTCAGTGGTATGTGGGGCCACCAGTCAGACTAGGTATCTATCACCAGCCTCTTTGCCATAGCTGCAGCCATACTCAGTGGCTGGGCTTGCTCTCTGCAGCCATCGGAGGACCAGCTGCTAGAGCTGTGAGTGTGCTGGTCTGTGCGGTTCTCTCCCCTTCTTTCCGGGGCAGGAATCACTGTAGAGCTTGTGGGTGCAGTCGTCAAAAAACATAAATGTTATAAGCCTGGATAATGCCCCCTAAATGCAACTGAGTATTAAGAAAGGTGCACACACCACCATGTCTCTCCACGGAGAGAAATGAGCAGTAGGCGGAGCCCAGAGCAAAGCTGAGGGATTTGCAGAGACATTGTTAGCTGTGGCAGGAGGAAAACGGATTCCGACAGGGAGTGTAAGTGTTCAGAACGCAAGAGAAGCTGGATAGTTGTGAACTCTACTCATCTGGCAGGCTAGATAAATTTTGTGAGTCAAAATGATTTTTTAAGGCTATTTGTAAAGCTGGCTTTAATATACCTTAATAGGGATTCATTAAGGAAATGGCTTGTTACCATTCATGTGTTTAATGATTATGGCATATTCCCTTAACTAGACATGCAATTGATTGCTTTAAATATCCAGCTCTGCAAGGCTATTTCTGTACTTTGCTGCACAAAATAAGCTTAGTTATAGAATGTTTCTATTTACTGGGAAGAGACAATATTTAAACAAACTACAAAATAAAAAGAAGGGGCATATATTAAATACAAAGATAGTGATTTTATTATTAAAACTATAATTTTTCAGTGGCCTTATATTTCATTTTAGTTATTAAGTGATATTAAGTGTGCATGCATTGGTGGAAGATTACAGAAAAATTCATTACAGACAAGGAAAAGTTCAGAGGCTTATCAACGCTAGTATATTTTTCTCTGTTGTTATTTTCTCCTTCTTGCCTTTATTAGCATAATTATCTTAGTTTAATTATTTCCAGTATTCTCCTGTGCAAGGGGGTTAATAATGGTTTTAGTCCTGGTGATTCCATCAGTGAGCCTGTGGTGAGTAGAAAACATCTAGCAATTTAACATCTATATGTTATCTACAGCCATCTTCCACATTCTATATTTGTTTATTTGAAAAATATCATTACTAGAGAGAGTCATTGTTGTGGAGTAAATGAAACCTAGACAGGAAGTCTAAATGGAAGTCTAAAGATATCAATTATAAGTTCTTCTTCTGCAACCTGAGAAAGCTTGAAAAATCATTAAGAACTATTTAAGCCTATACTTTCCCACCTGTAATATAGAGATAACACCTTCACTATCTCACCAAGTGGTTGTAAGAATCCAGTACGTTCATTTCAGCCAATATTTATTCTTTTATGCCTACCATAAGGTCTGGTACACACTGTGACATAGAAGATACATAAGACAAATGAAAAGATGTATTATAGTATCATGTTAGGTCACTTTTTCCCTCTAGGCTTAAATTATATCTCAGAATCTGGTAGTCACATTAATTCTTTCTGGCCAATAAAAGATATGCAGGCTTGCAAATTTAAGTTTTCCATGTTATTCCTATAGGGCAAAGGAAGATTAAACGTTAAATATGGGAGAAAGCACCAGAAATATGTAAACAAAAGATAAAATTGACCTAGCTATATTAACATAAGAGACACTTATTTTAAGGCAAAAAAAAAAAAAAAAGACTGGTAATTAAGATTACCATAAAATAATTTTAAAGGTTTAATTCAGTGGATGATATAATGCTAAATTCACAAAGACATAAAACAGAGCAACACAAATACAAAGGGAAATGGATAAATCTACCATTTGATATTATCTGAGAATTTTTAAATATTTTCTCTTAGTAATTGATAGATGAAGCAGACAAAATAATCATTAAGTATTACAGATTTGGAAAGTCTGTCTAAATGATTTTACAGATTTATGTCTTGATTGATTAGAAAATAAAGACTATTTTTCAAGTACATGTGGAAATTTGCAAAAATTGACAAAATACTATGACTTAAGCACAGAGAAAAACAATTTCACAGAAGTGGCATGATTGGACACATTGTTTTTCAACAATATATTAAGATGGAAATTGGTAGCAAAAAATTACTCTCCATATTTTTCAAACGACAAAGTGCCCAGTACATCCCATGTCAAAGAAAAATCATAAAAGAAATGGAAAAGGGAATTTAAAATATGTACGATGTCAACATTATGATGTATCAGGCATTGTTCTAGGATAGGTGAACAAAATAGACAAGCTTTTTCCTTTCATAAAAGGTTACATTCCTGCTGGGGAGGAGCAGATGATAAATAAGATGCCAGACATGATAAGTGCTGAGGAGAAAATAAAGCGTGATAGGTGACAGAGGAATCATAGGGGAAGTACGGGGCAAGAGAGGAGTTCAATTTTAAATGGAATGTTTAGAGAAAATATCACTGAGAAGGTGACATTGGAGCAAAGCCACAGAGTTGATGGGAGAGCAAGCCATGCATAAGTGTGTGAGGGAACAGCCAGGGTTTGGTGTGTGTGTTTTATTTCCGATTTAAATCAAGTTTTTCTAAACGCAAGATAAAAGTGCAATGAAGGAGGTTAATTCTTACAACATGTCATATCCATTTAAGTTGAAGATGTCTTAAAGTCATAAATAGTTAATTTATTTTCTTTTTAGCATTCTATGGATGATTTAGCTTATTAAAATGGAAATTTTTATGCATTTCCTATGATGCCGTTTTATCATTTCACATTTCTAAAATAGAATATGCCATTTACTTTACATTTGAGCTAATATTGGCTAGGAATATAAAGCAGCTATTGTCTGGCCAGCTGCCAAGATAAAAACATATTTAGAAAAGTAATTCAGGGATGTACTCTAAGTTAAAGGGTATAACAATTTTTGTATTAGTCCTATTATCTTCTTCTTAATACACATTGTAAGGGACACATGAACTGCCTCTTTTGCGTTTCATTAATACAGAGTCGGTGCAGTTTCTCAAGTTCTAAGTAATGCTCTCCATGGAAAAAATGCCAAGTACAGAATCCTGGTTCACCAAAGTCAGCTGCTTTGATCCTCAGTCTAGCACTCAACAGTTTTAATCTTTACCAATGCCACTTTAAACATACATTGGTAACACTTAACATACCAATCAGTAAATCCATCAGTCCCTCATTTCAACCAAGTGTGCATGTAGAAGTTGGAGAGGAGAATGGGAAGGGATAAAATACAAAGAGTAACAAATGAATCTAACTATAACAAATGAATAATAGACCCACCCTGGCAGAGGCTGTGAACAAAATAGCCAAATGACTTTGGAATGACTAAAGCTGTGCAGTTTTCACTAAACTGGACAGTTGATTTAAAATAATGTATACAAATATTGTATGCTAAGTACTTAGTAAGTTTGTTTCTCACAGGGTTAAGGATTAACAGTTAAATTCTGGATCAACTTTATGCTTATTCTAATAATGGGAAAATAAATAAGTATTTTGTGGATAATGAGAGGCAGGTTTCTCACCAACAGAAGGAAGTTACAAATTAGGAGAAAGGGAAGGCTAAATTAAACACTGTGCTGTTATATTAGAAATGGAGCTATTGCTGTGAACTTGTGATTTTTAATATATGGACAAGTGTAGATATATGGATGTGTGTATGTTTGTGTATTGTGTTGTGTGTGTGATCAATGCATATTTTTCCTGGGTTTTTTTGCTATGAGAGCCAGAAAGCAGTGACATCATAGTAGCAATATGTACAACCAGCATATATGTATTGTGTATACCTGTTGTAAATACCATTCTCCAATAAAAAGAACCAAAGCTTTTTTAGACTTATGGTTGAATCCAGGGCTGGAACAGGGAAAATGCTCAGTGCAACTGTATTATCTTTTGGGATCAGAAAGTTAAGAAACATTTAAAAATGTTCATTTTAATGTTTATTTATTTTTGAGACAGAGAGACACAGAGGAAGGGAGGAGCAGAGAGAGAGGGAGACAAAGAATCCCAAGCAGGCTCCAGGCTCTGAGCAGTCAGCACAGAGCCCTAATGCAGGCCTGGAACTCACAAACTCCGAGTTCATGACCTGAGCCAAAGTCAGACTCTCAACTGACTGAGCCACCCAGGCACCCCAAGAAACATTTCAAACATGATACCATGAAGTATATAAAAAGAACATAGAAGCTAATTTGAAGGTGTGCCCACTGACCTAATCTGGGACAATTTAAGGTCAAATAAATAACAATAGTGATGAATTATACCCCATCAAGTAAAATAAATCTATACTGATATAAATAAATAATGCAATATAAAAGTTAATGGAGAAGAAGGGACAGCTCTTCTGTAATATGTAATTTCAGTAAAATTAGAAATAGTGAAGGAAACAGAAAAATGTCTGTTTAGCAAACACTACCTCAATTTGATTTTTTAGTATTTACAAGTTACATAATGTTAAATATGGTTATATAAAACACTAACATTTGGGAAAGCTGGATGAAAAGTATACATGAACTCTGCATCTTGCAACACTTTTTAAAGCTAAAATTATTTCAAAGTAAAAAGTGAGAAAAATATGCACAGGGGAAAAAAAATTAAAAATGAAAGAAGCCAGAATAGGGTAGGGCTGACTTTTGAAGGCTTACTAGGAGTTAGTTTTAGACATGTTGAGTTTTGATTCACTGGATCACTAAAGTAGGAAAGACTAGAAAGCAGTTGGATATATGATGTCAGGACTAAAGACACATTTAAGAGTTCTTGACTCATAGAAGATAGTAGAAAGCAAAAACTCAAACAAAATCTATCAGGAAGAATGCATGCAAGGAGAAGTATGGAAGACGGGGTTCTAGAAAATACTGGCTGAGAAGAAATAGCAAGAGAAAAGCCAAGAAAACCAAGAGAGGTGGCATCAAAAAGCAGACTGTAAAGAAGGAGGAAGTTTGCTTGCCAGAAGTTTTGGTGGAGAAAAGAGAGAAGAGGAAAAGGAAGAAAGAGAATGAAGAGACATACTCTTAGATATACTGTGGCTAAATTGCTGAACTTCAAGGATAAGAAGAAAATTTTACAAACATCCTGACAGAAACGGTTTTTTAAACCATGTAAGCTTGGGAATTTGCATCTTCCACAGGGGGTGTGAAGATACTGGGTAATTAGCTACAGATTATTGAGACCTAAGGATTGTGTTTCAAGGATACCCTATCCAGCTGAGATACAAGTTATCTGTCAAGTAAAAGAGGAACATTTTAGGCATGAAAGGATTTAGTATGTCTACCAGCCAAATTATTTATCTGAGAAAGTGTTCCAGAAAACAGTCTAACAAAAACAATTAAATTAAACACAGTTCTCACAATAGGAAGCAGATACAAGATACAAGAAAGAGTGTTAGAATTTTTCTCAAATCAATTCAGAATGAATTACAAAGTTTTAGGATTTCCTAATACACATGTTAATTATTTGTGAAATTAGAAAATAGGTAAAAGGAAGGATATAATAATAGTATAGAACCAAAACTTTCTTACTGCATCTGGAAAGCACAAGATTCAAATAAAGATGAGACGGGAAATAAAACCTGCATCATGCAGGAATGAGGCTCATGCACAGGAGCGATCAAACATACAGTGTCTTAGTAGCATCTTTGTTCCCATATTCATATAATTACATATTGTCTGTAAAATACAAAAGTTTTAAAAATGTTTGAATGCCAGAGATGGGAAGATAAACTTTTGTAGAACAGAAGCTTTTAATAATACCATCACGTTAACAAGAAAAATATAGTTAACATTACCCCAATTTAGCAAAAGGCAAGAAAAGGAAAAAATAAACATGGAAAATGAGGCCTGACTTCCTTCCTATAATTCAATAACATTATTTATTTTATCTTATTTTTATTTAAAAATTTTTTAGTGTTTATTTATTTTTGAGAGAGAGCAAATGAGAGAGCAAGTGGGGGAGGGGCAGAGAGAGAGAGGAAGACACAGAATCTGAAGCAGGCTCCAGGCCCTGAGCTGTCAGCACAGAGCCCGACATGAGGCTCCAACTCAAGGACCATGAGATATGACCTGAGCTGAAATCAGAGGCCTAACTGACTGGCTCCCCTTACTTAGTCTATTTTAATATAAAGGTAAAAATGTGGGCGTAGAAATGAATAGCAAAAAAAGCATTTAGAAAAGGAAGATAATATTTTTAAACAATTTTGATTGTTTACCTGCTCAAGATCTTTGATTCCTTCTATGTAGTCGTATTTCTTATATTCCTTTTTTTTTTTTTGTATTTCTTATATTCCTCTCCCTCATCTGCTTTCTTGTTCTATAAAACCATATTATTTCACATTCTAAAGAAATGCGTACCATTTCCTATGGCTCAAAGGTATGAGAAGTTGTTTTGTAAATCTCCACTAAAGGATTCATTAGAATTAGTCTTTTCCTGTTTAAAGACATAGATTTGCTTCTTCTTTATGCTACTGCTTTGCTCATCTCCCATTACTGCCTCACATTATGTCCCTGAAGGTTGATCCAGTCCTTCAGTGATTCTGGGTCTGTAACTCTGGTGACCTTTTAGTAGATAAATGACTCTGGAGAGACTCTTCAGAAGTGGGAACTTCAAAGAAGGGCAAGATCTTCATGATTCTTCTTATTTTAAAATAATGCAGTTTTTCATTACAATAACAAAATGCACATTTGAACACACAATATATTTGTAAGATATAAGCCAATAAATGTAATGTAAAATACGAATTAAAGAAATATGTGCATTAGACAGTTACCAGTTAGCCTTGTTTCCTGCCTAAATTCAGCTACTAACAAGAGCACTCATGTAAATTCTGCCTAAGAGAAAAATTTGAGTTATCTTACCCATATTTGAATATCCAAAATTTTCTCCATAATTTTAGTAGGTTCATCTCCCTTCCTCCTCAAAGCAGTTATGTTCTCTTGCAGAGCTAAAAGGAACTTGGGTTATTCCAACCCACCCCATTATTCTTCATCCAACCTTGTTAGTAAGTGCTTTGTTCCAAACTCAGCTTTAACAAGGGCTTGAATTGGGCATTACAGTCCAATATTCCTCATCCCAGGAAATCTCTCAGTAAAAGTATGAGGAGCCTAATGAGAAGATGGCATTGTAACATATTTCACTCTACTTCTTGCACGGTGCTGAGCAAAGAGAGAGCTGTCAGCAAATGTTTATTGAATGATTGAACAAATAAATAAATGAATAAATAAATCAAGTAATAGAGTTAAAATCCTAGTACCTGCATGTAGCTCCTCTCTGATTTTTCAGAGTTCAGAAATGGAAGAGAATTAGGACTTTATTTTTAAAAGCCTTTAGTTAGTTTTCTCTGATTAAGAAAAATTGTTTTGCGCCAATCAGTTATGTAACCTAAAAGGCCTCTTATTAAGCTCTGCTAACAATGTTCTGTCATTGTTTTTTTTTTCATCCATTTACTGAAACTCTGACATGTTGATAACTGTCATAAAAGAAGTTTATTTTGTGTGTGTGTGGCCAATTGTTTCTGCTCTGAACATTGTCAATCATATTTTATAAACAGCAGAATGGAATTAATTCACATGTTTACTGATAGGAGTTTTTGTTATTTTGCCCTTAGTATTTGTATGAGTTTTCTTTAGCTGCTGTAACAAATTACTGCAGACTTAGTGGTTTAAAACAATGCAGATTAACTATTGTATAGTCTGTAGGTCAGAAGTCAGACATGGGCCTCACCAAACTAATGTGAGGGCAGCAGCCTCCAGGAGGAATCCATTTTCTTGCCTTTCAAACTTCTGGAGACTACATGCATTCCTTGGCTTATCCACTCTCCTGCCCTCCCCCCATCTTCAAAGCCAGCAATACTGCCCTTCTCTGGTCCTTCTTCTTTTGTATTGCTCTGTGCACAAGTGCGAAGTGTTCTTACTTTTTAAGGACTCCTATGATTAGAGTAGGACCCCTGGGTAATCTGGCTCATCCCCCCAGTTCAAGATTCATAACCTTGACCACATTTGCAAATCTCCTTTTGCCATGTAAAGGAACATATTCACAGGCTCTGGGGACTTGAGTACGGACATCTTGAGAGGGGTGGGCATTATTCCAATTACCAAAGTACTTTTTAGAAATTTAAGAGACCCATTAGAGAGGGTGGACAGAGATTACAGAGTTTGCACCCTTGAAAGATAAAAGAGAGTAAGGTTGCAGGAAATCACCTTTGCCTCCCAACAAAACAAAAACAAACTTTGCCTTTTGTGGCAAAGTGGACGCTTGTGTCCCCTTGAAATTCATATGCTGAAATTCTTACCCCCACTGTGATGGTAATGGGGATAGGGCTCTTCATCAGAACATTCATGAATGGGATTAGTGCCCTTATAAAAGAGACTTGGAGAATCCCTTGGAACGGTCTACCACGTGAAGATATAGAGAGAAGGCAGCTGTTTGCCACCAGAAAGCTGACTCTTACCAGACACCACATCTGCTGATTCCTTGTTTGTGGACTTCCCAGGCTCCAGGACTCTGAGAAATAACTTTTCATTGTTTAAGCAACTCAGTATCTGGTATTCTTGTTATATATAGTAGCCTGAATGGACCAAGATACCTCCTTTATAATGTCACCCTGTCCAGTTTTTCCTATAGGACCTCTTCTTTTTATGACTAACCTATCTTCTAGTCATCATGAAGCTTGTGAGTTTTAATCTTACTCCCCCAGGTGCAGTTCATTCCCTCCAGTGCTATGTCACTAACACACATGGGTCTGTAAATCCAGGATATGGATAAAATAAATAATAGTATCAATGTTATTGTTCCCCAGATTTATTTTGAGGTCTTGGTTGCATGCAATATACAATTAAACATGGATCCTAAGAAATAATGGACAAGAAAACATTTCACACAGCACAAATTATTATGCAAATATAATGTTATTATACCTGAAACCTGATTTTAAAAATTGAATAGAGACTTTAGGTGAGTTATAATGGGGCAGTGCTGTAGTGTGTCCTGAGAGACATTTTCGCATGGATTGTACTGGACACGGTTTCTGTAATTGCCACTAGAAAAAGTTACAAGGAGATTACTATATGCCTCATTTGAAAGTTGGTGGTATATTCCTTTCTGTATGTAAGACTCTGTGTTTTAGTCCACAAGAGCTCTATGGCATAAACCACTGTCCACTTAGCTCATCTGTTTTTTATATTTTCAAAGGGTCTGAATTCACAATCTGCTATATTTTCTCCTTTCTCTCTAGATTGTTTTGTTCATTGTCGTGTCTCAGGAATCCTCAGGATCAGGGATTTCAGGCCAGTAGTGACTGGTATGTGACTGTATGAGGTTTGTGCAGTAGCCAAACAAACTATAAAATGGTTTGGCCTAATTATTATGAAAATTCACAGATCTCTATATCATATTTGTCACATTTGAGATTTATTACAGATAGGATTTCCTCATGTGCCTTCAATGGGTATTTCTTATTTATTGCTTCTAATCAGAGGTAGGAGCATCAAGGAGAAAACGAACCATTTATACATCCTTTTCTCACCATTCTGGGGCCAGTGATTCTCTTGGCTTACTCTTTCAGTTTAGCTCAATTTACATTTTTTTGGCTGAGCTCAGAATTTTAACTGCAGCCTTGAAAACTAAGGTAAAGCCCAAATATACCACCACGTTGACAGCAGAAATGCCCCTTATCCAAACTGAGAATACAGTGAGCTGTTTAATATTTACCTGCTTTCTAAAATAGCTACCCTGTTTATCTGGAAAGAAACCTTGCTTGTTCATTTTGGTTTGGTAAATTATCTGTACATGTGACTCTCATTCTCTCTCTCTTTAAAGAATGATAGAGTGGTGCCACATTGAAGAGCAATTGCTCTGTGTTCCCAATTAATTATTTCCGTAAAATTTCTTCACCCCTAGCATCACTCATACTGACTGCTTAGGAAACCATTCAGTCCTGTCTCTGAGTGACTTTTGGACATTATGCCGGAATGTCATATCAGTCTTCCCTTTTTATTGTCCTTGAAACAGTCCTTAGGGAGCCATATGAACTCCAGTGTATTTTTTAAAGATTTGCTTGAATTGGATTAGCAAAGAGCATAAAATTCCTATGTATTATTTGGCATTGAGAGAATATTTATTTTAAAGTGCATAATTCATAGCTAAGTTGCCGCAGAATGTATAGCAGGATGTTACTTATTGAACAGAAAACTTAAAGGATTTTTTCTCAGTTATGCTAAGCTGACAAACTGCAATCTGCAGGAACCATATTCAGGAGCGTGGAGATCCCAGCTTTCTAGCTGGTTGATGGCATTCAACAGGGATTGGCAGTAAACTGGGAACTCTCGCGGGTTTCTCCTGCATACACAATTCTTGGGGAGTTTTGTTAAACCAAGAAAACAATGTTGCTTTTATTCCTTCCAGTAAAAATTGCAAGTCTAATGCTGTAGTTATGCCATAAGTGAGACATCTTTTAATAATGGAATGGACAGTGGGGCACCTGGGTGGCTCAGTCAGTTAAGCACCTGACTCTTGATTTGGGCTACAGCCATAATCTCATAGTTTGTGAGTTTGAGCCCTGCATCTGGCTCTGTGCAGACAGCACAGAGTCTGCTGGGGACTGATAATCTCTCTCGTCTCCCTCTCTCTCTCTCTCTCTCTCTCTCTGTCCCTCCCCTGCTCGCACACTCTGTCTCAAAGTAAATAAATAAAATAATGGAATGGATGAAAAAGAAACCTAATTACTGAGGACAAATATTTAGTCATTACTCTGGACAGTTATTCAATTCCTGGTAACAGCACCCCCACAATCCAGGTGACATTAAGTCCTCTCTAATCTCTTTGATCTGCCAGGGAAAAAGAATAAGCTCAATACTATGTTTTATAAAAGTTAACGGGTACTTAGTATGTATTTTTAGAAGAGTTTCGTTGCTTACCCAGAGGTTTGAGCACTAAATTCACTCTTCCAAAAACTCAGTCCCAACAAATTATCTTGCAAAGTGTTCAGATACAGGTCTAAAATGCTGTCAACTAAGCAGCTCTGCAACCCACACACTTGCACACACTCCCAGAGAATATAATTCCCAAAGGGCTGTTCTTCAGCCTTTCCCAGGGAAGAGCACAGTAGGCCTACCCAAAAAAGGGGGAAATGCTCCAAAAACATAGTGAATGTAGTAATAGAGAAAGACATAGAAAATGGCGTGAGAACGTAATGAGCGATAGGTCAGACTTAGTTAAATGTAAGATTCCACAGCAACAAAGAAGGTTGTACTGGAAGAGATTGCCACCCGTTCTGCTCCAGGAACCTGGATATACAGCTAAAATACATTGTAAAAGAAGTAGAAATTGAGTCCCCAGAACTTCAACACAACTCACAGGAGATTCCTACAGAGTAAGCATCTCTTATGGTAGCTGAATTCACAGTAAGATATTGTATATCATGCAAGAATGTGAAACATACTGAGGAAGGATCAACAGATGCAAGAATTAGCACCCCTCCGAAGCAGAAGTAGTAGGAAGATCTGAAAGAGCTGTGAAGTGAATATATTTCACATGATTAAAGAAATAAAGAAACTGAAAACATAGTTTTTACAAAGATACTGTAAGACAGAACAGATAAACAGATTTATTTCAAAATAACCAAAAAGATGGGCACCTGGGTGGCTTAACTTGATTTTGGCTCAGGTCATGATCTCAGGTTTTCTGAGTTCAAGCCCTGCATCAGGCTCTGTGCTGACAGTTTGGAGCCTGCTTGATTTCTCTATCTCCCTCTCTCTGTGCACCTCCCCCATTTGCACTGTTTCTCTCTCTTTCTCTCAAAATAAATAAATAAACTTAAAGAAAAAATAACTCAGGGGCACCTGGGTGGCTCAGTGGGGGAAGGGGCTGACTTTGGCTCAGGTCATGGTCTTACAGTTAGAGAATTCAAGCCCCACATAGGGCTCTGTGCTGACACATGGGAACCTGGAGCCTGCTTCAGATTCTTTGTCTTCCTCTCTCTCTGTCCCTCCTCTGCTTGTGCTTTCTCTTTCTCTTAAAAAAAAAAAAAAAACAAAAAAAAACTTAAAAATATTTTTAAAAACTAACATTTTGAATTTACAACGTGTATTGAAATTAAAGACTTGATAGATTCAAAAAGCAACAAACCAGACACAGCGAAAGATAATAGAAAAGTAGAAGATACATACAAGAAAATCATATGGAGAGGGGCACCTTAGTGGCTCAGGCGGTTAAGCGTCTGACTTCGGCTCAGGTCAGATCTCATGGTTCGTGGGTTCGAGCCCCACATCAGGTTCTATCCTGACAGGTAGCTCAGAACCTGGAGCCTGTTTCGGATTCTGTGTCTTCCTCTCTCTCTGTCCCTCCCCCTTTCATGCTCGTTCTCTGTCTCAAAAATAAACTATAAAGAAATTTTTAAAAAAAAAACAGATTTGAAACAAATAAGGAAGAATGTTAAATTAGTGCAAAAAAAAAAAAATGAAAGGTACCTCAGTCCTATCAGGCTTTATTTATTCTCTATTACATAATAAAAAATAATATTGAAAAAAATAATAAATTCTAGGTTGCAAATCCAGTAGTTACTTGGCAGTCGTTTTGCTTGGCTTCTCAGCAACATTTGACACTAATGACTGCTTGCTCTCTCTTGAAACACTTCACTTTGAAGGTGTTATGTTTCCAGCACCCTTTCAGGTAACTCTCTTTCTGGCCACTGTGTTGGGGAACCCCAGGGCCTAAAGATGCCCACTCTTCTCATGTGAAATCCTTGGGTGATCTATCTACTGTCATGGCTTTTAAGTACCATATTTACTAATGACTCCCAACCATACCTTCTAGTCTCAACCTCTCTCCAGAACTCCTGATTCACATGATGCACTGGGCTCCTCTGCATTGCAGATTTAATAAAACTAGGACAAACTTCTTCCCCCTGCACCCATTCTTCACACAATATACAGAATAGTAAGCCAGTCCCATACAGAAATCTCTATTAGTGTATCATGACTCATCCAATGATATCTTCAATCCTTGCTATAAGTTATTGGGCTTCTCGTGACCTGGCCTCCAGCTACTTCTCCAAATAGCTCCGCAGTTTTTTGCCAAACAAATCACAGTGTTTTTGCCTTAAGCTCTCTGTTCTCACAGTTTCTTCTGCCTGGAAGTCTTCTCCAAAGATATTTTTAGTTCAAGGACTCATTTCCTTCAGTTTCCTCTTAAATGTTGCCTGTTCAAAGATTCATTCTGTTATCGTGTATGATTCTTTATATTCTATATATTTAACGCTGCTTTATATTTTCTTATCACTTTTAACCTGACATTTTATAAATAATATATTTACATATTTTCATTTTGTATGCTTCCCCCATGAGAGTGTAACTTTTACAAGGTCAAGGATCTTTGCCCATCTTGCTCACAGGTTTGTTCAGTTACCTTGAACAGTCTCACACAAAGTAGGTGTTCAAGAAATATTTGTTGAATTGATAGATCAGTTACTGGTATATGACTGCTTTCTAGTGTGTTTTAAATCTTCTATTATGAATAAAGTACCAGTCATCCTACTAGCAATAAGATTTGCTAGCATTTTTTCATCAAAAAATTATGTTCTCTAAGTCATTTATTGAATAGGTCTGTGGTACACTAACATTATACTCTCACTTCATTTCTCTCAGCAGTCTATTGCAGTAAAATGGGGAAATGTAAGTGCAAATGACATGAGAAAGATTGAGCAACATTCACATTCTAAAGCTACTGGGTTATAACTTAACACTTCAAACCTGGCACATGTTTCAAATATTACCTTTATGTAAGATTTAGTCTAAATGGGAAAACAACAGAGGATCGCTTTGTTTTTAGTTCTCAACCAATCATGAGATATGAGTAGCAGATATTAAAAACAAACCATATGTGTGGTATTATTTTACTAATCAAGAAACATAAGCAAAAAAGGAAAAAGTGGAATCTAAGCACTTTGCCACTCTAATAGCACATTTGAATCTCTAGATGTCTAAAGAGTGGTGGGTGGCATTCAGAGTGAGCCGTGGGAACAGTACAAATTGGAACCCTGAAAAGCCCAAACACAGATCCCACACCCTCATTCTAAGGAAAGCTGCTTGATGACACGCTTGGTATGCAATTAAAAAACAAGAGAAAATGCTTTTTTAATTTACTAATTAGTTTAGAATTAGAGGGGCCTATTGGAAGTAACCTGTTAGAAGTAGTTTTTTAGCTAAAGGGCAAATAAAATCAAATCCTTCAGAGTTTTAATTACTGGAAAGAAGTGTAAAGTTAAAAAAGAACAGTAGTGAATGCATGCATGGTTAATGCATGACCAATTCCCAGATGCTAATCCTTGAGAATTTCCTTCACTAGTAGAGCTAGAAGGATTTGGGGATTCGACAGATGGAAGGGGCATTGCTGATTGGATTGGTTGTAAAAAGAAGTAGCCAAAAAGTTGCTGTTTTCCTAGATAAAATAAACATAAGTCATAAAACAGTTCTTCAAGTCCCGTGTGGCTGAGGATCTGGAGCCCCTTGCCCGAAACAATGGCGATAAAGGTAATTGTTTTCTAGAGCTGCCAGTCTAGGTCCTGGGCTCTGAAGGTGAAAAGCAAGCATACTGTGTTCATAACTGTAACAAATCCTCCTTCCTCTGGGGGCTAATCATTGTTAATTTCTTGTTTCCTCTATTAAAGTAGTAATGCCATACTTACAAAGGGAGGAGACTGCGTGCTCACTGGATACAGATCGGTCTTTATGGGTTTTGAGGTCCCAGTCACTCAATTTCTGGCAAAAAAAGAAAAAAAAGAAAAGAAAAGAAATCTAAAAAAGACTGCAGCTGAGAATTCTCAGAGTTGAAAAGTAGTGGTAATTGTCACAAATTACCACATGAAATTGCTAGTTATATTCCTAGACAATGGCCCTACTCTAGCATTGTACACCAAAATTTCTTGTCACTTTCCTTTAGAAAACTTGAGTGTTAACCTTTAATACTATTTTGAAAGTTGCTAGTTTGCAACCTGGTTATATTCTGTTAATAGTAGTGGTACTTTAAAAGAGATCCTCTATCATTTCCCAGAAAGACTGTGTTGATCACAAAGCTCATTTGTATGTTGCTTCATTATTCTTGATTTTCTCCATAACTGTGCACATAGGAAAATGCTGCCATTCTTGAACATTTACATCATTACTAGGAATCATTTTTCCTAGTCCGTCCTGGATGTTGAATTTTCTTCATGCAAGTCATTTTGACTTGGGGAAGATTTTAAATATTAAAGAAAATGGGAATAATTTCACTCGGTTTTGCAGAAATAAAATTTTCAGGTGAAGCAGTATATCTATTTTTGTTAATTCTCATTAACAGAATGACAAACCATTATTTAGTCAGTCAGAATCAACTAAACTGAAGTCCTTGAAGATATTAGTCATTACACTGAACATGCATAAATGACTGATCCATTTAATTATGAGAGGATTTGGTTAATCCCCGTAAGGGCTGAAACGGATACTCTTTCATTGTGGTTAACTCCAAAATGCTGTTGGAATACAGAACATTAAGAGTATCACTTGACTTGCTGGCATTTTTCAAATATCCAAGGCTAACAGTTAAATAAAACTAATATTTATATTGAAAAAAAATGTCACACCTTATCTCAAATTCCCCAAAATGGATGCCTTAATATACAAGCAAACAAAAAGACCCCATATTTTAAGAATAAGAATAATCTGAACAGCTCTTAATTCCTACAGCAGATTACATGATAGTATAACTATTATCTCCTTATTACATATGAAGGAATTGATACATTTAAGTGGTTTCCCTGAGGTCACATGAGTATTAAGTGGCAGAGCTGTGACTAAAACCTGTGTCTAATTTGATTTCAGTGTTGAACAGTTAGTATCCGCACCGGGGAGGCAGTGCAGTGCATACAGCTTTAGTCATTGCCTGAGGACAAATCCTTGCATCACAACTGGCTACCTTTGTAATCTGGGGTGTTTCATTTATTTTCCTACAGCTAGAGAGTCTCGAAATGCAAAGCGAAGAGGATATTAATATAATTTATGTCGTTGGGTTGTCTTAAAACTATAGCTGTAGGAGAAAACATGTGTAAAGTGCTGAGCACTATATCCAGCACATCTCAAGGGCTCAATGAATATTCTCTATCCCACTGTGCAAAGAATTAGACATTCTCATAGAGAGTAGGATTTCCTGTGTCTCTCTGAGGAGATATTGATGGACAGAGTAAGGAACCTATAAATGGAAGACTTCCTTGCCAATTTACTTAACACAAAGTCTAATCAGTAATTGAACATATTGTAGCATGTCTGGTATTTTCCAAGTAATGTACAAGAACCTAGAGATATGAAAAAGGAAGACATTGCAGTATTCAAGTAAACCACCCCCTGTTTGTAGGAATATAGCCAAATAATAAATTAAAAAGAAAACTAAAACCTATTGAGGAAGGAACTCACAGATTCTTAAATCATCCAAGAAAGGGCTTTAAAGTGGAACTTGGAAAATCACACATGACTCTTCAGAAGTCTATGTATCATTTTATATATGGGGAAGGATCTGAGTTGGAGACAGAGATGAAGCTGAAGATTTAAGACATGGTCATATAATAGAGGATAGTAAGTGGCAGTCTAAAGAATTTCAGTTTTATCCTCTAAAATAATAAGGATTTTATAAAGTATTATAAGTAGGAGATGGACACAGTTACATGGACACTTAGGAGGTTTCTACAAAGATGGAGATTTGCTTGAAGATGCACTACATCAGCTAGATTAGATTTGGCTGAATCTAACAACAGAAATCACAAAATAGCTGTGGACACTTGCAAAGGTAGGTACATACAGAATGGATGTAGCATCTTTCTGTTTATCATCTCTTTAGTGCATGGCTAAAATCTTCAAGGTCAATTCAAGATGACAACTGAATTTCTTCTCCTATTGGATCTATATCTCGGTCTCAATAATTAAAAGAGGGAAAGGATGACCCAGCTGAGTTAGCTTCCCTCAAAGAGCTATATGGGGATCCCACCCCACATCTTTTTTTCACCTTACTGGCTACTTCAAAATGGAACAAAAGCTGTTTTACACTGCTATATGCAACAGTGAAAGGGCTCAGTTACTATAGAAAGAAGGAAAAGAATTATTAAGTGGTTAACAAGGTACTCGTGTGAGTAACACTGTTAAATGCTATTAAAGTAGTAGAGTTCCAGTGAGAACTGCCGCTAAGCATCTGTGAAAGTATGAAAAAGGTACTCTATTCTTAGATCTACTAAGAAAACAATTATGCTAAGAAAAAAGCTACTTTTATCCCTTAGTATTCCATATGAATATAAAAATATTTGTTCAGGGGCACCTGGGTGGCTCAGTCGATTAAGCGTCCAACTTCAGCCCCAGGTTATGATCTCACAGTTTGTGGGTTTGAGTCCTGTGTCAGGTACTGTGCTGACAGCTAGTTCAGAGCCTGGAGCCTGCTTTGGATTCTGTGGCTCCGTCTCTCTCTGCTCTCCCCTACTAGTGCTCTATTTCTCTCAAAAATGTTTATTTAAACATTTTTTAAAATTTCAAAAATATTTGTTCAGTCTTGTTTTCCCCCACAATTTTAAAAATATTTGTTCGGTCTTGTTTTCCCCCAAAATATCTTACAGGAATTCTATTTAAAATTGCATTAAGTTCCTTTACTAATATCAGTAGAGAATTAGTACTTTTGTGACTTTAAGTCATCTTATCTGAGAATATGACATGAATTTCTTTCTAAACATTGTTTTATTGTAGCAGGATTCTCGCACAGAGAGTCATGACATCAAGGCTTTTCTTTCCAGGAAGCAACTTTATTCCAGCCAGCGTTGCTCAGTAGGGTTCATACGCAAAGAACTGAGCCCCGAACACCACGTGACGTGGTTTTTTATGTATTTTTTACTTCTTTGTCTCCCATATATCATAACACACAAACATGCAGTCTGATTAACGTGGTCTCACGTTGCAAGGTCGTGAGGGATGTGGTCACATATACGAATAGCAAGGTTGCCTTGAGATTTTTTTTTTCCTTTGGGAGGAGGCCCTACCACATTATAATTTTTTTTTTTTTTTAGTTTTTAATTTTCTTTATTTAAAAAAAATTGTGTTTATTTATTTCTGAGAGAGAGAGGGGGACAGAGACAGCATAAGCAGTGAAGGGTCAGAGAGAGAGAGGGCGACACGGAATCTGAAACAGGCTCCAGGCTCTGAACTAGCTTTCAGCACAGAGCCCGACGCGGGGCTCGAACCCACGAACCGTGTGATCATGACCTGAGCCGAAGTCGGCCCCTCAACCGACTGAGCCACCCAGGTGCCCCTTTAATTTTTCTTTAGATAGCTCTGGCATCTTAATAATACAATTGGGGCGCCTGGGTGGCTTAGTCGGTTAGGCGTCCGACTTTCGCTTAGGTCATGATCTCGCGGTTCGTGGGTTCGGGCCCCGCGTCGGGCTCTGTGCTGCCTGCCCGCTCAGAGCCTGGAGCCTGTTTAAGAGTCTGTGTCTCCCTCTCTCTCTGACCCACCCTTGTTCACACTGTCTATCTCTCTCTCTCCTAGAAATAAATTTAAAAAAATTTAAAAAAAAATAATAATACAATAACATTTAATAGCATTTTCCTAATTCTTTTATATTCTAGGCCATTATTGAAAATTAATTTTTCTTATTACCACATGTAGGAGAGTATTGCTTATATAAAGAAAAAGTATTAAATTTTTTACTTGTACCTTGAATGCTACTCAAATACATTGTTAATTCTAGCATGGTATTTCTGAATTCCCTTGTTTTTCTCTAGGAATAAATCTATATCATAGTAAAAATCAGTCTTTTAGCTCTTCCTTCCCTACATTTATACTCTAATTTTTCTCTTACTGTATTCACTGGAATCTGCAATTCGTTGTTGAAATGTAATGAGCATGTTTAGGGGTGCCTGGGTGGCTCAGTTGGTTAAGCATCTGAGTCTTGGTTTCAGCTCAGGTCATGATCTCACAGGGACATGAGTTCGAGCCCCACAGCAGGCTCTGTGCTGGCAGCATGGCTTTGGATTCTCTCTCCCTCTCTTTCTCTCTCAAAATAAATAAATAAACTTAAAAAAATGTTTTAAATGTAATGGGAATGTTTGTCTTATTTTTGCTTTGTATTAAAATATTTTAACATTCCATCATTTAAAGTATATATTGTTTTTGAAAAAACTGATATCCCTTAACAAATTTTATACTTTTTATTTTTCTTAGAGATTTTCTTATCTAATCTAATCACTAATGAATTAGATTAAGTGCCTTATCTTATTGAATGGATTTTCTTAATTTTCTCAGTTAATTTTTTATTAACCTTATTATGACATATTTCTGTTATTTAACTTTTTTAGGAACTACTTTGGGTGGCTCAGTCAGTTCAGCATCCAGCTTCAACTCAGATTATGATCTCATGGTCTGTGGGTCCAAACCCACATTACACTTGGTGCTGACAGCAATCTCTCTCTCACAAATAAGTAAACATTTAAAAAATTATTTTTTTTATACCTGGAATAAATGCTCATGGGTCTTTTTACTTAAATTTCTCATGGATTTTCATTTGTGACTTTTGATCTATAATTTTTTAACATTTTTTGCTGCATTTTGTTGTTATTTTATGCTATCTTTATAAAATTCATTGTGGCATTTCCCATCATTTTCTATAGCCTAGATTAGTTTAACCCTGAATTACCTGTTTCTTGTAGATTACATTTGAAAATGGCAAAACAGCATGATCTTCATTCATGCCTTTTCCGGTGGTAGATTTGAATGACCTTTCCACCATTTTTTCTGATGATTGATCATTTCAAACACAAGCAAGGAATAGAATTTGAGGAGCCACTGGACTTTAAGAAGCATGTGGGCTTGGACAAATAAAGACCAGGGCTAACTGTGACTTCTCAAAGATCCTTCCTGGCAAAGATGTTTGGGATCTTTGCACACCCCTGGGCAAGGGCATGAGCTGGAGTACCAAGAATGGCTAAGATAAAATTGTCTACCATCCTAGGCAGATTGAGGTCAGATTAAGTCAGATTTAAAGATAAGATAAAAAAGAAAAATAGATTTAAAGAAAAGATAAAAAAGAAAAATAGGCGTGACCTTTCTCATGTACTCAAGTTCATGAAGCAAAATTATATACCTGCATTCATCATTAACACTACCTAAGCTAGCTAATTCAGCCAACTCAGAGAAATCTTAACCTTGGATCTGTCTGCTAAGCCAGAGTTTGTCTATTTTTTTTTATAAAACACGCTGGCCATGTCCACAGCTGCATGTGTACAGCTATATACACACAGTTTATCACTAATACCACATTATTTTTGAATAAATTTCTTTAAAAAAAAAATGGGTGAGGGGGATACCTGGGTGGCTCGTTCAGTTAAGTGTTGGACTCTTGTTTTTGACTCAGGTCATGATCTCATAGTTTGTGAGTTTGAGCCCCACATTAGGTTCTGCGCTGACAGCATGGAATCTCCTGGGGATTCCCTCTCCCTCCCTCTGCCCCTCCCTTGCTCTCTCTCTCTCTCTCTGTCTTTCTTTCAAAATAAATAAATAAACTTTAAAAAAATAAATAAAAATAAATATATTTTTAATGTTTACTTATTTTTGAGAGAAAAAGACAGCATGAATCAGGGAGGAGGAGTGAGAACAGGGAGACACAGAATCCGAAGCAGATTCCAGGCTCTGAGCTGTCAGCACAGAGCCCAGTGCAGGGCTCGAACCCAGGAATGGTGAACTCATGACCTGAGCCAAACTCAGATGCTTAACCCACTCAGCCTCCCAGGTGACCCCTTTTGGATAAATTTTCTATTATTGACCCCTGAAGATTCTCAAATCAACAAATGGGTGTCTAATAATCTCTAAAATAGATTGCAGGTTTACATTTGAGAGTTATTTTAAAACTTTAATAAGAATAGTATGTATCCTTTATCTCTCTGTTCTCTTTTGTTTTCATCCTCTTATTTTCATGCCAATCTCATTTTTCCCCTCAGATACATTCCAAAATACTCCCTGCCTGTTTGCATTGTTTATCACAAGATTTGTATGCATATGCTATAAGAAACAAAGGATGAGATGACATAGGTCTCAACTCTGAATATAACTAGTTTGCTGCAATTTTTACCAACTGCCACGTTGTGTGACTGAAACAGCAAATCAGTTCAGTCAAATTGATTATGCAGAGTGTTGAGACTTTGTACAAAGAATCATCCCCCCTCTACAGAAAAAAATCAATCATTGTCACCCCTTACCCCAGAGCCATATACTCCCCGGAAATGTGCCTATATTTTGAAGGCATGCCACTTCTGTGGCCTTAATAAGATTTGTGGAAACATTGGCTATCTGATGTTTTAGAGAGCAGAAGCCAAGTTTTCTAAATTTGAATCCTTTAATCCTTTGATGTAGACATTAATATGGAGTCTTCTCTCTATAGAGCCTGGTAATCATTTCTATTTATAGAAGTTTATACAACAAGAAACTCAAAATCAGTTTTTTTTGAATGCTCATCTTGTGCAAAGAGCTATTCTGATTTGTATTTATTAACTCACTGAGCCCTCACAAGAACTGTATATGTACATATGGATATATTATATAATATGATGGACATATTATTATAATAATTACTGTTAATATTTTATAAATGAATTTATTTTTTAAGAAAACATCCTTTAGGAAGTAATTTGAAAGAAGAGTCAGACTCAGCTAGTCTGTGTTGAGTGTGCGTGTCACCAAACTGTATTACATTACTCCAGTAAACAAGTAAGAACTATTTGAGTAACTAGAAGATTTGCCAAAACTTTAAAGTTTCTTCCTCTGGATTACCTACTAATGTACACAATGAAATCAAAGCCTCTAATAAAACAATAATAGCAATAGCAGCAGTAACCAAACCCTGCATCACAAATACTTGGTGACTCCATAGCAAAGAGAGAAAAGAAAAACATGCATCATGGACAGTCTAGCCTAGTCTGAATTCTCAGATCACAGCAAGCAAGAAGGTCTGGGTTAAGAAATTGGCTCCAGTTGTGCAGAGTGATGTATTTCCCCTGACCTTTATACACATCACATTGATATTCATGTACATTGTAGTGCACATCACACCACGTGACACTACCATTTTCCTGGTGATGGTTTTGAAATAACAATTTTGAAAACACATACATACAGTAAAGAAATGCCATTTTGCTGGTTTGAGAGATATAAGTGTTAACTCCTTGCCTTCATTTATACATCCTCTAATTCAATGAATTAACATGTATTGAACACCCACTATGTTTCTGGCCTTATCCTAAGTGCTGTCAGTACAACTAAGAGCGACTACCCAGTTATCATGGAGTTTGAATTTTATTTTTTTTTTAAGTTACAAAAATAGTTCAGAGAATTTATGTCCTCTTCTTTTAATGTTAACGTCTTACATAACCCGGGCAGATTTGTTAAAACTAACGTTGACACAATATTACTGACTTTACTCAGTATTCACCAATTTACTCGCACATGTCCTTTTTCTATTTCAGGATCCAATCAACGTAGGATACCACACTGTATTTAGTGTTCTTGTTTGCTTAGTCTCCTCTGATCTGTGACAATTTCTCTGTCTCGTCTTTCATGAAGTTGACAGTTTTAAATGTTTTTGTTTGTTTGTTTGTTTTTTATTTTATTTCTAGGAGAGAGAGAGAGACAGCGTGAGCAGGGGAGGGTCAGAGAGACAGGGAGTCACAGACTGAAACAGGCTCCAGGCTCTGAGCTGGCAGTCAGCACAGAGCCCGACGCGGGGCTCGAACCCACGAACCGCGAGATCATGACCTAAGCGAAAGTCGGACGCTTAACGGACTAAGCCACCCAGGCGCCCCATGTTGACAGTTTTAAAGAGTATTATTGGTCAGGTATCTTGTAAAATGCCCCTTAATTTAGGCTTGTCTGATGCTTTCTCTTTGTTAACCTGGGGTTACGGAATTTGGGGATGAAAACACCCCATTTATTTATTTTTCAAAAACAAGACTTAAGACTTTATTTAGATTTGACCAGTTTTTACCAGTATTGTCCTCTTCCTGTTCCAAGCTCTGATCCAGGGTTAACTGTCATGTCCGTTCACTCTCCTTTAGTTTGTGAGTTTAAATTCTAAAGGGAGGGACAGGTAGCAAAGAAGTAGATAGGCAGGAATAGTACAGTGTAGTGATAATTGCCAGAAAGAAAATAAAGCAGGATAAAGGGATCTTGAATGCTGGAGGGAGGCGTCCAAGGAAGTGACAAGTATATGGAAACTCAGTTATGAGAAATAAGGCAAGTCAAGATCTGGAGTAAGAACAAGTGTGAATGAATGCTCTGAAGTAGGGAATAGTCTAAGAGCAGCTTAGAAGGCAGCTCAAGGTGCAGAAAACTGAGGAAGGGGAGCAATGGTAGGGGATGAGGTCAACGAGATGTGCAGGAGCCAGATAGGTGGGGATGCTCAATTTGGATATGAGCGTCATCCCAAGTGGATCACCGAGGAGTTCCAATCAGGACCACAATTCCATTAATTTTAATATGGCTTCTGTGCTAACATAAAACTATAGGCGGCAGTGGGATTGGGGAGAGAGGTGAGGAGGCCACTACAGACATCCAGGCTGGAGGTGTTGTTTGCATGAGAAGGTTATCGGGGAGATGAGGAGAGGTTGAAATTCAGAATGTATTTTAAGGAGGAAGTAACAGGACTTGCTGGTGAACTGGATGGATGGGTGGTGGGAAGGAAGACAGCAGATCAAGGATGATCCATCTGCTTATTTTATTCTCTGTGGAAGAAACAGCAAGAACAACCTTAATGAACTGCAAAACAGCCTAAATTCAGATGACAATTATCAGCGAATTGAAAATATAAGTAACTTCTAATCATCACACTGTTTCCATTTCCCATCAAGTTTTTATTTCCAAACAGGATTTCAACAAGATTTCCATTTATTTCTCCTCTTTCAGTACAATAATTTCAATGTATTCTGCTTGCTTGAGAAGGAAACTCCGGCAGTTGAATCTACCAGCGTTAATTTTTCAGTAGTCCATCTGGTTTCTCTTCTTTTCTTCTGGCTAAGGTAGTTTTTAAAACCTTTGCTAAAGTGAACACTTTTAGTAATGTTTAAAGCATTTCACTTCTTATTTTTCTATAGCTGGATGCCTTGCCTAATCAAATTTTCAAGAGGATATTGTGGTTGGCTTGTTAAAAATTATGAGATTTTGAGTCGTCATGATTTTTACATCTTGATCTTCAAAATAAACTTCTCAGGTAGAGAAAAAATACGTTGTTTCTCATTGTTTAGAAAAGTGAAATTCCTAAAGGAAAGGGAAAAAAAATCTCAGGACTAAATTTGTGATGTACCTGTAACAAAGAGATTATTAAGATGGTATATGTGACAGTGAAATGAAAGCATGTGGCAACAGGAATGTGAGAAAATAAGGTCTTATTTTCTGCCACATCCTTAGTGCCTGACTTTTTTAATCACACAATTTAGCTGGACCAAGAGGAGAGAGCCTAAAAAGCATTTTCGTTTAAGCATGAAGACCTTTAAAACAATTTCAGCAATCATTTCAGAGCATATAGCAAAGCTTTCAAGAGGAAATTGCAGTCACATTTGCAGCTCTGGCCAACGGTGGATGCCTATTGAATGGATTTTTAGTGTTCATTGCAAGTCCACCAGGGAATTAAGTGTCAGCTTCCTGTTACTCAAACAAGGAATTCACTTCAACTATTCCTGAAACCCTTTCTCGCTGCAGGTGAAAGTGCTGGGTTTGATTTTTGAGGAAATAAAATAGATTTTTCCAAGTGGTTCAACCCTATAGCAAGAAAAAAAAAGGCTGCTGTAGCTTCACAAGATGCCTCAGTCTCCCTTTCAGCTGGTGAGAACTGCATTTCACGACCAGATGAAAGTTATTTACCTTAGACACCCCTCGCCCCCTCCCAGCAACTGTTTGGTCTGGAGTTTGACCACTTTGGCCCTCCTCATCTGCTATTCAAGCTTACTGACCTCACTGTAAGCCTCAAGTCTTGTAGGTGTTTGTTTTACCTGCCATATTTCATAATATTTGCCAAGATCTGCGAAAGAAAATGATATTTACTAGATAAAAGTAAGGCTTGCAAACTGAATTCGTGCCTCAGTAAGGGCTTTCTTGATGAAGAGAAATAAAGTTCATTGGATCTGCATTACTCAGAGACTGTAAGAACAGAATGAGAATAAAAGAAACAAGAAAAGGGAAAGGTCAAGAAAAAGGAGGAGGAGGAATTGTGACAAACCCCAAGAGACAGGGACGAGGTGGGGAGAAACTGTCATGTGCTGAGTGTGTAAACGTGTGTGGCATAGATGACTGTTGAGGACAATCAGCACCACTGAAGAAGTTATTATTTCTTCACCCACCTGATACGTACTTGAATACCATTAATTGAGAATGATTAATTAACTAATTATTTTATTTTTAAATTTTATTTTAATATTTATTTAATTTTGAGAGTCAGAGACAGAGTGTGAGCAGAAGGGCAGAGTGAGAGGGAGACAGAATCTGAAGCAGGCTCTAAGCTGTCCACACAGAGCCCGATGCAGGTCTCGAACCCATGGACTGAGAGATCATGACCTGAGCCAAAGTCGGAAGCTTAACCAACTGAGCCACTGAGGCGCCCCTCTTAGGAAAAATTTTAAATGAAAATTTGACCTTATGTATTAGAAGGAAAATGGTTTCTTAATAAAAAAGAATAATGTATGTAGTTTGTAAAGATAAGATCAGAAATAATATTCTTGAACAGATAAATAATGCTTTTTCATAATTAAACACATATTCTTCAAGGGCATTTTCTGCCCTTTTCTTCTCTCTGTGCTCTTTCTAGGCACTGCCGTTCAACTTCACACTTCAACTCTCACTTTGCAATTGGTGAATTAAATTTCCTCTGTAGGCCCTGAGCTCTAGGTATAAACCTAAACCTGCCATCTCTGTCTTGCCTAAAATCAATGTTGTGAATTTCTGCAATATTCTTTTACAAGACAGTCAGATGGCATCACTATTTTGTTTAAAAATTTAAACTTGTAACAAGTCACTATTATGAAAGATTATTACCTCTACACTCTTCATTTTATTAGTCAAGGGTTTTCAAATTTTGTTCTCAGGCTATCTTTTAAAATCTATTTTTACCACTACCTTTCATGTACGCTATGTGCTGCACAGTCTGATCTTGCCATTTGTCAGACATCTTGCCGGTTCTCTTTCTGTGCCTGATCGCCTTTACTCCCTAGGGCAGCCATAGAGATTTGTCATTCGGTCTCTTTAAGAGAGGCCACTACTGAGAGCAGAGTTAACTGAAAATCTGCAGGAGCCAGCCTTGTTAACTGCTGAGGCCACCTTTCCCTGGGCTACTCTCAAGCAGGGACTGAGTACAGCAGGTAATGAGTACCAGTTTCTTCCCATCCTATGCACTATTTCTCAGTCCACTTTTGGTCAGCGGCCCCTGTCCAGCCTGAGAGTTTCTCAAAACCGTGCTGTCATCTGAAGCTCTGATTACTTAATCCTCCTTCCCTCTAACCTTTCAAAAGGGGCAAGATGGCAACACAGTCTCAGGATCTCCCTGTGTACCCTTGCATTTTCACTCTTCATCCTTCATTAGTATTTCCTCCAGTAAATCTCTAGCATGCATAGGCCCATATTGGTATCTGCTTCACAGAAGAGCTTCTCATCCTTCAAGATCAAATTCAAATGCCATCCATCCACACTCTTCCAGTTAACTGAGAGTAACTCTTTCTTCCTCTCATGTCTCATATTCTTTCATTTCTCTTTTCATGGTATTTTGCACCTTTTAAAATTTATGAATAAGATACATTTAATGGTAAGATAAAATGAATCATTGTTTGTGATCACTTAAAGGCAGCATTTCCTATAAGAGGAAGTGGGTGAACACATATAGCAAAGTTGAGAAAGGATTGGTAAGCTTAGCTTGAAAATACATGGGGAGGCATAAAACCAATTTGAATATTACAATCTTTTATTCACATTTGACGTTGTCTTGTCTGATATATAAATATGTGATTACTTTAAAAATATTTTAATTTAGTCTTCAAGGCAAATTGACCTTCCAAGGACAGGTACAAATCAATCCTAGGTACTCTCATTCTTTTCACACATTGGAGTATGTATGTTCTACTTTAGGACGGACAGGGGCACCTGGGTGGCTCAGTCGGTTAAGCATCTGATTTCGGCTCAGGTCATGATCTCACACTTCGTGGGTTCGTGCCCTGCATCGGGCTCTGTGCTGATGACTAGTGTAGAGCCTGGAGCCTGCTTCAGATTCTGTATCTCCCTCTCTCTCTCTCTCTGACCCTCCCCTGTTCACACTCGCTTGCTCTCTCTCTCTCGCTCGCTCTCTCTCTCTCAGAAATAAATAAAACATTAAAAAGAATTTAAAAAAAGGATGGACAATTTAGGGCTGTAATCTTTTTAGATACTCAGATTCATATGAGGGTCTTTTTCCTTTGTTCCTTTATCTTTCATCCCTTTTCCCTCCTTTCTCTTTCTCACCACATTCTATCCCTCTATCCTTGTCCACTTTTCCTTCTTTCATATTTACCTCTCACTGTTATCACTGGGAAATAAAATGCAAACCAGCATGTACAGAGCTCAGATAGAACCATGAAAATATTCTCTCAGAGCACTATGAACAACAAGATTTTATCTGGAGAAGGAACTTGAAGAGATGAACTTCAAGCTATCTTTTTAAAAATATTTATTTTTGAGAAAGAGAGAGAGAGTGTGTGTGCGCGCACATGAGTGGGGCAGGGGCATAGAGAGAGGGAGGCACAGAATCTGAGGCAGGCTCCAGGCTCTTAGCTGTCAGCACAGAGCCCCACGCGGGGCTTGAACACACAAACCAATGAGACCATGACCTGAGCCAGAGTCAGATGCTTAACCAACTGAGCCACCCAGGCACCCCTGAACTGCAAGCTTGCTTGCTTGCTTGCTTTCCTTTTTTTTTTTTTTTTTACTCTTTTTATTTATTTCTGAGAGAGACAGCATGAGCAGGGGAGGGTCAGCGAAAGAGGGAGACAGAATCTGAAGCAGGCTCCAGGCTCTGAGCTAGCTCAGCACAGAGCCCGATGCGGGGCTTGAACCCACGAACCGTGAGATCATGACCTGAGCCTAAGTCAGATGCTTAACCGACTGAGCCACCCAGGTGCCCCTGAACTGCAAGCTTTCTTAATGAAAAAATAGGAGGACCTGGCTGGCTTAGTTGGTTAAGTATCCCATCTCAGCTCAGGACTGTGATCTCCTGGTTTGTGAGTTCAAGCCACATATTGGGCTTTGCACCACCAGTGGATTCTCTTGGGATTCTTGGGATTCTCTCTCTCCCCCTTCCTGTCTGCCCCTTTCCCACTTGCTTGCTCTCTCCTTCAAAATAAATAAATAAACTTTAAAAAGAAAAAGGCATAGGAAATTCCTAGGCAAAAGTAAATATTTATACGGATAGAATTGACATAAAAATTGTAATGTGCTGGTACTGGTGAAGACCTTAGTATGTCTTTGGAGTTTAAGTTGCAAAGAATAAGAGAGAGATATTTTATGTCGTAATAATGCATCAGAAAATTTTTCCTAAGTTCAGTAGTGAACTGATGAAGATTTTGTTGTTCTTGTTGTTCCTGTTGTGAGTACTTTTTGTGTGTTTTATTTTGTTGATATTGGGATCTAAATAATGAGATTTGAATTTGAGCAAAATAACTCTGATGGTGGGTTAAGGATAGACTTGAGGAAAGGGGCTGAGTAATGCCTACCATAATGTCCTTAGGATTCCAGTATATGTTTGTGGGCTACAGACTGAATATATACCTGAATGGATACATAGTCAATTCGTTAAGAAAGTGATTGACACCCACTGAAATGCTTAGCTTCTAAAGAGGAGAACTCTACCATTCACATATTCCCAAAGTCTTGCCCAGTGTTTGCTTGGCTATTATCTAAGGTTGGAAATTAGTTCCTAAATTCAAGACAATTACTAAGCCATGTGAAAAAGATTGACATTCTTCATAGTTTATCAGTGGTTAAAAGAATGTAGGAATCATGGAGTATGAATCAACTCAGAACATTTTCATGACTCACTATTTCATGTTAACCCACATGAGAGGATCTGTTTATAATCAGGTCTGCCATGGACTGCAAGGAACTATTCACAGAGAAATTTGGAGGATTTCTTTATGTTACTTTTGAAATCTGAGGCCAAAGAGCAGCAGCATTAGTAAGGAATCCCCAAAGAAGCTTCCTACCATCCCAGCACAATTTCCTGCACCACTCGTGTGCTCAAACTGTTATGTATTTTAGAACACCTGGAGCTCCAGATAAGTATGTGACCTCAGGCCTGGGTGCCAAAGCCTGTCCATGAGATGTGGGTGCTACCTTTGGTGCTACACTGGAAACCGCCCAGCAAGTATACATCAGCCTCCTTACTGAGTTGGTGGTTAGCAAACATATTTTTATTTGAATATGAAATAAACCATTATTACTCCCATTTTATAGACTTTGGAATTATAGCACAAAAAGGTTAAACAACTTGCCTGTTACCACAGAGCAAGAATGAGGTGGAGTAGGCAATAAAAAACTCACTCTGCCCAACTGCAATGTCCTGTCTTCTACAGCACTCTCATAGTGTGATGAAAAGTGTGAATATCTTAACTGATGAATAGATAAAGAAGATGTGGTACACACACACACACACACACACACACACACACACACACACACACACACACAATGGAGCATTACTAAGCGATGACCGAGAATGAAATCTTGCCATTTGCAACAACATGGATGGAACTAGAGTGTATTATGCTAAGCTAAATAAGTCAGTCAGAGAAAGAGAAATATCATATGATTTCACTCATATGTGGAATTTAGGAAAGAAAATGGATGAACAGAGGGGATTGGAAGGAAAAATAAGATAAAAAGAGAGAGGGCAGCAAACCATAAGAGACTTAAATACAAAGAACAAATTAACAGTTGCTGGAGGGTTGGAGTGTGGGGGGATGGACTAAATGATCGATGGGCATTAAGGAGGGCACCTCTTGGGATGAGCATTGGGTGTTATATGTAAGTGATGAGTCACTAAATTCTACACCTGAAATTATTATTATACTATATGTTAACTAACTTGGTTTTAAATAAAATTTTAGAAATTTTTAAAAAGTAGGGGCGCCTGGGTGGCTCAGTCAGTAAAGTGTCCAACTTCACCTCAGACCATGATCTTACAATCCGTGGATTCGAGCCCCACGTCAGGCTCTGTGCTGATAGCTCAGAGCCTGGAGTCTGCTTCAGATTCTGTATCTCCCTCTCTCTCTGCCCCTAACCCCCCCCCCATTCACTCTCTGTCTCTCAAAATAAAATAAAGACATAAAAAAATTATAAAAAAGAAAAAGGAAATTTTTAAAAAGTGTAAATATCAAACTTAGGAGCAAAAGATACATACCTCTTGGAAGATAGGGTAAGACATGGAAGTGTGAGCTGTATCTCAAGATCTAAAATATTAAATAAATTTAATAAAATCTATAACAACCCTTCTTACACTCATACTTTGTCTCTCATTCCCCCACTCGCACCAAAACGCACGCATATCCCAGTAGGGACATGATTCAAAACTCATAATTTTAAATATGGTAACCTCATAAGAAAACCCTGTAGCTTATTTCACACATAGCAAAACTTTGAGAAAAACATATGGAAATATATTGAACTGCTTTAATATACCTGTCTTTTGCAAAGTGAAGAAAAATCTACTTTGGTTTTAAAAAGCTTAATGACAGACTAATGCTTTATAGATCACAAGAAGGTAAATACTTCAAGACTTTTTTTGAAGCTGAGGAAAGAGGGAGTTATTTAGAAACTCAAAAGAATATTACAAAGATAACTTGCATATTTACAAAGTAAAATTGAAAACTTTATTTTCCAAGAATGTCATTTTAATTAAATCAAGATGTTACAAGTACAAACCATATATCTGGACAAGCTTAGCAAATGAAAATGAGCAATGTATTGATCAGTAACATGATTAATTGATGATGAGTAAATACTTTTATTGGTATCAGAGTTAACATCATAGTAAAAATGTATTGAGAAGTCATACTTGCTGTTTTGCTGTTGTTCCCCAGTGATAACAGACACGGTGAGATTTGTTCAGTGATTCGTTCGGTTTATATTTAAGTGCTTATCATTTGCCAGACATTGTTGTGGGTTGGCACTGTGCGTAAAATTGTGAACATGAGAAAGCCATTATGGCTCACATTTTAGTAAAAAGAGATAGAAAATATTTTCTTCCAGGGGGTGCCTGGGTGGCTCAATTGGTTGAGCATCCGACTTCGGCTCAGGTTATGATATCATGGTTCCTGAGTTCGACCCCCACATTGGGCTTTCCACAAGCACAGAAAATAATTTTATTCCAAGACAATAGGTGGATATAAGAGATAAGGAGTAAAGAGGAGAAAGAAAGAGTGGATACTATTTTATATGAGACAGAGAAAGATGAGCTTCTCTGACGAGGCAAAATCTGAAATGAGGCCTGAAACAGGTGAAGAAAAAGCCAGACGTTTATCAAGGGAAAAGGTTTCAAGCAGAAATAACAAAAAGCACAAAAGCCCTGGGTCCTTAGTGAGTTTAAGAAACAACAAAGAACAATAAACTATTAAAAAATAAAAATAAATTTTTTTAAAAAAGAAAAAAAAAAGAAACAACAAAGAAATTGAGTGTGGTAGACATGAAGTTAAAAAGGGAATGAAGCCATATCCACATAGGGTATTGCAGGAGCTTTGGCTTTTACTCTGAGTTAGAAGGGACACCAAAAGGGGACGCTGAGCAAAGGGTTGATGGATCTGAATTGTTTTTGGAAGGCATTCTGGTTACTACTGCTTGTAGAACAAATTATAGGGAAGCGGAGAGACCAGCAACCCATGTTGTAGTTATAATGTCCTAGGCTAGGCTAAGAGATAAGATGGTAAGAAAGTTCCAGATTCTGAATGTATTCTAAGGACAAGACTAATGAGATTTGCTGTTAGGGACGTATAATGGAAAGAAAAGAATCAAGGATGGATGGCACTAAGTATTTGGGCCTGAGAAACTAGTTGAGTGGAGTTACTATTTACTGACATGGAGAAGGCCATGATATGAAGGTAGAAATGTCAGTGTTCATCATTGGACATTTTAAATTTAAGTTTCCAAATGGCGATGCATGAGCCTGGAGTTCAGGGGAGGTCCATACTGGAAATATGAATTTGGAAGTAATCAGCAAAAATTGTATTTAAAAGCAGGATATTGAATGAAATCATAAAAGGAGTAAATGTATTATATACTTATTTAAATTCATCATGTCTGGTTATCAGAAATTTAGGTTATTTTATGTAAAGTGATACTCTGTGTATTTATTTTAAGTTCTGAATGCATGATAACATACTCAGTAAACATTGTTGTAGCTGAGTATTTTTTACTTCTGTAAGTCTTAGCTTATTGAATGAATTTTAAGCTTTTTTGTCATGATATGATATCTCAATATTTTACATTTTCCCATAATACTTAGCAAAATAATGACATGAAAGAAAGGTTTTAAACACATAAATTTATGAATATCAACAAACCTAAATAAGAACTCCGATCACTTATTATGATAGGCCTACAATTTGGTGCCCTGGATAAAATACAAATTTTTTTTAAAAATATTTTTATTTATTTCTAGGAGAGAGAGAGAGAGACAGCATGAGCAGGGGAGGGTCAGAGAGAGAGGGAGATACAGACTCTGAAACAGGTTCCAGGCTCTGAGCTGGCTGTCAGCACAGAGCCCGACGTGGGGCTCGAACCCATGAACCGCGAGGTCATGATCTGAGCCAAAGTCGGACGCTTAACCGACTAAGCCATCCAGGATCCCCGATAAAATACAAATTTAAAAATATAATCTCACTCTCTTTTATGAACTACAGGAAAGTTAAGTTTTGTGGTAGAATTACAGCTTCTGCCAGTGTCAGGACACTAAGCCGCTGTTGTTGCTACCACCGTGGTAGTAATTTATTGAACATTTAGTATATGATATTTGACATAGATCATTTCTAATTTTAACAATAATTTTACAAGACAAGTTGCATTATGCCCATTTTGCCATTTTAAATTTGAAGACTAAGAATAAAAGAAGGTGAATTATGTATGAAGGATTATAGGCTAACACATTGCAGAGTCTGGATTCAAACCCAGATCTTTTTGACTTAAGAGAACAGAATTTTATTTTTATTTTACCATGGCCCTGATCTAAGCAGTCTACGTGTAAAACATACATTAATATATATGTGTGTGAGAGAGGCTGTTATATAATAGAAAATACATTCATTTTGAGGAAATTCAGGATAGGACAAGAAAAAAAAAAGAAACTCAGCCTTATAAAACATGTAGAACATTGTCTTTAATCTTAGCAGTATAAGAGAAGCAAACAGGAAGAATGTTCTCTTTGTTCCTTCATATTTCATAGACATGACTCAAATTTATAATAGCCAGGTTTAGAAACTCATGTTTGCTTTTATGGCTAACATTGCAGATATTGATTTAACATTTGCCATGCACCTGGTATGTACTACCTTCAGCTCTAGAAGTTGAAATCACAAAGATAAATGATTCATGGTCTCTTCTTGCAAGGAGATTCCACTTTAATTGAGGGAGACAAATGAGTAACAAAAATTATAATATACTGTGATAAATGCTTATGTAGGAGGCTCACACAGATACTATATTACAGAGTGGAGGGAACTGACATACTTCCTTCAGAATGTGATGCCTGAGCTGCATCTTGAAGGAAGAAGAGTGTTAGCTAGGCTGGAAAGTACTCCTGGAACACGGAGGGCATAAGCAAATATCTGCTCACCGAACTGTAAGCATCTTACTTTGACTGGACGAGACATCTAGAGGTAGGTGTAGGCAGGTGGGGAGGAAGTGAGCTGATGAGTGTTTAGGGAAGGTATTAGACAGAGATTGTTCAAGTCTATATGATATACTAAGGAATTTGGACTTTGGCCTTGAAGGATATCTAGCTTGAGGGTGACATGACAAGATTCATAGGTTAGGAAGCTACCTGGCTGAAGTATGTGGAATTTACCAAAGAAAAGACAGATGAGGCCATTCATCAACAGAAAGTCAGGTTAGAGGAGTGCCTGGCTGGCTCAGTCAGTAGAGCATGTGATTCTCAGTCTCAGAGTCGAGAGTTCGAGCACCATATTGGATGTAGAGACTACTTAAAAATAAAATCTTAAAAACAAAAAAAGAACTTGAAATTATTAAAAAAAAAAAAAGTAATCCACCTGATCAGTGATGATGGTATGCAGCAAAGAAGATGGAGATATATAAAGCTTAGAAAGTTCCAAACTGATCAAAACTGTTGACTGGATGGGTGAGAAAAAAAAAAAGATAAGCCCTAATTTCCACATGCTCTGAAAAGGCAAGTCAGAAAAAAGAGCCATTTGGAACATGAATAGTGATGAGTTGTTTTTTATGTGTTGCTATTGAAGAACACATGAGTTTGGTTATGTGTAGCAATTGTATCTATAAGTCTAAAGCTCAGAAGAGCAATCTAGGCCAGTGTTACAAACTTAAGAGTCACAAATATTTAGATGGCAATCAAAACCATGAGGATAGATGAAATCTTCTCCCAAGTATGATGTAAGATCATAAGAAGAGGAGAAAAAGAGGAGCAAAGAAGAGCAAGGAAGGGTAGAGAAGGGGGAAAAAAGGGCAGTAAAAGGGAAGGAAAGAAAAGGCAAGGGAGAAGAAGAGGGCTGGGACATCTCAACACCGAAGTGTCTTGTTAGGTTCCCTAGAAGGAGTTTTTAGGATATATTTGAAAATTAAAAGGAAAATGAGAGAGAGTGGTGTCAATGAATATAGTGGAAATGATTTCAAAAAGGATTAAGAAGGTTAAAGATGTATCAAAGATCTGTCAGTTAGGTCCTCAGTCTCAGGCTACACGATCCCATCTTTCATAATATGTGAAATTAACTCTCTTAATAAATTATGAATACGACCAAACTTAAATACATTTAAATAAAATGCAAAAAATCCTGGGGAGGATAGCAAGTGGAGTCACTGACTACTAAGATAGCTTGGGCTGAATTCAGTAAGCCTCTGAAACAATTTGAAAATCATGAATTTAAAAATTAACACTAGAACTCCCCTAGGACCCAGGAATATCACTGCTAGGAACTTACCCAAGGGATACAGGAGTGCTGATGCATAGGAGCACATGTACCCCAATGTTCATAGCAGCACTCTCCACAATAGCTAAAACATGGAAAGAGCCTAAGTGTCCATCCACAGACGAATGGATCAAGAAGATGTGGTTTATCTATACCATGGAATACTACATGGCAATGAGAAACAATGAAATCTGGCCTTGTGTAGCAACATGGATGGACCTTGAGGGTGTTATGCTGAGCGAAATAAGTCAGAAAGAGAAGGACAGATACCATATGTTTGCATGTATAGGAGGATTAGGAGGAACTTAACAGAGGAAGAAGTGGGGAAATGGGGGGGAGAGGGAGAGAGGCAAACCATGAGAGACTCTTGAATGCTGAGAACAAACTGAAGACTGATGGGTACAGGGGGGAGGGGAAGGAGGGTGATGGGCATAGAGGAGAGCACTTGTGGGGATGAACACTGGGTGTTATATGGAAACCAACCTGACAATAAACTGTTTAAAAAAAAAAAAAAGAAAGAAAATCATGAATTTAGTTTTCAAACTAGTTTGTATTTAGTAGAGCACTGAGGCTACCAGCTCATGTCTGGCAGTTTCCACTTGAAATGAAAAAAGTGGAACATTTTCCCATCCTGACATTTCTCATTGCTCTTAGGATGACACGATTTTAAACCTCGATGTTTTCACTTAGAAATATTCTAGGGACACCTGGGTGGTTCAGTTGGTTTAGGTCTGACTTCGGCTCAGGTCATGATCTCACTGTCCGTGGGTTTGAGCCCCGCGTCTGCTTCTGTGCTGACAGTTCAAACCCTGGAACCTGCTGCAGAGTCTGTGTGTTTGTGTGTGTGTGTGTGTGTGTGTGTGTGTGTGTGTGTCTGCCCGCCCCCTGCTCACATTCTGTCTCTCTCTCTCTTAAAAATAAATAAACATTTAAAAAATTCCTAAAATGTAGACATTCTTATGTCACAAATGGGCTGACAGAGGAACATAAATTTAAAAGGCACAAGTTTTTAAAAACACCTTTACTTGTTTGATCTCATGTTTTCAAAGACCTTTACAAATGCTTTGTCTTTCTCAGTGCTAGGATGACCAAATGTCCCAGACCGTCCAATATTGTGGACAGCCACTCAATCCCAAGTAGACCAGGAAAGTCAGTCACCCTAGCAAAGTGCTGATATGGTATCCCTAGCAGAAAATAATGGGCCTGAAAGATAAAAATCTGTACTGACCATTCAGTTGAGCAAGCAGAAAATTAACACCAAAAAGAATCCTTGATAACAAAAAACAAGTTAAAATCAAATGAATGAAAAAACAGGATTTCAAAATAAAATGCTGAGAAGCAATCATGTAATGAAGCTACTGCTAAATTATACCAGATATTTGTGCAAGAAAAAGTAAGAAAAATAGAATTGTTGTTGTTGTTTTCCTAGATGGGCAAAATAACGAATTAGAGACAGGGTCCAACATGGTGTTTAGACTTTTTATTTGCAATATGCACTATGAAGTTGTTATTCATTTTCAGTTGTTGGTGTTTCTTAAACGATAATTTTAAGTCTTCTGTCAAGTGGTTATTTAATCTTTATAATTCCCTTCAAATCTGTCATGTGATTCACATCATGTTGGTATTTTTTCCTGTTTTCTACTTCTAGTCTATGTGGGAGATCAGAAAACAAATAGTGATATGACCTTCCTCACGTCACCAAGTACATGTGCCCTGAGAAGATGAGATGGCAAGATAATTAAAGCTAAACAGAAATAGCTCTTTCCTATGAGGCTATAGATACAATAGTGAAGACTACAATGTTTCCATTATCATAGTAAGCATTCTTTCCCAAGTATTCATAACCTCTCAAGACCTGCCTCTAAATATCAAACTGACATTATCACAACTAAATATTTTTTAAGAGATATTCAGAATTTTCAATGAGTAGAAAATATCTTCTCAGTAATTACATCAATAATTACTTCTGGTTCCCTTTAAACATATGGGGTAACTCATAATTCCATGGTTACTTAGCCCACTTGAATGAGTATCTTTCCTTGTTAAATATTAGACCTCCCAATAAATATTACATAGTACAGACACATTTTTTTCATTCCTTGTGGCTAAAAAGAGTATTTCGGGGCATCTTGGTGGTTCAGTGGATTAAGCATCCAACTCTTGATTTCACCTCAGGTTATAATGTTGCAGGATTTTGTACCTCAATATCTGAGGTTCATTTTCTCACCACTTCCAGGAACAAAGAGGTGGACACAAAATGAGCAGCAGGCAAAAGTTTATTAGAGTATAATATCAGAAAGGAAGAACGATATGAAAGCTCTCCTTAAAGAGAAGGGATATTCGAAAGTGAATCTCCCCCTCTACCACCCCCCACCCCCGACTATAGGCAAGGAAGGGTCTTTGTTTTATAAGGTTCTAGTCGCCTCCCTCTTCTGTGCCCTCATGTTCCTTCTCAGGTTTTACCCTTATTGGCTGGATAACTCTAGGGTCTGGGTTGTACTTTCGTGATGGGCTCATTTCCATTGTATGAGGGGTGGTCTATGGCCATATTGTTCCTTGTGGGTCATACATACAATTTATGCTCTGTTTTTAGTCAGGTCTTGTGTCAAATTCCTGAGGGAAACCTGAGGGGCAGTAGGTGGTATCTGTTAAATTCTTAAGAAGAACCTTATACCTGAGAGGGTTTGACATGGTCAGACACTCCCAGCATTGTTCCAAAATATGTGTTTTTCCCCACCCAGCGACCTCAGGTCCTAATATTTCCCTCTCTGCCTATTTTATCCTATCTTTTCCCTATCAGTAGTCTTATGTCTCATGGGTTTGAGAGTGCCAAGCCCTGTTTCAGGCTCTCTGCTAAAAGCATGGAACCTGCTTGGGATTCTGTCTCTCCCTCTCTCTGACCCTCCTCCGCTTGATCTCTGTCTCTCTCTCAAAATAAATAAAAATAAACTTAGAAAAAAGAGGGTTTTTTCCCCCCAATATAATCCTTTCTGAGTGCTCATCTGTGGAACAAGACCATGTTCTGAGATTAGTTGTCTACTAACTTTGAAAGCCTAAATAATATGCTTATAAATAGCTTTTCTTCAGCAGCTTGAATGATTGCACAAACTTAATTTATCTCCCTTCCATTTAAATTTCTAGAATCAGCATCCAAAATTTGGTTTCCTGTTAATACAACTAATTAGACAAAATGCATACCCAAGCTATAGAACAAAAAGCATTAAAGGTCAAATTGCATCTCATTTCAAGTTCTCCCAAACAGACTAAGATGTCATTATTTTCAGTTCCATCGCCCCTATCTCAAATCCGAGCTATTTTAATTTCATTTAGTTAGGTTTTAATTTGTATTTTTGCTCTACAATCCTTATTCCTCATTTACATATTAGCTCACGCTGGGTTGCAGAGAAGTGGCTAAATAATGGCAACTGTATATTTGGAACACTAGTTTCTAAGGTAATTTCCATGTACTAATTTACTCCCCACTTACTGGACACATATTTTTGACATGGAATACACTGGCGAATAAAGACAGCAAAATCTTTATTCTTATTTTGACATTTTCATGCATTTGAACGTGGAGGGGTAAACAGTAAAAAGCAATTAAATGAATAGTACGGATTTCAGGTAAGTAATCTGAAGAAAATAAATGTGAATCTATGATAGAGGTGAGAATCTCTAGACCTGCTGGTTGGGAAGGCTGAAAGGAAAAATGTCAGAAGGAACTAGCCATGCATTAACAGGTGAGGTTAGACGATGCCAGGGGAAGGAGGAAACAAGTAATCTGCTAAGCTTAGAACAGCATTTATGTGTTAGAAAAAGAGAGAGACTGGGAGAGCTAGAGCATATGAAGTGAAGGTGAGAAGATAAGAGATGAGCTAGAATGGAAGTTGAAGAAGAGAACTGTTTGGGAACTGAATTGCTTTGTCACTTAGAGGTCATATTAGGGAGCTTGGACTCCATGCCAGGAGCCAGTGCCGTCATTGGTAAAAGGCACAAAGGAGGTCTAAGGTAAAGAGTGACAAGAAATATTCAGATTTTAATGATTACTCCCAGTACCTGCTTTGAGAGTGGACTCTAGAAGAACAAAAGGGGCAGCAAGAAGACAGTGGGGAAGATATTTTCATAGCCCAGGCAAAAATATCTGTTAGAACTGGGAAGCTTTCAGTGAAAACTGAGGTAACTAGTCAGCCTTCTTTTCTTGAGGGCAAAACCTATAGAATTTGCTGATGAATTGGGCGTGAGTGATGATTTTTTTAAGAAGCAATCAAGGATTATTCTTTACTGCTTGAGCAACTGGGTGGAGAGTTGGCTTATCAACAGAGATAGGGAAATTGGATAAGTAAGAGAGAATCAGAATTTCTGCCTTGGGCCATTTCAGTTTGGGGCTGCCTAGGAGATACATAAGTGGAAGGGTCAAATAAGCAGTTGGCTACATGATTTCTCCCTTCAGTGACAGTCTGGGCTGACTGTATAAAAAGAAAAGCTAACAGAAGAATGTGTTTCATGTTGGAAGGAGTGAACAACTCCTTGGAATTCTGCTGAAAAGAGACGCATGGTCAGAGCACTTTGGAAATGCTGATTATTTTACCAAGAGCATTCAGTGGGGCGGTGGGGATGGATTCCATACTAGAGTAGACGAAGGCAAGAATGGAGTTTTGGGGAAGAGGAGATTATGACCACTGAGATTTTAATTTGTGGTTTCCAGACACTGAGTGCCTTTTCAAGGGCTTTCTGATAATTTATGTATTTTCCTTTAGGAAGGGTCTTTTCAAATTTCTTGCTCATTTTGAGATTTATTTATTTATTATTTTACTGAATAGCGGGAGTTCTTTACATACTATGGGTAGAAGTCCTTCATGAGATATAGTTTGTGCAAATATTTTTTCCAGTGTATGGCTTACCTTTTAATTTCATTAATAGTGTTGTTTGAAAAGCAAAATATTCTCATTTTGATGAAGTCCAGTTTATCAAACTTTTCCCTTTATTGTTAGTACATCTTGTTAGAACTATCTAAAATATCCTTTCCTACCTATAGTTTATGAAAATATTCTCCTCTTCGAGGACCCTTATGATCCTAATTTCACTGTGTATATATTTGTATATCTGTACACACACACCCAATATAGATATGTATATTCCATTCATCTCTACTAATTGTATCTATTTTTATCTATTATCTTATTTATCTCTTTTTTATAAGATATACATTTATCTTTATTACTTACGCTTCTACCACCTATATTTTGAGGTGCCAAGATTGCTTTATTTTCAAACTTTTTCTGTGTCACATGGACAGCGTATTTTTGGAGCTTAATTTCATTCTTTTAGCGGGGACTGCCTTTTCATTGGTGAGTTTAAGCTTTTTACATCTGTTCTAATAGTGTAATATTAGTACTTTTTGTATGATTTTATGTTACATTTCGTGTACTTTCATAACTCTCTTTTTTCCTTTTCTCATTTCTCTTGGATAGTTATTTTGGTTTAATGCTTACATATGCTATTTTTCCTTTATGTTGGGGGTCTGTAACATGTATGATCATATTTAATTACTCATAGTTCTTTCTTGAAATTATCAGTATCTCTACATCTCCTGAATAAGAAATATCCTTTACTCCCTTCCATGTGGTTTTAGTCTCCAAAGCCTCGTGTTTATAGTGCCTACAATTATAATTGATCTCTATATGATTGAAGAGTATATCTTCTCTTTGTTTTATTCATTTTTAGTTTTATTTATTTGCTTCTTCACCTGTTTGGTGTGGTAGAGTAATAAACCTTAGCAAGACATTATATCACCCAGAATTGCTTAACAGTATCTCTAGGATCTGTTTCTCTCCTTTCATGAACACTTTCTCCAAGGGGTACCTGGGTGGCTCAGTTGGTTAAGCATCGGACTTTGGCTCAGGTCATGATCTCAGTGGTTTGTGGGTTTAAGCCCTCCCTCGGGCTCTGTGCTGACAGCTTGTAGCCTGGAGCCTGCCTTGGATTCTGTGTCTCCCTCTCTTTCTGCTCCTTGCCTGCTCACAACCTGTCTCTCTCTTTCTCTCTCTCTCGTTCTCTCTCAAAAACAAAAAAACACAAAAACAAAAACAAAAAGATTTACTCCAAAAGAGTTTTCAGTGTGGGCCTTTGTATACCTCTAAATATTTTTATTATACATGAATCTCTGGATAAAACCATAGCCAAATATAAAATTCTAAATTCAGATTTCTTTTTCCTTTTAAAATACCACTTTATTATCATTGTGTTTTTATTGAAGCATGACACATGTATGAAAAGGTGCAAAATTATGAAAGGTGAATCATCACAAAATAAATGCACCCATGTTACCACCAATGAGGTTAAGAAGTAGAACTCCACCAGTATCCAAAAAACACCCTGACATGCCTCCTCTCACCTACCCCTCCCTCTGTCTCCTGAAATGTTGTCACTATCCTTTTTCTATTGTCATAGATCAGACTTGTGATATTTTCTTCATAATTAGAATCATACTGTGTGTGTTCTCTTATGTCAGGTTTTTCTTTTCCCTCATTGTGATGTTTGTGAGATTTACCATTTATATTGTGATTTATCTTTATTGCTTTATAATATTCCCTTATGTGAATATACTTCAGATATTTTAGTGGCGCTAAGTATTTCCAATTTTTGCCTGTTACAAACAGTGCTGCTATGAACATTCAGCCACATATCTCTGGGTATATATGTGCATTGGAATTGGTTGGCTGTACATGTGGCAGTAAAATTACTGAGACGTAGAATATGCCAATGTTTAAGTTCAGTAGATAATACTGAACAACTCACCTCTCTGCAGTTTTCCCTCCTGAATTTTGGCCTTTCTAGTCCTTGTTACTGCAGTAGCTCTCCTTACCTTTAAAAGAATAGTTTTGCATTTTGTTTGGCTTTTTAGTTGTTCTTAGTAGGAATGTTGTTCTGCTATAGGCTAGTCCAGAACACCGTCAAGCATAACTGTGTTCATTTTCTTTTTAAAAAATTGCCCTTAAGATGAGCTCTTGGTATTGTATGGAAGCAAAATTGACAATAAATTATATTAAAAAAATAAAATAAAAAATTTCCCTTACATAATGAAATTATTTGACTAATTTGCTTGTAAGTATATCTTTGAAATTGCTACATGCCTTATTTTAAAATTCTCATGTTGATATTTTTCTGACTGTTTTTGTTTCCCTTTTGGTACAACCAGTGAAGTAATTGTAAATGCTTTCATAGTTAAGGAGGCCTCTTAAGTCTATCCTGATTTTTAGTAATAGATTTAAGGGTTTGGAGAATGAGGTAATTTTTTTTTTTTTTACTAAGTTACTAAGTTATTATAGGCAGCCACTGAAGAATTTTTAAATTGTCAAAATAGGCATGATCAATTCCTATCTGTCCGTAAGATCATAAATTACACAGCACACTGTTGGTAAACTGTAATTCCTCTTTCAAATATTCCTCTACAGAGTTTGCTACTGGGCATTTTCTTTCTCCTGGTCATCAGTTACTGATGCGTTCAGGGACATGAGGGAACAGGGGAGATAGCTGAAGGACAGAGGAGTTTCAGATCCCAAGCAGGAATTTCAAAGAGGAGGTAGCAGAAGGAGACCACAGTGCTTATAGTCAGTCATCTTCCAGAACAATCAGATTTAACTTTCAAAAAATGAAGTTTGATAGAATGTAAGCCAAGTCCTTTTACTAGCATTATTTACTATACATGCTATTACTAAGATAAGCTAAACAGGATAAGTAAGCAGTTCTCTCTTTTTATATATCGTTCACTTGATTAAAAAAGAAATGAAAACTTGTCTCCCAACATTTGTAATACTCTCCAACATGGAAACAATCATATATTGGTAACATTTCTTATAGAGCATTAATTACTCTCACCATGGTCTTCTATTTTATTGTGCCAGAGAATACTAGTTACTAACCAAATATTACTTCTGTTTTTTCCTTATAGTTAGAACTCTTTATTTTTTAATATGTGCATGCTTTTTTTTAAGTTTATTTATTTTGAGAGAGAGAGTATGTAAGCAGGGGAGGGGCAGAGAGAGGGAGAGAGAGAGGGAGAGAATCCCTCAGCACTGTTAACACAGAGCCCAGTGTGTGGCCTGATCCATAAGATCATGGCCTGAGCCCACGTCGAGAGTCCAGCACTTCACCAACTGAGCTGCCCAGACGCCCCGATATGTGTGTGCGTTTAACACCTACATTTCCCAACTTCCTTTACACATAGAGGTAGCTAACGGGATAGAAGCAGATAGTGAATTATAAGCACGTATTCACAGAAAAGTTTTTTTAAGATAGCTGACAAAGCTTGGAAGAGGCCCCTTTGCCTTTATTCCTTGCTTCTTCTGTGCCTCAAAGAAACCACTGTCACCATCATCCCTTAAAGCTATTTTGGGAGAAATAAAAGAGCAAATGGAAGAGAAGTTGGGTAATCATACCATACTAGTATACATCCTGAAGCTGGGAACAATAATAACATGCAGTTTGAGTGCCAAAAATTTCTTTCACAGCTCTTTACATTAATTATAAGCTATCTCTACACATTTGCATAAACAGCTCACGAGGTGAGATTGAGGTTTTGAAATATGAAAACAGAAAATGTAAGTTATTCTTCTGAAAATATAGCTATAATTTTGTGATTGAATATGAAATGCTAAAATGTAGTAGCCCATTTGTAATATAAAAACAGTGGGTTTCATTGTCAGTGTACATAGGTTTCAGGACTTTTAAATTATTTTTGATTTGCATATATTCCAGAGTACACTTGCTTTACAAGTTTAATGTGTAATCATTTGGCAACCAAAGCAGAGGCAGTACCTTCTCTCTTGGGTTTGCAATATTGTCTACACTTTGACTCCTGCTTAGTTTTTAGTACTTAGTGTTGCTATTTCCTAGTTTTGTATCTCCTGATAGGTCATAGTTCAGGTAATGTAAATTAAATGGAAGTATGAATATTTAAACCTCTGCAGCAGTCAATGGAAAATTTTTCCGTTTGGTTTTAAAATTTGTTGACTTTTTCAAAGAAGTTAGAATATTTTTATAATTCTCCAAAGTAGTGGAGGATTATATATATATGAACTGTATATATTTTGTATAACTCTTAACAATCAGAACAGTGAAATCTCATTAATTTGTATCCTTAATTGACAATTTAAACTAATATGGATAAGACAGTTACTGCAGTTTACATTTACTAACCTGTATAATAAGAACTTACTTGAAAAATAATAAACCTGACTTCAGGGTGTATATACAGGTATAAGTAAAATGTTTTTATACCAGTACATTAAAAAAATACATATTTAATTTTCAGATAGGTTCCAAAGAGGCCAGACATTTTTCTAATGTAACAGGAAAATAGAAAATTGCGAAATACAATTTATATTTTTCAGCACGCGTGTAATGATTTTTTCAGAATGCTTTCTCTAAGTTTTCACCTCTGCACTTCATTCAAATTAGTGACAGCATCTGTATACTTAAGTCTCTTCAAATGTTAAACCAAATATATTACTTAAATATTATCATTTTAGCTTAACATGAAATTGGAGAAAGTGTAAAGGATTAAAAGAGCCAAGTAGATACATATCAAAATAGCATTTGGATATATTTTAATTTTTAGGATGCAGCCTATATTCTCAAATATAATTTATTTTGCCATCTGTATGAGAAAATTAGAAACACAAAAAAGTACAAATATCTGAGCCCTTCCTTACAAAGATCTCTTTATAAATAGCTTCAGTTTGAAACACTGACCAAACCAGTGAGTGGCAAAAATGTGGGGCAGCTTGACTTCTCATGAGATTGTGAAATGGCACAATCACTTGGGAAATGATTTGATAGCTTTTTACAAAGTTATATGTGTACCTACCACATGACTCAGCCATTTGTACCTCTAGAGAAATGAAAGAGTATGTCCATGACTTGTATATGAATGTATATAAGAACTTTATTTTTAATAATTAAAATCTAGAAACAACTCAAATGCCATCACCAGATGGATAAATAAGTGGTGGTTTATATATATAATAGGAAAATACTTAAGAATAAAGAATGAATTGTTGATATGTTCCACAATATAGATGAATCTCAGAGTAATTATGCTGCATGAAAGAAGACAGATAAAGAACAACACATGGTGTATGCTTCCATTTACATAAAATTCCAGAAAATGTAAATTAATCTTTAGCAACAAATAGCATATTACTTAATCCCTAGAGATGGGAGGAGGTGACATCAAAAAGAAGAGTGAAGACAGGATTAAAAAAAGATACATAGAAACATTTGAGAATGAACAATATGTTCGTTATCTTAAATTCAATAATGGTTTTTCAGGTCTACACATATATAAATTACACACCTTAAAAAATATATGAGCATTTCATTATATATATTCAGTTATAAGGTGGTAATATATTAAAAATGAATTAGGTTGTAGGGCGCCCGGGTGCATCAGTTGGTTGTTTCCAACTCTTGGTTTTGGCTCAGGTCATTAGCTCATGGTTCCTGAGCTCAAGCTCCTTGCCAGGCTCTACCCTAATGGCCGGGAGCCTGCTTGGGATTTTCTCTCTCTCTCTTTCTGCCCCTCCCCTTCCCACTCTCTCACATGCACACTCTTTCTCTCTTTCAAAAATAAATAAACTAAAAAAAAATGAATTTGGTTGAATTAGAGACTAAATTGAGAGAAAGCAAGATTTTAACATTGAATAAACAAAATAAAAAATGTTGTGGTTTTAGGACTTTTTAAATCAAATATGCAAAGTATAATCCCAAAAATGAAAGCTGGAAACTTTGACTGTGTTTTTAATTGTAGAATAGTAGTCACAACTAAAGCACAGGCAAAAAACAGAAGGCGTGTTTCTAGGATAAAGAAATTCTAAACTGAGTTGAAAAAAATACATAAAACCTGATTGGGAAATGGCACAGGATGTGAGTAGGCAATTCACAGGACTTGAAGTTACTATTGTATATAAAAGACTGTTAAGAATTTTTAAATTCTCATAGAACAATGGCAAAGATGTGAAGAAACATGAAATGTATACTTTGCTGGTGATTAGATTAACTATTTTCAAGTTATTGGTGTATCTTGTAAATTTGATATTTATTTTTTTGCTTCCTAGCAAATCCCCCAGTATGTGCATGCCCCCAGGGAAATTCTAGCATAAGGCCACAGGAGATGAGCACTGTGTTGTTCTTTGCAACATTGTTTGCAATTCTGAAAATTGTAAACAAGCTAATTATCAAATGGGAGTGAATAAATCTTTCTTATAATGCAGCATATTAGTGGTTCCCAACCAGGGATGATTTGGCCCTCTGGGGCACATTTAGCAGTGTCTAGAGATACTTTTGGTTGTTACAACTATGGATGAAAGATTCTGTAAGGTGTGGTTACCACTAAGGATGAGCATCTTTTCATCGGATGGAGAAACCCGGTATGCTGCTAAACATCTTAAAATGTGTAGGACAGCCTCCACAGCACAGAATTCTACCACCCCAAATGTCAATAATGCTGAGACTCAGAAACTCTGAGCTCTGATTTGAATGATTAAACTACCTATATATGTATCAACAGGAGTGTGTCACAAAAGCATAATATTTAGCACAAAAGACTGTTGGCAGAAATATATAGATCATATTATATCTCAATTTCAAACCAAACCCAGAAAACATTGCTATATATTATTTATAATCATATATATTTGTTGTAACTTTTAAAAAAATGTTTATAGAAATGGTCTACATTGGCATTAGTAGTGCTTACTAAGGAAGGTGTAAAAGTAAAAGAATGTTAGTGTTATTTAGCTGTTTATTTCTTTTTAAAAAATAATGTGTTTATAGCAAATAAAATACTCATTTTTGGTAAGTCACTGGAACGTTTTTATAAAGTTATATCTTTACTAGTTTTGAAATCCTTATAATAACATTTTTGTTGTTAAAATAAAGACCTACTCATTGAATTCATGAATTACCTGAAAAGAAAAAAAAAAAAAAAACTACAAAACTACAGGGGAAAGAAATAGATTAGAACAGAATAAAAGAATCAGAAAAAGTTTTTTCAATATTCAAACAGTGAAATAATTAAATAAAGCCAAGATCATCTTTTTAGAAATATGTGAATAAAATAAAGTTTTGTTAAATGTAACCAAGAAAAAAGGAGAAAAGATAAATTAGTGGTAGTTGTTAAAAGGGAATATAACACCAAGATTGCATAGGGAGATTATGGTAATAAAAATATCTACAACAAAAATAAAAGGGCAAAGAATATGAATAACTAACAAAAGAGAAAATAAGTTTGCTTTATTTGGAGAAAATATGTCAATAAACCATAACATACATTCAATAAATAATTGAAAAGCATATACCAAGAAATTAAATATTTTATAGTCATTAAAATGATGTATAGGTTAAGCAATTAAATATTATATAGCCATTAAAATGATGTAACAATAGACAGGCTTTTTTAATACAGGGAAAATAAAATATTAAAAAATAAAAAATAGCAAATACAACCTGACCTTAAGTATTTAAAATAATTGTATACAAAAAATTAAAAGGAAATATGCCTCAGCACTAACCAGGTATGACTATAATTGATAGAACCATGAATACGTTTTTCCTCTCTGCTTCTTTTTAAGTTTTTGTACTTTGGATATTTTATGATATTGACAAAAGTGTTTTAAGCTGTATTATCAGCCCTGACATGCAACATGAAATCTTATTATTACTCTTACTTTTTTAACAATATTTTTATTCTGAATTGTATAAAGTCCCTAAACTAATTACGACATGTTATTCGGGGGAAAGACTTGTATGATACAGACTCATCAAGTGTGACTCAGATGTTCATCTGTGAAAGTGTCCCCAAATTAGCAACAAACTATAAAACATGTTTACTACAAACGTGATTGCTATAGTAATGGAAAGTTCATCTTCCAGAACCACTTGTATTGAGCAGGAAGTGGGCACTGGTACTCTGTGAGACAAGCTTAAAAACACTGTCATTGAAAGGAAGACTCCTACTCAGTGAATCATCCAACTGTAGTAAACTGTCATCACAGCTGGAGATCACCAGTATAATGACCAGTGATGCTACAGAAGCAAATACCAAGAGCAAACTGCTGCTCTGTGAACTTTAAGGCCCTCCCTACTTCATGTGGAGTTAGACAGCTAACAGAAATAATGGTTCTTTGATGGCACATCCAGTGTGACTCACTAGGAGAGGTGACATATTTATCATTCCTTATTCTGGAACATTGTCCATCATTCAAAACTGAGTATTATTAAAAGAGAAAAAAAAAATCCCAATCTGTTAGGACTTCCATAGTACATCACTTGGTATGAGCATGGCTATGTTTTCAAAACCAGTCAACTGTTTCCTTCATCAGAATTTATTCTCCCCTTGAATTTTTTTAGGCCTGCCTTTTCTTGATTCTTTTGTCTTATCATCAAACCATATTTGTTTCCTTCACTTTACCCTCCTCTCTGGTAAGCTAACAGCATGTACATCCCTCCCCTCAAAAAAGCCTTTTCTTCTCCTCATTCCTTCTTTGCCACCCTCTCTTTTCCTCTCATTGTCTCACCTGTTATCGCTAGACTCACACGTATTTAGTGGGCCTTTACAGTATTCCATTCATTTCTCCAAATACTTTATGTACATAGTATCAATTTTATTCTCTCCTTTAAGCCTCCCAATAATCTTATGAGGTAAGTATAATTATGTGCTCTATTTTAATAAAAGTGAGGAAACTGAGGCACAGAGAGATCAACTTACTAGTCTAATGTGGCATAGATAGTTATGAGTAATAGAGTTGAGTTGAAGAAACTATGGAGAAGTAGCCTGCTTTGTGATGAAGATGTGGGTTTTCCCCCCGGATTCCATGATTCTAATGTCCAAGGTGCTAATTAGTAGATTTTCTGTACACGCGCTCTCTCTCTCTCTCTCTCTCTCTCTCTCTCTCTCTCTCTCTCTCTGTCTCTCTCTGTCTCTCTCTCTCTCACACACACACACACACACACCCCAGACATATGTTTCTTTTTTTAGAAAAAATTTTTAATGTTTATTGATTTTTGAGAAGGGCGGGGGAGAGGGAGAGGATGAGCGGGAGAGGGGCAGAAAGAGAGGGAGACACAAAATCTGAAACTGGCTCCAGGCTCTGAGCTTTCAGCACAGAGTCCCAGCGTGGGGCACCAACTCACAGACCAAAGATCATGACCTGAGCTGAAGTCAGACACCTAACCAACTGAGCCACCCAGGCGCCCCAGAAGGATGTTTCTTTTGATGTGTTTGACTCCCTTATTTTCCATCTGTTAGCATATGTTTAGGCCACATCTGAAATGAAGATTCTAGAACTGGTTCAGCAGGATCTCTTCAGTATGTAACAGTCTGATACATCATCTCTAACGTCCTTAATCATAGATGCGTTAACAGTCCTCGCCACTACTGGAATTAGGCTTTATAGGCCTAACTCATACTCTACTCAAATAAGAGTAGCTACAGTGTGTAACATCAACCACTTATGATCCACAAATGATGTATTCTAATTTACCCGTCCAAAGTTGGTATGAGTTACTCTTTTCTAAAGTTCAACTTCCAAATGCCTAGTATGACTATTATCTGTAGATAAATGTGCTAAATACTAATGGAAAGAAAGCAAGATGTAGAAGAGATGATTCTTGTCCATAGGCTATATTTCTTCCCCCAAATTCAATATTGTGGTATCCTCACAGATATGCTTTTTTATCATATTGTGCAGATATGCTTTTGTATCATATTGTGGTTTAAATTTTCATTGGTCAGACACTTTCCTTTTGGATTTATTTGTTCTTCTCATTCTGGTCTTTTTATCTATTATTTATTATTTTCACTTGTATTGATTCTTAATTGTGTATATTATTAATATAATAATTATATTATTATTATTAATAGTAGCATTATTATTCTGGAAAATGAATAAGGATTTCCTCCCCTACTATTGTGTGGATAGAGTTATGTCCCTGGTAGGCTTTGCCTCTGTAAAGTCACCTTAGGGTACATATGTCTGGAACATGATGTGAGACTGAGCACCTCTAAAGTGCTCTGAGGTTGGCCCTCTCAGGGCACCAGTACCCACATGAGAAGCCATTAAAGAAGAATCCTCAGGTTTTCCATCTGAGGATAAAACTCAGTCCCCCACAGAGTCTAGAATAGAGGGGGAAAGGTGTGGAAACTGATACAACTGTCATTCAGAAAGACCTTTCACTAATGACCACTTTCTCTTCCTCTTCTTACTTCTAGAACCATGCTCATAACTACGATTCTGCTTGATCTTAAGAGTTACTGCCACACGTTCTCTCTTTCATTCTTCAGCTATGCCTTTAAACCAACCTTAACTCACTTTTCTTCTTCTACAGATATATTAAAATTACTTCTGTGATCACTTCCTCCCAATCTCCTTGCTATTATAGCTTAATTTTCTTTTTATGTATTTCTACAAAGTATTTTTATGGGGGTTCACAGAAGAGCACAAAGGAATATTTAATGCATTTTACATGGAGTCCCCAATTTCCACGTTTCATGTGTTAGGTGCAGCATACTTGAGGTTAAGGCAGTAATATAAATATAGTGACGATAGTTTATTGCGAATGCACAACACATATAGCACTCTGATGCAGAGAGTAATAGGAAAATATAAAGCATTTAAAAAAGAATCATATAAATCAAATATAAATTATAAACAATGCAAATAGAATTGACAAAGCAGGTGTTTAACTTTTCCTTTTTAAGATACATTGTGTGTGTCTTTGCAGCATATGTGTTACAGCGATGTGTGGAATGGGTAGCGTACTGCCTCACATAATCATAAGGCGACTGCAGTTCATTATGAAGTCATCTGTAAACTGGTCACTAGACACATGGGTCAGGGGCTAGCCGAGGCTGACTAATCCCTGGACCTGGGAGTTATTATCTTTTTTAGCCTTTCCATTCTTTTTCTCATTTCCTACGTAGGTCATTAAAGGGGATAAATGAGTGAAAGTTGTGCCACCTTAGAGATAGCTATGTGTTGTTTCTCTTGGTGCTTCTTTGTGTTTACCTTGACATACCATTACTCATAATAATATAACATCTCATGCATTACTATAGTCAGTGCCTTCAGAATAATGAATATCTACCACTTAATAATTAAGCAGTTCAGATGCCAAAAATTTTTCATTTAAAGGTGGTTGATAGGATAAGATATGATAAGAAGCGTTCTAAAATCCTATCCAGGATGGATCTTAGACTGAAACACAAGCACACACAGGCACATAAGAAAATAATCAACAGATGATCTTACATCTAATCACAGACATGTAATAAATGGGATTCACAATAACATAGTTTAGAGTACATCACCTTTTCATTATGGGAATTTGTGCTTCGATAATTCTCACTGAAATTATGCACTGGAAAAATTGAGTCCCTGAATCGGCATTAGTTATTGATGTAAATATTTGAGCAGAGCCTCCATTGATATTTGTAGTGATTCATGACAAACTCCTTGTGAAAAAATCAATATTTAATGGCTTTGTGAGCTTTTGTTTGGTCTCCAACAGTCTGCCAAACTGAGATCCACAGTGACCACTGGGTACCATAGCAAATATAATTTCAGACTTAAATTATTTCTATGATCATGTAAATGTTTAAACACTGACTATATTTTGAATTTTTATTTTGTTTGATTGTAAATATTTATCATCATAACTCATTTAAGCTCTGGTGGTTGAGCAGCTTAAGGAAAAGTAAAAAAAGCAACAAAAAATTAAACTACCAGTGCTAATTTTTAAAAAGCAAAGTAGGAGTAAATATTCTTTATAATGCAACTACTACTTACGTTTATTTTTTTAATATAATTTATTGTCATATTGGTTTCCATACAACACTCAGTGCTCATCCCAACAAGTGCCCTCCTCATTACCCATCACCCACTTCCCCCCCTCCCCACTCCCTACTACTTACATTTAAAGGGAGAACATAAATCTGCATGCAACATTGTCAGTTCTCTATTTAAATATGTACATTTATATAGTAATGCATTAACAAAAATGTTACTCATACTTTATAGTACTCCATAGTTTACAGAAGTATTTAATATTATTATCTCTTTGTAAGGTTTATAATAAACCTATAGGGATACATTTAAATATATCCATTTAGGTATAAGGAAAGAGAGTTTGGTTTAAATAAGAGGAAGAATCATACCTGAGTTTCAAAACCAGGGATTTTTTTTTTTACTGATTAACTATCAGATATATTTTCTGTTCTGTTAAAGTTGGCTTTATATTGCAGATCATAACCTGGCATAAATAAATCTCAAATCTATTTATTTTTAAATTTCCATGTAGATATTGATACTTTTCGATAAACTTTCTCATGCAGTCCTGTATTAGTGAACAGAGGATAAGTTTTGTATCATATCATATGTTAACATGCATGGTTCATGCCATGCATATTTAATTATCATTAGAAACATGTTTGTATCAATTATACCAAACTCAAACCGTTGCTTGTGGCTTTAATCCTTTCCCTTCCAGATGGATAATACTAAAGAATTTCCATAACTTTCCTTAACTGGTTATCTGTGGATGCCTTTTCTGACACTGTCATCTTGATTGGCCTATCAAGATAGAGTCCTCTTCAAAAACTGAACAATTTATTGGAGCCAATATAAAACCTGTTTTCTAATGGAAATGGTAATATCTCTTTTTGAATATTTTAAGGCATAGACATTCTTTGTGGTTTGTAGCTTAGGATTCTGGACTTTCAATTGAGCCCATGTTGGGAATATAGGAACCTTAAGAAAAGTTTTAGTCTTGGAGCACCTGGGTGGCAGTCAGTTAAGGATTCAACTCTTGGTTTAAGCTCAGGTTATGATTTCATGGTCCACAGGTTTGAGTCCCACTTTGGACTCTCTGTGGATTGTGTGGAGCCTGCTTACGATTTTTTCTCTCTCCCTCTCTGCCTCTCCCCTGTTCATGCACTCTCTCTCTCACTCTCTCTCTTTCTCTCTCTCTCTCTCTCCCTCCCTCAAAACAAATAAATAAGCTTAAAAAATGTTTTGGCATAGTCTGTATGTGTTTCTGTAGCCTACCCACAAGAAGTGACCTCCCACCTCAGTAAGAAAAATCAGTTTTTTTTAAATTTTTAAGAAATTTATCTTTGCTGTCTACATACCTTGAACTGGAAGTATATAAAGCAATAAATAATATAGAATATGTCTGCACCACTTGGACAAGATCTCAACAGTGAAATGTCTTTATGGAGTTCCTTTAAAATTTCCTTGAGACTGCTTGTCTTCAGCATAGATGATCTAGAAGACATGATCAGCATTTGCTCATCTATACCATTTCCCATTATAGCCAAAATAAAGGCAAAGACCTTCTTTTGGAATTTTCCTATTTCAGCTCTGAAAACTGTTATTCACTAAAACAAACTTCTCAAGTCCTTTTGACATGCAGTTTTATACAGAATGTAATCTTTTCCTGGCATCGTCTTTTTTCTCATCTTTGTAAGATTTGTCCCTAGGTATTTGGTTTAGAAAATTTGCACTGTTGTATTGAAGCCAGCTGTCTCCAAATGGTAGCAAAGACAGCACTGGACAGCTCCTGGGAAATGTTTTTTTTAGTATTCTTGAACTCTCAGAAAGAGCGCTAGCTGCCTTTACTCTTCCCTACTTCCAAAATACTCCCTGAAAAAAACTGATTGGCCATACCTGAGTCATGCCTATTTCTGGATTGAACGTGTGGTAATAGGGTACTGTGACTGAAGCTGTGTTTTCATGATGACTTCTTTGGTGGAGACACAGGACTCGGTGATTGTTAGTTCATTTAGATGGAAGACAAGCAGTTCTCATAAGGAGTTAAGGAATTCTCTTACTCGGAAAAGGGGAAATGGAGGCTGACCTGTCAAAAACATTTCTGTACTCTGTGCAGACATCCTTCAAGAGGTAAGGAGTATCATCCCATATGTGAAGACTTCCTTACTGAAACCTGTAAAATCAGTCACTTGTTCTCCTGAGATGCCCGTGGAACATGGTTAAGTAAGCAGTTATCACAGCACAGTGTCCTATTCTGTGGACTGCTCTTCCTCTCTAGGCTCTAATTCTTAAAACACACAGGCCATTTTTTAGCCATTTCTGTATGCTCAGTGCACCCTAGTTATTAGTAGAGGATAAATCCTAAAATTGTTCCTTATGTTAGAAACATGATAAGCCTGAGTTGTTCTGTCTTCTCTTGCATCAGTTCAAAAAAGCACATTCAAGAGCAATTACTTTAGCTGTGTGAAAAAAAAAAAAAATCTTTGCAGTAATGTGATTTAAACATAATGGGTTTGGCTTTAAGCAATAGATGATATGAAAAATATTTCTTTATCTTTTGTAGAATAGCTGCTGATGACACAGTCCATTATGTTGATCAATGCCTTTACTTAAAAATTTATTTGAAAATGTATCTAAAATCTGACAGAGAAAATTACTCTTCAAATTCATTGCCAACACAAAATAGGCTTCTCCTTATCATGTAGTATATTTCTTTCTGCTACATAATGAGAAATTCAGTAATATCTGCTTTCATTTTGACTACCCAGAAATAAATAGATAAAATTTAAGCTTAATTGCTTTAGCCTAATTTAGGCTATGTTTTTTTTCTGATATAATTGTTTCCTATTCGGGTTTTTTAGTTTATCATATATAAATATCACTCGGGAACTTCTTAAAATACATGTTTCCATGCCCCCCTCACTGATATATTTATACAGTCAATTAATATCTTGCATATTTTGAACATCTTATTGATTCAGAAATTAGTAAATATGTATGTTTTAATTCCTCGGTTATCCACTAAAAATATAGGAATGAAGCACATTTCCAAACAGGTACAAAGGGGGAATGATAAAGAACATGATTCATCCATTCTAAAAGAAGGCAAGAAAAGAGAGACAAAGAAATATAATCCTCCCCTGAACTAATGAAAAGAAAGGACTCTTGGTATCTGAAAAGTTTTCCCATAGTTCCTCAAAAAGTTAAAAATAGGACCCTATGATCCAGCAATAGCACTACTAGATATTTACTTGCAGAAAGCAAAAACACTAATTCAAATGGATACATGCACCCCTGTGTTTATAGTAACATTATTTACAGTTGCCAAGATAAGGAAGCAGCCCAAGTGTCCATTGATAGATGAATGGATAAAGAAGATGCAGTATTTAAGATACACACACACACAAAAGAATATCACTCAGTCATAAAAACAACAAAATCTTGCTATCTGCAATGAGATGATTAGAGCTAGATAGTATAATGGTAAGCAAAAGAAGTCAGAGAAAAAAAATACCATATCATTTCACTCATGTATGGAATTTAAGAAACAGGAAACAAAAAACAAGAAATAAAAAAGAGACACACACAAATCAAGAAACAGACTCTTAATTATAGAGAACAATCTGATGGTTACCAGGGGAGGTGATGAGGGGATGGGTGATTAGGTGATGGAGATTAAGAAGTATACCTGTGATGAGCACCCGGTGATATATGGAATTGTTGAATCACTATATTGTACACCTAAAACTAATAAAAGGCCATATATTAATTAACATAGAACCTAAAAAGCCAAAAACAACAAACAAAAGTAATATACAGAAAAGTACTATATTTTGGCAACCTGCCTGGATATTACATTTCTATAAATCAACAACTCAAAAATATAAGTTTTAAAAGCATCGTTCATAATGGCAACAAAGTCACAAAATACCTAACATTAAATTTAACGATTAAATGTAAGACTTGTATGCATAAATTTATAAAATCTTTCAGAAATAAAAGAATACTAAATAAATGAGACATCTTGTTCATGGATAGAAGACCTCTGAAGATACCAGTTTTTCTAATTTGAGGTATAGAGTCAGAGTAATGCCAGTAAAAAGCTTGTGAGCTTCTTTTACTTGGACCTTGGGACATCTTTTTCTTGGACATATCTAATAGTTTTATGGAAGATTAAAAGATCCAATAATAGACAAGATACTTCTGATGGAGGAGGAGGTGGGGAAAGGACAGAAGAAGAACAAGAAGATGAGACAAGAGAAGGAGGAACGTGCCCTGCTCTTTATCAGGACTCAGGCTGACCCAGTCAGCTTGACATTTGACGGTGATGGCTTGGCTGATCCATGGCAAACGGAGGAACAGTAAATAAAAGAAGCTTGGAAAAATGAATTTCCATTTAGAAAAAGGATATTAGACCTGAACCTCACATCATCCACAAAATTGAATCCAGATGGAGTATGAAATTAAAAGTAAAAAACAAAACTTAAACTTTTTGAGAATATATCATTGTATCTCTTTCTGATGTTGAGGTAGGAAATATTTTAAGCAGGCCACTAAAAAAAGGCAGTAATTCTGAAAGAAAATTAGATTCATTTAATTATATTAAAGTATTGTTATGAAGAAATACCAAAAATTTATGTAAAAGCAAGCTTCAAACTATAATATATTTTCAATAAATGCAATCAACAAAGGGTTAGTATCAGAAGTGAATATAGTGGAAACTCAGCATGTAGGACCCACCAGCCTCCTGTTCTGGGCAGTGCTTCAAAGCCTGGCCCAGGTCTGAAATGGGATTCTCCAGCCACTGGACTGTATCTGGCTCTGCAATCTTCATGACTTTCATTCTGGACCAGGGCTGTTTGACTCCACTACCTCAAGTTGATCCTGAGTGTCAAAAAGCATATCCATTTGATACATTTGAGGAAAATGGGAACTTGGCGTGACCAACACTTTCTAGAGTGGACCTCCTAAAGGGACTGGTAGAGGAGATGCTATACATACTTAGAAAGTAGTTTTTTGTTTTTGCTTTTGTTTTTGATGACTTTGCAAACAACCATTACACATTTAAACACTAAGATGTCTCATTTGGTGTTTTAATAACTAAACCAGGTAGTGATACAGAAGTCTGCACAATCAACAAGCAGACCTCAAATAAGCAAATCTGGTTATTTTTCCCCATCCAGTGGGTGCAAGCATTATGGGTGGAATGGGAAAAGCTGGGTGTGTTCCCATGACGGTGTACTCCTCCATGAACTGCTGTCCACATAGCTGACTAAAAGTATATCTTTCTTTGCCTTTTCTGGAAAAAGGTACCTAATGCTCATTTTTAAAGACGTTAAGAGCTAAAAAGCCAAGATTAAATCTTCATTCTATAGCTGAGTTAACTGTATGTTCCTTTCCATTCTTGCTTTTGAGGACAGTTATATTGTGCATAACAGGTCTAGGGGGTGGGGGCAGGAATTGGTGCCTTCCTATTCACCCTTAAGTTCTGATTTGTGATATCTATGAAGCATTTTGCATTTGTTATCTAATTTTTATCCCTTCTGTCAACTCTTTTATCTTTTATAATGTTCAAAAACCCATATTTTAACAGAATAAACTTAAAAAAAGAAAATATTAAGAAGAAAAATTTTGAAAGGAGAAATGAACTGGCTTAAGTTTTTCATTCATCGAATGCCTTCCCACAAAAATCATATGAAGGCTAATTGGCCAACCTCATCTTTCTCAAAAATGAGACTCATTAAAAGGTATCTTATGAATGGATATCATGCCTTTTTGAAAGCAAAATCACTTCTGAGCCCTTTGTTATCAAAAAGGATATCCAAAGCAACTTGCAGTTCTCAAACTGAAATCCATTCTTCATTTGTTCTTCATGACTGTTAAGATTTGGCCAGCAATGAATGACCTAAGAGATATGATAAGGCTTCTTCCATATATGTATATATATATATATTTATACTCACTCACACACACACACACACACACACACGTATATGTGTATGGATTTTTTTTTCTTTTTATCTAAAGTTCATTCTAGAATCAGTTGCAAAGCATTAAAGTTTGACAAAAACAAAAACAAACTAACTCCCTAGACTCTCTCCCAAAGAGAAGAAGGAACACAAAGGCCATCTCTATAAGCTGTGATGTAACACAATAAACAAGGTCAAGGAGCTGACGAGGTACTTTGTAAACTGTAAAGGGCCACAAAGATGAAGGAGATGTTTGTAGGAGATGTTTGTATTGGTAAGAAGAACCGTGCTCCTAGACTTGGCTCAGCTCCAAAGTAATTTCCATCTAAGGTCAAGTTTCACCAACTTCCTGGACCTCTGGTTTTGAATCTATCAAATGAGAATTCAGCTGGATAGAACATAGTTGATCTCTACTTGCTACCTTCAGTGGTCTTGGGCAGCCTAACAGTCTAGCTTTGTTGTCTCTGGGGAGATAGGGGAATGACAGAGAATTAACTTCTTAAGCTATGTGGTAAGCATATGGTCATAGGTATTGCTCTATTAGAAATTAGTTTCATTCATACTAAAATAACCATCCTTTACTATCCCTTAAACATGCTAAGCCAGTTTCACCATATAACTTCATTTTAATCTTTACTGACCTGCACTTTATATAGGAAGAAACCAAAGCTCAGGAACACTAAATTCACCATAAGTTACACTCATCTTCTACTCTTATTAGTTTTATTAGGAACAAGTATATATGAATATGTAGCAAAAGCTTTTGCAGTGGGTGAAAGAAAAACATATTCCATTACAGAACAAAAATTTTAACAATAGAAAACCATAAATTCTAAGTGGGGATTTATAATATTTACAATATTTGCCTTCTTAAGATCTTGTATCCTTTGGAAATTTTTAAGTGTGATAGGTGAGTGCAGGTGAGAAAATCAATAAAAACCATATTTGTTTTGGGGGCAAAAAGGCTCTAGGATTCTTACACAAAAAGTTATTTTAAAATGGGCAGAATATAATCAGCCATTTCACAGAAGAAACACATGTGAATAAGTATAGAAAAATGTGTGCATTTTCATTAGCAATCAGAAAAATGCAAATAAAAGCCACAATGTGATGCCATTTTGCACCCATTAAAATAGTATTGAAAAGTATGAACAATAATGAGGTTTGGGGAAGAGGTGACTTAACAGTCTTTCTTCTAAATTACTATTCAAGTATAAATTGATAAAATTCTTTGAAAAGTAGTTTGGTTTTCTCTTGTAAAATTCAATGTTCACATATTCTGCAACTTAGAAATTTCTCTTACACATGTATAAACCTCAAAGAAGCTCCCATATTTATCTTCCAGGAGACATGGAGAACAATGTCCAGAGCAATACTGTTTGTAAGACCAAAAACCTAGAAGTAACTCAAATGTCCGTCAGTAGAAGTTTGATGAGTAAATGAGAGTGTGTCCATACAGTAGAATATTATGCAGCAGCAAAAATTGACTATATCTTTATGCACAGTATGGATGAATTCTAGAAATTTTTACTCTGCAACAGATTTTCTGATATATTTCATCTTTTAGCATAATGAATACGATGAAATGTAAGGTCACTCAGTATTTTAAACATCTGGAATTTTAATGTGAATGTTCTTGTAGTTAACAAAACCAGAAAATGATGTGGTTGGTAATTGTGCTTATGCCTGGCTGGTAAATAGAATGTGGCACAACAAAGAATTCTTGGTAGAGCAGGAAATATCAAGGCAATATGGCATCAGCAAAATAAACCACAGTACTCAGTTGAGGAGTCAGTCTTCATCCAAAAATAAGCATTTACTTAAGGCACCTGGGTGATTCGGTCAGTTTAGTCTCCAACTCTTGATTTCGGCTCAGGTCATGATCTCACAGTTTGTGGGATCAGACTCTGCACCAACAGTGCTGGCAATTCTCTCTCCCTCTCTCTCTGACCTCCCATCCCCCCCCCCATTAAAAATTTAAAAAAAGAAAATAAGCATTTTTAAAGACTAATGTTTTATTATATAATTGTGATATATTAAGTTTTATGTTTCCTTCAAGGTATTATTTTTATTATTTATTTTTATTGAATTATAGTTGGCATATAATGTTATATTACTTTCAGGTACACAACATGGTGCTTCAACAGACTCATACATTTCTCAGTGCTTCTCAGGATAAGTAATCATATCTGTCACCATGCAGTGTTATTACAGTGTTACTGACTGTATTCCCCATACTGTACTTTTCATCCTAATGATTTATTTATTTTACAACAGGAAGTTTGTTTGTCTTAATCCTCTTCACCTGCTTATTTTAGCAAAGAATTGTGAATTAAATTAGCATATCTTTTAAACATTATTCCCAGATGGCTTTTTATACAAAAAAGAAAGAAAAGCATTGTCAACATAATTATAAGTCTTTGATCAGAATATTTTTTTTCGATTTCAGTCAGTCTTTTTATTTTTAATACCTTGTAAATGTGAATAGGAAACAGTAAAACATTCTTTTTTTGAACTAATCTTCTGTCACAGTGGTTCTCACACTTCAGCATGCATCAGAATCATCTGAAGGGCTTATGAAAACACAGATCACTGGGCCCCATCTGCGAAGTATGTGATGTAGTAGCTCTTAGGTGGGGCCCATGAATTTACATTTCTAACAAATTTCCAGGTGATGCTGAAGCTGTTGGTCTGGGGACCACAATATGAGAACCAATGTCCATCAGCTTTTGGATTTAGATACCATTTGGCTCCTTTCCTACAGTCACTGGAGCCTGAGGTCATGTGTTACATGGGAGGTCGTACAGCTTGACTTCTGCCTGATGGTGCGATCAAGCTCTCATGTCCACACTGTCATTGTGTATATAAAAATTTCACAGAAATTTCCAGTGGTCTGTAAGTCATTTCAGTTCTAAAATTTTATAAGTCCTTTCTTTTTTAGAATCACTTCCAGAAGTCAGTGAATTTACTTATCTTTTGATATTAGCTGATATATCCGTTACCAATATGTGTTCATGGAAGCTTTGTCAACATCTAATTAGCAGGGGCTCCTACCTAGGTCGCTCTCTTGGTGAAGCATCCGACTCTTGGTTTTGGATTAGGTCATGATTTCATGGTTCATGGGTTCAAGCCCTGCATCATGTTCTGCACGACAGCATGGAATCTGCTTGGGATTCTGTCTCCCTCTTCCTCTGACACTCTTCTTCTTGCTCTCTATCTCTCTCTCTCTCTCAAAAAAAAAAAAAAAAGTAAATTAAAAAAATCTAATTAGCTTGTGAAAATCTCTCTCCAAGATAAAATTCGATATTGAGATTTTTTTTAAAGTTTTGATCAACATAAGTGGTATATATTTGCAAAAATACACTTCAACATTTATTAAAGGCCAACTTTAGGGGCGCCTGGGTGGCTTAGTCGGTTGAGCGTCCGACTTTCACTTGGGTCATGATCTCGCCGTTTGTGGGTTTGAGCCCCGTGTTGGGCTCTGTGCTGACTGCCAGCTCAGAGCCTGGAGCCAATTTCAGAGTCTGTATCTCCTTCTTTCTCTGACCCTCCCCTGCTCACGCTGTCTCTCTCTCTCTCCTAGAAATAAATAAAAAATATTAAAAAAAATAAAAAATAAAGGCCAACTTTAAATTTTGAGAGGGAGCTAGGCAATACATTCTTTGTGATGTGGGAGTTCACCCTGTCTAACAATGCGTCAAATAACTTTTACTTTGATTCTGACAGAAATTCTTAATACTGAACGTAAATGCTAATGAACCCAGGTTCAAGAAGTTTTCTGGACCTCAGAGATGAGCCCCTGACTTGCAAAGGCAAATGAGCACAGTAGTACAGACAACCTGAAGAGAACAGGCTGGTGAGAACTTTTATAGCCTGGCTTCACTCCCATTTGTATTTGTTAATATAAATGAATCTGGACGCATGCCTATCTTACTGGGATAGAGTCACTCTGGAGGGAAAAAAAAAAGGTATGTAATTGAAATAATGTATTTGGGATGTTTTTACAAAGAGTTTATATTACTTCACAAACACGCTTCCGAAGCATCTATTAACATCTTTATATTTATAGATACCATCAAGAGAAGATGAACTATTGGGTCCTCACATAGGTGTGATAAATGGTTGCACACGCAGTTCTGAGAATGCAAGCTAGACCGTTAGCCATTTATTTCTGCTTTTATTGCTTGGAAGTTTCAGCCAACAACCTTTCTAATATCTTTTAGTGATTAAAAGTGTCTTCAGGGGACTAAAGATGATTTGAGGCTATAGAGTTCAGAATACTGATTCTTCTTTACCTGTATTTCATGCCTCTTCATTAATTTTGGTAATAGGTTTGATAAACTCACTGTACAGTTGACATGGAACATGTACAAGAATTATATGACTCTTACACTGCTTGCAGACACAATTTCAAAATTATTAAAATAGAAAATATTTTGTCCAATGAGTAGGAATTCCTCCAGAGGAGTGACAAAAAAAAATGTTTTAAAAAATAATGTGTGAGAAACAAATTAAATAGCAAATTTTTACTCTTTAAAAATATTTCAATTGTTTTGTTTACCAGGCACCCCAAAATATAAAAGAAAACATCATAATTCTGTGAGTTGCCTTTTGAGCTACTTGCTGGTTCAGAAAAAGATACTAGAAAAATGAAGCATGGATTTAATATATCTACATCATTTTTATCGAACAGCCCCAAATCGTTTCTTCTCAGGTGGGCAGTCTGCTATTTTTCTTCCCATTTTAGGCATGATTTAACTCAGGACCCTAGAAAAATGAAAAACGTTCTTTTGGTTCTTGGCATCATCCAGGAAACTATCAGATTTGGAGTTCATCTCCCCGTGCGTTTTAACCTAATGTCAGTTTCAACCACAGAAAGGTGTGTGTGTGTGTGCGTGCGTGCGCGTGCATCTGTGTTGTACATATGTGCTCTTCATCTTTGTGTGTATGTCTGTGCAGAAGGCCTGCCCCTTCAGTAGACTGAACCACCGCAAGGCACCATCTGTAGATGTAGCTCTAGCCATGCTCTAGCTCAGTGTGTATGGCACTTGTCACACTAATCACCCTTAAAGAGAAAATTTTGGTATCTGTTTAGCAGACAGAGTGCTCCATATTTTCCAAATAAAGTCTAGATGTCTATTAGGACCAAGGAGGGAAGAAAATTTATAAAAAGAAAGTTTCCAATTATCATTACTTCCAGTATTACCTTTTCTCTTTAACCATCCTCACTGATCATGTCCTCAGCTTGTGAGTGAGACACAGATGACTTTTCTGAGCTGGTGTGCACTACTGAGCATGAGAGCTTTCAGTCCAGCATTAGGAAATTTAATCACAGATCCCTGAAGCACATGCAGACATATATACAAATACAAATCCTGTAGAAATTAAGAGCTCCAAGCAAGGTTTTTTAAAAAGGTGGTCATGCCATTGCAAACAGGTCCCCATGTACCTGTGCATCTGTGCGGCAGGAGGTAATGTTGATTACTGACTGCCTGTACCCAAGATTTTAAAAATATCAACTTCATATATTTGTATTTAGGAATATTTGCCATGATCTGAAGGGGGAGAAAAAAAAAGAAAACCTATCTCTCCTAGAGCAGTGGCAAGGGTCATTTCTGCTCATGTGCTGTGAGTTGAGCACCTGCCGATGCTATTTCCCACAATTTATGATTGATTGATTGATTGAGTCTGCATTAACATCCTTGTCCAGTCATATCATCATCAATTTCAGAGCACTCCAGAACTTTCTTCACTGATATCATGGGGTTCTTGACTTACGGGGAGCACCCCTACAAGATCTTCCCTACTATTTGAGTTAACTTCTCATCACTACCACTAATGATATAAAAATAAGATGTACTTTCTTCATGAACCTTGATGCATAACATTTTCTTATTTCTCCAGAAAAAAATTCCTTTACTTTATTGCATGGCATTCTAGCTTTACAAAAAAAAATTTTTTACACAGGTTTTAAACTACATCATGAGTACATAATATGGTTTGAACTAAATATACTTGAATTATTTATAAGTTAGTTAGGCTCACACAGTTTGTAAAGCTTTCGACAGTCTCTTCCAAGCACTCTTTAACAGTTTTTTCTTCCTTGTTTTGGAAATCTCTTCTCATGGTACCAACCTCCAGAATTCCAATTCTTTTTATTATCCCTTTATATGTCTACCCCAAAGTGTTGACAAGCTGTATGAGTGCTGTCTAAACCCTTGAACTTTTAGAATATTAGGAAATTTGGGCTTGGCCCCTAAATCACCACCATCTGGATCTGAGATATTGTTTAAGCATTCAGTTTTGTTTAAATAATAAATAAGTTTAAAAATATTTTTTCATATGCAATTTTGGGTCACTGTTAAATCACATTCTTGTTTTGAATACAGGGTAATGATTTTTTTTCACTTACATGGGATCACCATTTTTTTACATTAAAGCTTATTTATTTATTTTGTAAGAGAGAGAGAGAGAGTATATGAGTTGAGGAGGGGCAGAGAGAGATGGAGAGAGAGAGAGAATCCCAAGCTCCATGCTGTCAGCACAGAGCCTGACACGGGGCTGTCTCTCCACTGAGCCAAAATCAACAGTCAGATACTTAACAACTGAGCCATCCAGGCATCCCCATGGGATCACTATTTTTATGCAAAACCATTTACTGCTGGGGTAAAGAGAACTTGCAAGTTACTAACCCGTTTTTGTATTTTAAGTCAGGTGAAAAAATCATAAGAGACTCTTAAATACAGAGAACAAACTGAGGGCTGATGGGGGTGGGGGAGAGGGAAAGGGGGGTGATGGGCATGGAGGAGGGCACTTGTGGGGATGAGCACTGGGTGTTATATGGAATCCAACTTGACAATAAACTATTTAAGAAAAAATTTTTTGGTATTTATTTATTACTGAGACAGAGAGAAACAGCATGAATAGGTGAAGGGCAGAGAGAAATAATACAATAAACTAGGAAAGAAAAAAAAATAAAATGAAAACCAATAAAAAACTCATTCAGAATCTTTTTCAGTTACAGTTACATTGTTAGTAATTGAGAAGGAGAGGGAGTTAAAAAAAAAAAAAGGAAAGAAAGAGAACTAAAAATCTCTTGCTCAGTAGGTTTCACTTCATAAAAGCAGAACACCTCACTCAGCATTTTCTACACTTGGGACCAGCACTAACTGCTGAGTCACGTCTCCCTCATTCTATAGAAACACAAGCTGCATCACAGGCATCAGTCAAGAGCTAATTTGATCTGACATGACTCAGCCAATGAGACCTGGGATTCTCTAAAGTAGAGAAGAGGTGACAGTTGTGAATAAATACAGAATCATTTGAGGCATGTAAGTTTTCTTAGGAGCCTCATCTCACACGGTGGATGGGCAGCATTGATACCATTACTTTTTAATTATTTCCCCCAGTAGACAGGTGTCACCTTTTAGCCTCAAATTACCCTGGATTCCATAGCCTTTCTCCTGACAGTCTTATCTTGCAGAAGTATTCATATAGTTTAATAGATTTTTTTAATGCTTCAGTTGTTTTCTTTGCCTCACTTAATCTAATCACTTATTATTTGCTAGTAATGAGCACTTGTGCTTGTAAACTCAATCCCTGTGTGCCTGTCTGCTGCTACTCGCATCTCTGTCAAAGGTTCATTTCAGTTTGCCGTTTGTGTGTGTGGTTTTTATGATGATTCATATGCTGTCCAATTACATGCTGATTATAGATTATCAGGGACCTAGGTAAGGCTCTAAGTGAATTCAATCTTTGGAAATTATGGTTTAAAATAGATGAAGTTTTCCTGCCCACAATATGAAGAAAATCACATGGCAAATGATAGACACATATCTGCACTCAGTTTTCCTACTGAAATTTGGGAGGCAGAAATACAAGAAATTAGCAGAGAACCTGTGTTATAATGACCAACATAAAATGATCTATAATTAATTTTTTTTTTAATCTGACAGCACATCCTGAGTACATTTCACTTGTCAGTTGGGGGTGCCTGGGTGGCTCAGTCAGTTAAGTGTCTTACTCTTGATTTTGGCTCAGATCATGATCTCACCATTGTGAGATGGAGCCATGCATCAGGCTCTGCACTGGGCGTAGAGCAGACTTAAGATTCTCCCTTTCCCTCTTCCCTACTACGCATGCATGTGCACACACCCTGTCTCAAAAAACAAAAAACAAAACAACACACTCACAAAAGTGTCAGTTGGATTCTATTTAATAAGATCATACAAAGAATATACTATATCAACTCTTTTCTATATAACATTCATTAGAAGCATAACCACACAACTACAAAGGAAGAGAGAAGCATAACTCAATGGGTGTAATTAAAATACTATGGATTATGGTACGTATAAAGCATAATGGGAGAGGCTAGCATCTAGAATGTTCTTGGTGAAGGTTTTAACCTAGGAGGAGGCAGCCTTTCCAGAAGAATGTTGAAGAGGCAAATATGATGACTCTTGGACATAGGAAGTGTAGCTGGAAATAACATTAATATTGATTTAAATCTGTATACTTAAAAGTCATCCAAACCCCTCCCAAGACATAGTAGTTTCCCCAGCATGTGCACGTTATTTACCGTCTAGATTTTTTTAATAGTTTATTGTCAAGTTGGTTTCCATGTAACACCCACTGCTCATCCCAACAAGTGCCCTCCTCCATGCCCAGCCCGGCCCTTCCCCTCCCCCCCATCAGCCCTCAGTTTGTTCTCAGCATTCAAGAGTCTCTCATGGTTTGCCTCCCTCCCTCTCCCCCACTATTTTTCCCCTTCTTCTCCCCCATGGTCCTCTGTTAAGTTCCTCCTAATCCTCCTATACGTGTAAACATATGGTGTCTGTCCTTCTCTGCCAGACTTATTTCATTTAGCAGAACACCATCTAGATTTTTACTGCCCAAGCAAACAATATACAACAATGTCAAAAGGGGGTTAATTACTGCCCTCAAGAAGTTCAAGAGAATATTACCTCTCTAAAAGGATCAGGATTCTTTTTAAAGAAAACACTTTAGTAAAATAAGAAGGAATTATTAGAAATTTTTTAAACATGGTAATATTAAGAATTTGTCAATACAAGTGTGGAATGGAAAGTTAAGAAAATATGATAGCACATAAAATAAAAAGAATAAGAAAGGAAATATGGGAGATAAGATAAACTCTTTTTAATCCAGAAGGTGCAATTGTTTATTACTTAATTGCTTTAGAAAGACTTAGAGGGCAAAATTGTAAAAGATGTGCTTTTGAAGATTTTAATTGGAATATCAGTTTTCAAGGTAATTTAGGGCATTTAAAATTTTTTCTACATTCCTACTGATTTTTGTTTGTTCTATCAATGACTAAAATTATTAGGGTATCCTGCTATGGTTACTGATTAGATTCCTTTTCCTTGTGCTCTGAAATTTTAGACTAATTAGATATATGCAAACTTAAATTTTTTGTATCTTTTTTATATAACTTTAATTATTATTGAAACTTACTTGTTTTCCTCTGTATTAGCTTTTTCCTCAAAGTCACTTTGCCTGATGGTAATATGGCTATATGACTTTTTTTTTCCTAATTGAGTTTTTTAAATTTTCAGAAAAGTATAGATTAACATGTAGTTGTCAAAATCCAGAGAGAGCTCATATACTCTCTTCCTTCATGTTACCCAATAATTACATCTTTCAGAACTCTACTTACAAAACTAAAGTGCAGCATTTCTACTGATAGAGACTTAGTCAAGATACAGAATAGTTATAATTCTGCCTATATGAAAGTCTTTAGGTTATTGTTTGCAAAGTATTTTTTTTCTCTTCCTTCTTATTTCAAAGTTTCCATGGGTTAATGTTTTATATATATCTCTTATAAATAGCATATAGCTGGATTATAAAGACAATATGTCTTTCTTGCTTTAACAGTTCTAATGAGATATAACTGATAAACAATATAGTGCACAGTATATACATTTAAAGTATATAGCCCTCTGAATTCAGACACACGCACACTTGTGAAATCAGTAACATGAAGATAATGAACATTTCTGATAAGGTCCAATTCTTCCTAATGAATTTTTCCTCTGGCTTGATCCTCAGACAACCACTGATCTGTTTTCTGTCACTATAAATTAGTTTGGATTTCCTAGGATTTATTTTCTTTCTTCCTCTCTCTCTCTCTCTCTCTCTCTCTTTCTTTCTTTCTTCTTTCACATTTATTTATTTTTGAGAAAGACAGATTATAAGTGGGGGAGGGGCAAAGAGAGAGGGAGACACAGAATCGGAAGCCGGCCCCAGGCTCTGAGCTGTCAGCACAGAGCCTGACATGGGGGTCGAACTCATAAACTGTGAAATCATGACCTGAGCTGAAGTTGGACGCTTAACCGACTGAGCCACCCCCAGACGCCCCTAGGATTTTCTATAAAAGAAATGATTTTATATAAAAGAAATCTTACATTATACACTTTCTTTTATCTAGCTTCTTTCCCTCAGGATAATTACTTTGAAGCTCATACAAGTTGTTGCATACAGTTGTCCCTTTGAATCTATTGTATGGATATAACACATCGTGTTTATTCACTTACCTACTGAGAAATATTTGAGTTTTTTTCTGTTTGGAGCTGTTGACAAATACAGCTGCTAGAAATATTCAGCCACAAGTTTGTCTATGTACACATGTTTCTTTTCTCTTGGAAAATAACTGGGAGTGGAATGGCTGGGTCCCGTGGTAGTTGTAAATTTAACTCCTTAAGAAACTGCCAAACCTCACTGCAAATTGGTCATGCCATCGTACATTCCACCCAGAAGTTCTGAGTGTCATTTTTTCCGCATCCTTGTCAAAACTTGGAATGGTCAGGCATTTTAATCTTAGACATTTTAATAGGTTGTTAATGGTATCACACTGTGGAGTTATTCTGCATGTCTTTAATGATTAAATTCTTTATTGATTTTTATATTAATTACTTATTGCTAATTCATATATATTCTTGGTGAACTCTCCAAGTATTTTTGCCCATTTAACTATGGGTTCCAAATTTTAAAATTGTTTTTAATGGATTTTCTTACTGAATTTTGTGAGTTTCTTGTAGAATGGATCCTTTATCAGATATTATGATGTGAAAAATACTTCCTTTTTAGTCTCTGCCTTTATTTTCATTTCTTTAAAAAACACATATTTTTAATTTTGAGATTTCATTTATCATTTATTTCTTTTATGGACTTTGCTTTTGGTGTCATAATTAGGAAAACTTTGCCAGAACCAGATCACAAAGATTCTCTGATGTTTTCTTTTAGGTTTTACATTTAGTTCTATGATCCATTTTGAATAGATTTTTATATATTATAGAAGATATGGATTGAAGTTAATTGCATATAGATACATACCCAGTAGAGCAAGTACCATATGTTAAAAGGCTATCCTTTCTCTATTGAATTTCTGTTGTACCTTTTAAGAAAATCAGTTGTCTATATAGGTGTGAGTCTATTTCTGGAAACTTCATTTAGATGCATTGATGTATTTTCTTTCTTGATCACACTGTCTAGATTACCAAAGTTTTTAGTATATCTTAAAATCAGGTAAAGGTAGCTCTTCCAACTATTTTTTTTGAAAATTATTTTTGAATAATTGTAGGGCCTTTGTATTTTTAGGTGAATTTTAGAATCAACCTGTTAAACTCTATAAAATGTCTTGCTGAAGCTTTTGTTAGGATCACATTAAACATGGATAAATTTGGAAAGAGTTTGTACTTAGCAATATTGAATTTTCTGAACTCAGAATATGGTATATTGATGTTTTGTCGTTACTAACGTAAACGTCTTGAGCATCTTTTTTCAGACTTATCTCACAGTGTTTCATACTCTTAATGTATTATAATTGATGTTATCTTTTCATTTCAGTATCTGTTTGTTGTTAAAATATATGTCTAGTTGCCTTTTTAAATATGAATCTTGTATCTTGTAATATTTACCAAATCACTGATAAGTTCCAGTACCTTTTTTTTTTAAATGTTAATTCTAATGGAAATTCTTTATAGGAATCCTGTTTGTGGCAATTCACAGGTAGAGTATAGCACTCTTGAAATAGTGGATGTCTTTAAACATGCAGATCTGAAATAGAATCAGATAGAGCAATGTAGTTAAGGTCAAATATTTCTATTAACCTAGAACATGGTATGTATAAGGTGATATGGTAGTAAGAAAGTCAGGTTAGGATCAGTTTTCAGAAGGTCTTGACTACCAACCTAAGAGGGATATGTAACAAATACACCTTTAAAAAATGAACAAATGACAAAATATCTTTTAAAAAATAAAAAAGTAGAGGCACCTGGATGGCTTCATTGATTTAGCCTCTGACTCTTGATTTTGTCTCAGGTCATGATCTCTAGAGTCGTAAGATCAAGCCCCACATTGGGCTCCAGGCTGAGCTCTGGGCTCAGAGCTGGGCTCTGAGCATGGAACCTGCTTAATATTCTCTCTTCCTTTATCTCTGTCCTGCCGCCTGCTCACATGCTCACTCGCTCTCTCTCTCTCTCACTAAAAAAAAAAAGAAAAGAAAAAGACGTAAATGTAAGCAATTGAAGTCTATGATCTGTTGAATATTGTTTTGGGCTACTGGAGATGACCATGTTGGATTAAATTATTTCTAAAATAAGTAAACAGGAAAAAAAAAAGTTACTACTCATGATCCTACTGACAGGCATGGAAATGTTTCATTTATTATTAAGGTACAGCTTCCATGACACTGATGATCTATCACAGGGATAGGGTCCACTGTGAAATAAAGTGACATATAAATAAATAAGCCATCACTCATCTGTCCTAGTCGCTTTTACTCACCTGAAGTTCTCCCCAAATAATGATTGATGGGTATTACTTTTGACGTTGCCATGTTTCTATAAAGAAATATCATGGACTTGTACATTATCATTTTCAAATTGCACTTTAGTCTCTGTCCTCTGTCTTCACCCCGCCCCCCCCATTATTACCCTCTATACAGATGGAACTATAAACTTATTGGCACATAAAAGGCAATTTGAACGTATGAAATCATGCCTCTCGAACACAATTTTTGCTCTGAGCCCATTTGCGTATGTCACATATTATGTTTGTAACACATTATTGTTTTTGTCACTGTCACAGAAGAAAAAAAGCTTAGTTTTTATTCCTTGGTCTGAAGAACTTCTAATCTTTTCCCCTCAGGAAAAACTTTCTGTCTCTGTTTTGCACTTCAGGAGTGGGTCAGAAATATAAAGTCCTTTAGAGAAGTGATTCTTTGGGTGAGAGCCAGGTGAGAGTTTGTGTACTCTCATCCTTCCAACAAGGGACTGCATCTGCAGTATCTGCTTATTGAGGTCACATTATTATCATGCTATGAAGATTGTCTTTGGCTTTTATGTAGTGGTTAGAATGGCTTTGTTCTGAAATACAAACAGCTCTTTTATTTTTTTTTATGCATTTATAAGTACCCTGCTATGTAATCACATTTCTTCTCTCTAGGCACTGCTTTGCTGCTGCTACTGGCCAGCTTTTTTTGGAGTATACACCAAGTATTATGAAAATGATTTTACGTATAGTATCTGTATTCCTTATATGTTGCTGTGTAATAAGCTTCACTAAATTATAACAGCTTAAAACAATGAAATTTATTTTGTCTCTTAATTTCTGAGCGTCAGGGATCTGGGAGCCTTTTAATTGGCTGGTTCTAGCTCAGGATCTCTCTTGTGGTTGGAATAAAGCTCTCAGTCAGTGTTGTGGTCATTCGAAAGCTGGAGGGTCTGTTTCCAAGCTCATTCACATAGCTGGGTATCTGATTTAAACCTCCAACAACTTTATTAGGTGTGTACTATTAACGTTCTCATATAAAATGAGCCTGCGGCCTAATGAGGAATTCAACTCAAGTCTAATGCCATTATATTTGGTTTTATCAACTGACTAAATTTCCTAGTGAGTAGAAAATAATTTTGGGTGTTTAACAATAATTACGTCTTTTGTTAGAGAAAACAAAATCTAAATTGACTGTAACGGGGGACCCAGGTCCTTCACACATCTGAAAAACATTATTTGGGTACTGTTGTGTTTTTAATCTTCACATTTATTCATATTATCCTTAATGCATGCATGAGGTGTTCTGGATCAAAGACAGATTTCTTAGTAAGTACTTCATGGTAAGTAATAAATGAGTTGTTCTCCCTCTGCCTTAGTCCCGAGCCCAGAGTGACAAGGCAAGAGCCAAGTCACTCATCTTACCCAAGTGGCCAAACTCATCCATGTGCAAGAAAGGAGAAAAATTACTTTTCTCTGCTTATAAAGTGGTAGGAGACAGATGTCTTTTAATGTCCTAAAAGGATCTCCTTCTTGCTCCAGCCCTTTGGTATGTAAATGAAACCTTTCCAGAAACCAGAGACTGTCTCCAGACTGACTAATTCTTTCTTGAAACACATACATCTAGAAAGATAGCAGTTCCAGTCTTCACGGCACATTGAAGGGTTAACATAGGAACCTAGTCTAGGTTGTAGCCATCAGCCTTCTTGTCAAGATAAGAGTTGTATTATCCTTTTGAGTCAGAGCAGTTTACTAGACAAATGGCGACAGATCTAAATCTCACCGTATATGAAGAGTCTCAGGGGGCTAGAGCTTTTTACTAGAATGCTGAGACAGTAAAGGCAATTTTATTTCCACACAGGGACCTTCTCACAGGCTAGGGGCCTCTCTCTTCTGAATAACTTCGTTCTTTTCCCTGTGTCTTTCTAATGAAAGCTCTTTCTGAAAGGACTTCTAGATTTGTTCTTACCTATCACTTTACATATGAGAACTAATTATTTGTCTGTGCCAGGTGCATCACTTATCATCACAGCATTCCACACGATTTTTGCACATTAGTCACCTAAGTATCTGTGTTATTAATTCATTAAGATGATTAATAATGACAGTTCTAAAGTGATTTTCACATCTATAATTTTCTGTATATATCCCACCTTGTCAGCAATAGCAACAATAATGGGGAATATTAATTTACCACTTACTAGGTGCCAGGCACTGTTCCAGGTGTGTTACACAAGTTAATTTAATGTTGCTAATTGCACAATCACCTAAGTAATGACTCATTATTATTCCTACCATGGGTAAGCTCGAAAGTGTATGTACTTGTCCAGGGTGAAGTACTGAGAAGTTACGGAGCTGAGATTCCGACCCAGGTACTTTGGCTCCATATTACAAGCACTTAACTATTGACGAATTCCCTGTGGTTCATTATTTCATGAACAGGCACTTATTTTGCACCTTCTCTAAGCTAAGCACTGTTGCAGGCACTGTGAATACATCACTAAACAAAATATTTAAAGCCCCTGCATTCATAGAACTTGTTTCCTGGTTAAGGCTAGGTGGTCAAGTAGAAAAATAAAACCAAGCAAATAAATGTATGCATGACATAATATTAGATTGGTAAGTACTGTGGGAAAAATTAAAACATTAGGAAAATTGAGTCTGAAAGGAACTACTATTTCAGAGTTGTGAGGGAAGATATTATTTTGGAATATGAATTGCTACCCAAACTGTGAATAATATGATAAATTTATTCCATCAAGAATATTTTTTTTGTTTTTTAAGTGAATTTATTTATTTTGAGAGAGAGAGAGAGCAGGGGAGGGGCAGAGAGAGAGAGTGAGAGAGGATGCCAAGCAAGCTTGGCACTATCAGCACAGAGACTGACATGGGGCTCAATCTCACAAAGCATGAGATCATGACCTGAGCCAAAATCGAGAGTTAGAGATACTTAACTGACTGAGCTACCTGGGCACCCACATCAAGAACATTTTTTAAACAAAGTGTAGAATAGAACTAATGTCAAGTTGAAAAGAAAATATCAGAGTTCATTACATAAAGTAAACATACTTTTTCATAAAATATTTCCTTACTATGTATACTTGTTTGTGTGTACTAAGTCATAAAGTCAATCATATTTCTATGTGTCATTTTTAAAAAAAGTGATTTTGTGTTGTTGTTTGATACTCTGGGGAGCCATCAAGGAAGTCCCTGGGGCTGGTGGTCAGGGACTAGGGGAAAGTGGGTGGAAATGAAATCAGAGGTGGACATGCACTAGAACACCTGCAAAGCTCTATGTGCCATGGTAGAATTTTGGGCTTTATTATAAGTGCAGTGGGAAACCATTTGAGAGTTTAAAGCAGAGTAGCCATGATCTGATTTGCATCTAGAACAGTCATTTTGGCCACTGTATTGGAATAGATTGTATGGGACCAAGGATTGAGCCAAAATAAAATGGAACACAGTTGAACAGAGTTTCACACAGTTGACAAGTAGAAACGGGATAGAGAATTTCTGATTCTTAGAAATATAATTTTAGACTAAGGACAGTAATGTAAAGATTATTTATCTAGCCTTCAGTTCTCCTATCCAAATGTTTTTCCTACAAGCCACTCTATGTTTACATCACTTTAAAAGATGAAGGTGTTCTGGGACTCCTGGATAGCTTAGTTGGTTGAGCGTACAACTCTTGATCTTGGCTCAGGTCGTGATACCAGGGATCAGGCTGTACACTGAGCATGGAGTCTGTTTAAGATTCTCTCCCTCTCCCTGTCCCTCTCTCTTTCCCTTTTCCTCTCCCCGTCCCTCTCCCTCTCCCTGTATGCTGCTCCCTGACTCATGTTCTTTCTCTTGAAGGAAGGGAAGGGAAGGGAAGGGAGGGGAGGGGAGGAGAGGGGAAGAGAGGGGAGGGGAGGAAGGAAGGAAGGAAGGAAGAAGGAAGGAAGGAAGGAAGGAAGGAAGGAAGGAAGGAAAGAGAAAGATGAAGTTGTTTTGTTTCATCTACTGAAAGGAAACCCACATAGTAATAAAGTAGTTTGCCCTGAAGGTTAGGATCATAGTTGCAAAGGGAGTAATGATACTATTCATGTACTTTTTCTTTTATCTTTAATGAGCACATGACCGCAAGAAGCACCCATTCATCTGAATGGACATGAGCGTCTATTAGACAAGGAATACTTAATGAAAGATGAAGGCATCATTCGGCTTCTAACATTTAAAGACAGAATCTTGCAAATAAATTAGTTTACTGTGACAGAATTGTTTAAAATTCCTTAATTTCTTGATTTGGTGTTTTGGAAGAAATGGTAGCCAAGCAAAGCAGAGAAAATGAAGAAGGACCACTCTTGTGGTTATGGGCAAAAAAAGAAAAAAACGAAAGAACAAAGAACATGAACTCATGTCTCAAATTCCCATAATCCAGATTTTGTTCCAAAGAGGAAGAGGTGTGTTAGATAAGTGAAGATGACTTACACACACACACACACCACACTGAACTCATCACATGCCCACACACACACCACACACACACCGGACACCATACATCCACACATACTTCACACACGTATCACATACATTCACATACTACATGCGTACACCACACACACCACACACACACATACTCCTACCACACACATGGTCTTGACGGCCCTGGGAACAAAAGGTTCTATCACAGGTGCTGCTGTTCCAGCCTGGATAACAGCCACATCAAGCAGAACAGAGAGGTTGAGTAGGGGACTTCCCATCACAAGCATTTCTGCTGTGACCCAGAAGCAGCTGAGAGTCTAGCTGTAGCACATACCGGAGTGTTGTTGAACTGGAGTGAGATGTGATGATGGTGACAGAACAGACCACTATGGGGCCATTGGAAGCCGCAGCCAGAATTCAGAAGTGTCTATGGCCCCAATGGGAACTGAGACTGAGGCTGACAAGTAATGACTATCATGCCCTGACTGAAACAGAGAGCCCAGATTAGGATTGAAGGACGATTGTCCAGCAGGAGAAGCACGTTCAAGTGAACCCTGATCCCATAAACCAGAAAGTGCAGAGGGTATCATAAGCAGGACTCAGATTCTTCCCTACCTCTCAGAAACCATCCTGTAGTGTCGGTGAAGATAATCTAAGAATTTGTATATGAAAGAGTCTGAACACTGGTATGTGTAAATGTCTTTTAAATTAATAGGTCAGACTAAGCTTGGACTAGTAATAGGTTGGGGTTAGTCCTCACTAACACGAAGGTAGTGGTTCAGGAAGAAATGACCAGAATGTTTACTGGCAAAATAAAGTGAATTTTCTCTGTATACGCAAGGTGCAGTGCAAGTTAAATATTATAAAAGCCCTACATGGTTTGTTACCATTTGTTGGATGCCTTTGATATTTTTTTATTTTTTTATTTTTTTTGAAGGGGAGAGAGAGAGAGCATGAGACAGTGAAAGGGGGAGGGACAGAGAGAGAGAGGGAGACACAGAATCCAAAGTAGGCTCCAGACTGCGAGCTGTCAGTATAGAGCCCGATGTGGGGCTTAAACTCACCAACACAAGATAATGACCTGAGCTGAAGTCAGATGCTTAACTGACTGAGCCACCCAGATGCCCCTTTTAAAATTTTTTTTACATTTATTTATTTTTGAGAGAGCGTGAGCAGGGAAGGAGCAGAGAGAGAAGGAGGCAAAGAATCTGAAGCAGGCTCCAGGCTTAAAGCTGTCAGCACACAGCCTGGTGCAGGGCTCAAAATCATGAGTTGTGAGATCATGACCTGAGCTGAAGTCAAATGCCCAATCAACTGAGCCACCCAGGCGCCCAGGATGTCTATGATATATATGCCTGCCCTAACTAATACCACACTCCATTGCCTGTTTAACAACAAAAATACAGAAGAAAGATGCCATTATAACTCAAGAGCTATAGCAATGCCTACCTGACCTCTTGGGGATACTTTAGATAAATGGATTTAGTTAGGCGTGGGGACAAGGTGCAAGAAGTTAAATAAGTACATCTTCAGACCCAGATACTCGGAAAGGTATCACATACCTACCTGGGAATGTCTGAAGCAGGAGAAGGTTTAAAAGAGTTATTTATTAGCCGCCTTGCACATCTCAGAGATACTAAGTTAAAGTAGCATGAAGGTCTGGAGGGATGGGGTGTCCTCAGGGAAACATCACAGTCATTACTGAGAGATCCAGGTCTTCATGGAAGCACGTGGTAGAAAATGGTGCTGGCATTTCCCCAAAATGGCCTTCTTGCACGAGAGTCTAAGATTGGGCCTTTCCGTCAGCAGAAAATGGAACCATCCTGAAAAACTAGATTATTTGTATCTTTAGGAAAGCAAATTTGAGCAGGCCATACAGATTTTAGAATTGCTACTTCCCTCTCCATCTCTCTGACCTAATTAGCTCCCTGTCTGCCAATTAAAAATTATTACTAGATAGATATAAAGTTTCAGTCTACAAGCAGAGATAAAAGACCTAATATGCAAACTCTAGATTTATTTAATATATAAAATCGGGAAAATTACACTGAAGTATAATTAGTAGATAGATGAATAAACATAAATGAGTATCAAATTCTGTCTCTACACGTCACGTTAGAGAGAATGAGAAAAATAAGATGATAGTGGGATTCCGATGGAGAAAAGGAGACTGTTACCAAGAAAACAAATATTTCAACTTTATTTTCTTGCCCAAGGCTATTCCCAGTTTATTTTCAGTTGAGGCAAAGCAGAAGGAAGTTGTCACAGGTCACATATTCGGACAACTCTGTTTCGTTTGATTTACTGGTTTTGTTTGTTAACAATGAATCTCATCATTCAAGGAAACTTTAATCTCAGAAAACCCGTTTCCTGAATTATCACTATATTCAAAACCAACCCTTTAACTTCTTCACTTTACCTACAACTTTTCTTAATATCAAATTTCTTGCCAAATTTTGGAGAGTCAATAAGGCATCATTTCAAATTCAAAGCATTAAACTGTAATAAAATCAGAGTATCCAGTATTCCCCATAAATATAAAAGAATGTATATGAACCAAGGGATCATGGAAGAGATGCCCATAGGTTTCGGTTTAAGCCTTCTTAAGCCTTTAAGAATAAACAAATAGAAAACCATTTGGAGAATTTACATGTTTACAGTTTTGCTAGGATGCATTGAAAGCTGGAAAAGAAACATGGAATTTTTTTGTTTTTAATATTGTGACTTTCCTTCTGTAACTAGTTTCACTTTGACCTGTTTTCTGTGGGACTGGTCTTTCCTGTCCTTTGTCACCTTTTCCCGTTCCTCTGGAATCCTATCTAGAAAAACAGGTAGAGTAAATTTGTCCTCAGTAAGAAAAATGCTATGGCTGCAAAGCAGTGACATTTAAGCAAGGGTCTTTAATTAATAAATCAAACTTTTCATACTACCCCTGTGTTAAAGGATGGTGGGCAATATTATTTTTATTACATTTACTGTCTTTTAATTCACATATTTAGTTTCATTAATATATGTTATATTCGGGGCGCCTGGGGGGCTTAGTCAGTTAAGCGTCCGACTTTCGCTTAGGTCATGATCTCGCGGTTCGTGGGTTCAGGCCCAGCGTTGGGCTCTGTGCTGACTGGCAGCTCAGAGCCTGGAGCCCATTTCGGAGTCTGTATCTCCCTCTCTCTCTGACCCTCCCCTGCTCACACTGTCTCTCTCTCTCTCTCTTAGAAATAAAAATATATATATATATATATGTTCTTTGTAATTTCAGATTTTTCTATTTATAACATGCATTTCTGGTGTAATCATAAAAACAGTTATAACATCGAATGTTAAAATAGAGAAAAATGTAATTTTTTTCAGTTTTCAAATGTTTATTGTCTGCTTATTTTTCTCCAAATTTATTTACTTATTTATAATAAAAATATTTTTTTCAGGAATAGAATTTGGTGATTCATCACTTACATATAACACCCATACTCATCCCAATCAGTGTCCTCCTTAATGCCCCTTACTCCTTCAGCCCTTACCCCCAGCCAACACCCAACCAACAACTCTCAGTTTGGTCTCTGTATTTAGGAGTTTCTCATAGTTGTCTCTCTCTCTGATTTTATATTATTTTTGATTCCCTTCCCTTTGTTCATCTGCTGTGTATCTTCCACAAATGAGTGAAATCATATGATATTTTCCTTTCTCTATTTCGCTTAGCCTAATACACTCTAGCTCCATCCATGTTGTTGGAAATGGCAAGATTTCATTCTTTTTTCATCAGAGGAATATTCCATTGAATATATTTACCACAACTTCTTTGTCCGTTCATCAGTAGATGGATATTTGGGCACTTTCCGTACTTTGGCTATTGTCGATAGTGCTCTATAAACATTGGGGTTCATGTGCCTCTCCAAATCAGCATTTTTGTATCCTTTGGATAAATACCTAGTTGTGTAATTGCTGAGTCATAGAGTAGTTCTGTTTTTAATTTTTTAAGGAATCTCCATACTGTGATTATGTGTCTGTAAGAATCTGAACCAGAACTATAACTCAAACTAATTCTTAAGGAATAAAATCATAGTACCTACCTGGCCTTGTAAATGGCTCTTCTTATCTTGCTTTCTGGAAATTTCTTTTTCTTTTTTTATTTTTTTATAGTTTACTTTTGAGACAGAAAGAGACAGAACGTGAGCAGGGGAGGGTCAGAGAGAGAGGGAGACACAGAATGTGAAGCAGTCTCCAGGCTCTGAGCTAGCTGTCAGCACAGAGCCCTATGTGGGGCTCGAACCCACAAACTGTGAGATCATGACCTGAGCCGAAGCTGCACACTCAACCGACTGAGTCACCCAGGTGCCCCATATCTGGAAATTTTTAATGGATTCCAAAAGAAAAGGGAAATTTTAAGAATCATAAGGTAGTTTTCTAACTTTTAAATAGCTAGCCTTTATTTTCCACCCAGCATATTAAAAATGACATACCTATGACCTGGTAATAAACTAAGAAAATTGTGACTCTACTCCACAGACAGACCTGAGTTTGGTCTTTAAAAATGTATGTACATATGTTGCTATTTCCCAAGGTGTTGCTGCCAGGCATTAATATTACCTAAGAACTATTAAAATGTGACTTAGCATTCTATGTAAAATGTTTCTTATGTGACCAGAATGGAACACTCTGAACCATACCATAATATTTAATAAATAGCCGACAGACCATACAGTGTAAATGAAATCATGACTAGTAATGCCTGAATGTTTTTGAATGTGAGAAGTTTTGAAAATCCTAGAAGCCTTCTGTACCTGATATATACCATATTGTGTTTCTTTTTTGTTTTCTTTTTAATTAAAAAAAATATTTTTTAGAGATAGACTGCAAGCAGGGGAGAGGGGCAGAGAGAATCTTAAGCAGGCTCTACCCTCAGCTCCACACAGAGCCCAACATGGGGCTTAATCCTACAGCCACAAGATCTTGACCTGATCTCAAATCAAGAGTCAGACACTTAACCAACTGAGCCACCCAGGTGCCCGTGTGTTTCTTTTTCTAAAATTTGCTGTGCTTATCAGTATTTATAATTGAAGATATATTTCACTTTCCATGGAAAAAAAATCTATAACACTTCCTATATGAAAGATCAGTGTACTGATATAAAGTAAAAATTCTGAAAATAAATTACTTTACCTCATATATATTCAAGGTTGTTGAAATTTCAGAGTGGTGTATAATTTTCTACAATTAAGACTAATGTACAGGATAAATAATCTAAAAAATATGCAATTAATTTTAGCCTCATACTTTAAACTTCAAAGCAGTTGTCAACCAATATATCACGTTTCAAGTATAACTCTAATCATATTTTAGCATAATTTTTAAAAAGTAACTTCTTACTTTAGAATTCCTTCACATCCACATCCATAGAATAGTTTTTATAGTGAGTTCCAGAATATTGGTGAAACTCTTCTAAATATTTTAAAGATTCTATTCGTAATGGAAATAATTTAAATCCACTTTATCAAAAAATAGTTTATAATTTTAATGCTTTTATGAATGTGAGAAGTTTAAGTAAATAGTTTGTAATCTTTAGGAATCTTACCTTCAGTATATTTAAAGCACAGAGAAAAAACTGGAATTGGTATATTGCATTTTTCCCCTTTTTAAACAGTAAACCAGTCAGCTTTTTTTTTTTATTAATACAACTAGCTCTAAAACATCAAACCTTTTTTTCTTTATTTGTATATATAAACTTTAGAGAGACTTACTAAAGAAAGTTAATAAAATAATACACTTACCGTATTTGCTGGCTATTATAAACTGTACAAAAGAAATTATATGTCAATAGGAAATATAGTTTTTTTAAGTCTTCCTGAGTAACTTGATGACTTAAGAGTGCATTTAGCAGAATGGTGGACACTTAAGAAGCTAAATGTCAAACTGCTGATGTGACTTGAATTCCACATTGTAATATAAAACCAGATACAAATGGATTTTTCACTCCTGGGGTAGCCACCTCATTCCTTTTAATCAGAAAAGTGTACTTGAGAATGGGAAATAGCTTGCTATATGACTAGCACAGAATATCATTTATTTTAAATCTAGAGTGTTTCAGCATAGGGCAAAAGGCACAGTTTTTGAAGGTTGTACTCACAATGTTAATTTAGATCTGTGTTCTTTTGTTAAACCATTCAGAATGTTTCTGACCATACCATCTACTGACACTAATTAGTGATTGTCACCCTTGTTTTAATAAAAATTGAGGGAACAGCAGATGAATTCCTCATAATTCGCAGTTAATTTATTCTGCAACTGCATTATGTTGGGTGAGTGGGGAGTTCCTAAGGGGTTATCTGTTACCTGCGTGACTTTTAAAAAATTAAGCACAAGTATATATTCTAAAACCTTGATAGTCTTCTTCAAAATATTTCCCCTTTATCTGTAAAACAACAAGGATGATGTAATAATATTAAGCTCACAGAATAAAGATTAAATGATATAATGAATGCCTGGCATAAAGACTCAGTAACTATTAGCTGGATTTTTTTCTTCTTCTCCTGTATAAGGGCACTTGAAGACATGGAAGTAGATGCTTCTAAATGTTCTACATAACCTCGTGTAGTAGATTAATAGGCATTTCATTAGTATTTTGCATTACTTAAATAATATGGGAAAGTAGTATGGAGAAAAAAAACCACCGTAAAGCAGTGTATTTTCACTGTTAGCTGTTAGTAAGATTTAATACACATTCTTTGGTTCAATTAACAGGAATGTTTAAAAAAGTAAACTGAGATATAGACTTTTTCTATTACCTCAAATTTATAACAGTAATAATTTATCAGATTAACCTTATGTTTTCCAAGTTTCTGATATCCTAAGTAGAAATATACACTTTGCCACTTTGTGTTTACAAATTGTGGATTTGTTTCTGAGAAATAAAAATGCTCCTATAGAACAAATGGCATGGCTACTTGGAGTTATGGGCTATAAATTCTACAACGAATTATTACACAGGTACATATAACTGTAGAAAGCAACCCTGATTTATTGAGGAGCATTTTGTCCTGGTGTGCCTCCACATACAGCTGAAAATTTTGCTGTTCCCGAAACCAGACATCAGTTTTCACATTTGGTTGTTAAGGCTTCTCATAAGCTTATACTTTTGAAAAAGAAACAAACAAACAGACAAAACCCAGGGAAAGCATTTTTTCCTTGATTGATTCTTCCAATATATATGTAAGCCTTGGGCTTTCTAATGGATCTGTTTCAAGCCCTGGACATCCTATCTAATGAAATATATTGATCATCTATGCATTCTTCGGGAGGCTAATTTACTAGCAAGTGGAAATATGCATGTAGAATTACTGGAGAGAATAAAAGAGGAAAAGGTATTTTTAAAAACACAGCATTTTATAAATACAGTAGTTCTTTAGAGGGCAGACTATCATTTGCAGTCCTTTATAAATGTGTAATTCATACGGAGATCAATACATTTGACACCCTAGGATGATTTTCTCCCTGTGATTAATTCTTTAAGCCTCCATTTTACCCAGATAACTTTCCATTAAATGTGCTTTAGCCCCAACACAGAACATTTTCTGCTACTCAGTTATCACTTGGAGACCCATTGGCATCTAGGCACATATCCCAGGTTACCCCTCAATACCCAGACAAACCACTTTTGTATGGCTCTCTACAAATCCTTATTCAAACCAGTCTTCAACTCCCCATCTTCCAAAGTCTTCTGTCTTACTGCAACCGAGGATGTATCCATACGTAATTCTGCAATATATCAACTTCCCCTAAAGACACATTGATTATCTTGCGCTAACTGTAACCAGAGTATTCCCTGAGAACTTAACTTCCTTTTCACCTTTTTCAGGTGAAGCTTGCTTTCCTTCATACTTAAAGATTTTAAGCATGAGGTAGTTGTACACTTTAGTTTGCTTGTTGTTTTTAAACCATTTCTCCTCCTACACGCTTCAAAAACATCTTTCAGTTGAAACCTATTGGAAAAGTCTTTTCCACCAGCTACTACTACTCCTGGCTATTCTGTGCTGAACTCCAGCTCACTATCTTCAGTCAGTAATGACTTTAGAATCTGGCTTATTCTTTCTTTTTATCCCGTAACTTTTCCCCTCTGATTGAACCCAGGAATCTGTTTTCTACATTCCTATATCATATGAGTGACTAAAGTAGAGAAAATTACAGAAACCTGTTAACTGGTTTCACTATAGATTTATTTCTTATTTGTTTTTTTTAATAGTTTATTGTCAACTTCATTTCCATATAACACCCAGTGCTCATCCCAACAAGTGCCCTCCTCCATGCCCATCACCCCCCCTTCCCCATCTCTATGAGCCCTCAGTCTGTTCTCACCATTCAAGAGTCTCTCATGGTTTGCCTCCCTCCCTCTCCCCAACTAGTTGTCCCCTTATTCTTGCCCATGGTCCTTTGTTAAGCTCCTCCTAATCCACCTATATGTGCAAACATATGGTATCTGTCCTTTCCTGCCTGACTTATTTTGCTCAGCATAACACCCTCAAGGTCCATCCACATTGCTACACATGGCCAGACTTCATTCTTTCTCATTGCCGTGTAGTATTCCATTGTATAGATGAACCACATCTTCTTGATCCANTTTTTTCAAAAAAAACCTCTTGGTTTCGTTGATCTGTTCAACTGTTATTTTGGTTTCTATATTGTTTTTTTCTGCTGTTAGTGGAGTATTAAAGTCCCCTGCTTTAGCACATTCTTATCCATAAGATTGTTTCTGTTTGTGATTAATGTTTTTTGTATTTAGGTGCTCCCGCATTCAGTGTGTAGACATTTATAATTGTTAGCTCTTCCTGATGGATAGACCCTGTAATGATTATATAATGCCCTTCTTCATCCCTTGTTACTGCCTTTACTTTAAAGTCCAGTTTGTCTGGTATAAGTATAGCTACTCCAGCTTTCTTTTGATTTCCAGTAGCATGATATATATTCCTCCATCCCTTTACTTTCAATCTGAAGGTGTCCTCTGGTCTAAAATGAGTTTCTTGTAGATAGCAAATAGATGGATTTTGTTTTTTTATCCATTCTGCTACCCTGTGTCTTTTGATTGGGGCACTTAGCCCATTTACATTCAGTATTATTATTGAAACATATGGGTTTAGAGTCATTGTGTTCTTTGTAGGACTCAAGCTTGTGGTGGTGTCTCTGGTACCTTGCGTTCCTTGCAACATTTCCCTCATGGTGTTCCCCTCAGGATTTCTTGTAGGGCTGGTTTAGTGGTGATGAATTCTTTCAATTTTTGTTTATTTGGAAAGACTTTATCTCTCCTTCTATTCTGAATGGGAGGCTTGCTGGATAGAGGATTCTTGGCTGCATATTTTTTCTGTTTATCACATTGAAGATTTCCTGGCATTCCTTTCTGGCCTGCCAGAAAGTTTCAGTAGATAGGTCTGTCACCACTCTGATAGGTCTCCCTTTGTATGTTAGGGTCCTTTTATCCCTAGCTGCTTTCAGGATCCTCTCTTTGTCCTTATATTTTGCCAGTTTCACTATGATATGTCGTGCAGAAATTATTTCAAGTTACGTCTGAGGGGACTTCTCCGTACTTCTTGGATTTCAATGTCTGTTTCTTTCCCCAGATTGGGGAAGTTCTCTGCTATAATTTGTTCAAGGACTCCTTCAGTGCCTTTCCCTCTCTCTTCCTCTTCTGGAATTCCTATGATATGGATATTGTTCCGTTTGATTGTATCACTCAGCTCTCAAACTCTCCTTTTGTGTTTCTGGATCAGTTTATCTCTCTTTTTCTCAGCTTTCTCTTTTCTATAATTGTGTCTTCTAATTCACCTATTCTCCTCTCTCCCTTTTCAGTCCATGCATTGGATGCCTCCATTTTATTATGCATCTCAATTATAGCATTTTTTAATTCATCACAACTATTATTAAGCTCCATAGTCTTTGTAGCAAGAGTCTCTGATGTCTTCCATGCCTTTTTCAAGCCCAGTGATTAATTTTATGACTATTGTTCTAAATTCTTGTTCAGTTATGTTGCTTATATCTGTTTTGCGCAGTTCTTTAGCTGTTAATTTCTTCCTAGAATTTCTTTGGAGGAAAGCTCTGTTTCATCATTTTGGCTAGCTTTCTGTCTCTCATTAGTTTTAAAAGTTTGTTATGCACTCTGCACCTGCAAGTACTGCTGTTTTAAAGAAGGCTCTTTGTCCAGGGCCTGTCTGTTCAGGAAGTGTTCTTTGAATGGTGTCTCTTGGTCTCTCTTGTTGAGACTTAGGTTATTTTATTTCCCTACTCGTAATGGTACTTGGGACTCTCCACCATGTGTACTTTGGCTTGTTTCTTGAGGTAGCCCTTTACAGACTGTTCTCAATGGATTTTCCTTCTTTGCTGAGCTTCAAAGCTTCCAAGATCTTGGCAGCTGGGAAGTGAAAGGCAGAGGGAGGGAGCACGGGGCAGAAGCAGTGCTTGGGCGTGTGCGCACTGTGGTGGCCACCTGAGGGATCCGGGAACTCACTAAAGATTTTTGAACACAAATGATCATTTGTCACTAGTAATTAATCCCTTTATATTTTCTCTACTCAGGTTTCTAAGACTCCCTCCTCACTCAATCTAGTTAGTAACTTCATTTCAGTAATCTAAAATTAATAGAAAATATCAAATGGGATTTCCCTCATCTTCTGGACAACAGATTTATTACCATCCTTTCTGCATCTGTACCGACATTCTCTGTCTCACTTGTTAATCATAACAAATGTAGTTTGAAACCCATCCATTCTCTTCTTAAGAATCTGTTTTCCCAGGTTGTCCCTTGCACATCATAAATTGCTCAGCTTTGTTATGACATTCTCAATAGATAGCTCTCATGCCTTTGTTTCAGCTATGGATTATTTTTTCTGCCTCTTTTTCATAAAGAGTCTCTGATCTCTTTCTTAAAAGAAGAGTCTATGGTCACTTTCTCCAAATGTTTCCCTCCATTTTATCTCAAGCCATTCCAAATGGATCTTCACTTCCTTCATTCCAGCCTAACATATGGTGTATACTAGACAATAATTCATGTCACTTGGGGGAAAATGTGAAGTCTGGTGTTGGAATATTCTGTAAATGTTTGTTAGGTTTAATTTTTCTGTAATGTTGTTCAAGCTCTGTTTCCTGTTAATCTTCTACCTGGCAGTTCTATCCTTTACTAAAAGTAGGGGGTTGAAGTCTCTTATTTTTGTAGAAAAGGTTACAAATTTTTTTTCAATGTTTGTTTCATATATTTAGGGGCTTTAAAGTTTAATGTATGTATATTAGTATAGTGATTTTTTGCTCTCTTTTGACTACATTTTGCTTGGAATATCCATTTCCATTCTTTCACTTGCACCCTATTATGTGCTTAAGTCTAAAATAAGTGTCTTGGGAAGTCTGGGTTGCTCAGTCAGCTAATTATCTGACCCTTGATTTTAGCTCAGGTCATGATGTCACAGTTCATGCTTGGGATTCTCTCTCTGTCCTCCCCCAGTCCTGTTCTCTTTCTCTCTCTCCCCCTCCCTACTCCCTCTCCCTCCTTCTCTCTCTCCTTTTCTATCTCTTCCTTATAAAGTAATTTTTAAAAATTAATTAATTAATTAAAATGAGTGTCTATGGGCAGCATATAGTTAGATCCTGTTTCATTTTGTTTTTAATCCAATTTACCAATATATATCCTTTAATTGGGGAGTTTAATTCCATTTATATTTAAAGCTATTACTGGTAGGGAATAACTTACTATTACCAATATTATTTAGTTTCTTTATGTCCTTTGTTTCTTGGTCCTTCATTTACTCCATTATTGTCTTCCTTTGTATTTAGCTGATTTTTCATAGTGACATGCTTGGGTTCCATATTATTTCCTTTTGTGTGTATTCCATAGACATTTTCTTTCTGGTTACCATGGGGATTACATATAATATGCTAAAGTTATAAGAATCTCTTTTAAACTGACACAAAGTTAACGTCAACCACATACAAAAGCTATACTCCTAGATAGCTCTGCCCCTTCTTTCTGTTATTGATATGCATACACAGATTTATTTATTGTGTACCTATTAACATAGATATATAATTATTTTTATGTGTTAGTCTTTTAAATTCTTAGAAGAATGAAAAGTGGAATTAGAAACCAAATTAGAATAATACTGATTTTTATATTTTTCCATTTATTTACCTTCACTGGAGAACTTTTTATTTTTCTATGACTTTTAGTTACTGTTTAACATTCTTTTGTTGTAACAGAGAAGAATCCTTTTATTATTTCATACAGTACAGGCCTACTGGTAATGAACTCCCTCAGCTTTTGTTTATCTAGGAAAATCTTAATTTCTTTTTTTACTTTTGATGGACAGTTTTGCCCAATATTCAGTATTCTCAGTTGATGGGATTTTTTTTTTCTTTCAGCACTTTAAATTTATTATCCTCCTGCCTCTCCTCTGCAAGGTTTCTGCATAGAAATCTGCTGATACACTTATTGAGGACCCCTTGTATGTGATGAGTTGCTTTTCTCTTACTGTCTTGAAGAGTTTCTCTTTGTTTTTGTTTTTTGACAATTAGATTATAATGAGTCTCAGTATTGGTCTCTGTGGTTTTATCCTACTTGGACTTCATTGTACTTGTTGATTTATAGATTCATGTATTCCCTCAAATTATGGAAATTGATAATTATTTCTTCAAACAATTTCTCTTCATCTTTGTTTCTTTCCACTCCCTCTCAAATTCTCACAATGCCTATGTTTGTATACTTTATGGTATACCACTGGCCTGTTAGGTGCTGCTCATTTTTCTTCATTCATTTTTCTCCCTGTGTCTCAGACTGGATAATCTCAATTGACCTGCTCTCAAATTCACTGACTGTTTCTTCTTTCTGATGAAATTTACTGTTGAGGCTTTCTAGTAAATTTTCACTTCACTTTTCATTTATCACTCTTTTCAACTTCAGAATTTCTATTTGAGTCTTTTAAAAAAAAATTTCCATCACTTTGTTGTTATTCTCTGTTTATTGAGACTTTAATTCTATGCTTTCCTTTATTTGTTTAGAAATGCATTCCTTTAGCTCTTTGAACATACTTAAAATTAGTAATATAAGGTGTTCATGTAACAAGTCCCAAGCTTGGATTTCTTCAGGGACATTTTCTATGGGTTCTTTTATTTTTTTCTCTGTGTAGAGACTATATTTTCTTGTTTCGGGGCATGCCTCATAAATTTTTGTTGAACAGTGTACATTTTCAATATTATAATGTGGTATCTCTAAAAATATGATTCCCTCCCTCCCCTTTTGTTTGTTGTTGCTTCTTATTGTAGTTGTAGTTATTTATTTAGTGACTTTTCTGAGACAATTTTGTAAAATCTGTGTTCTTTGGTGTGCATGTGGCCACCAAAGTCTATTCTGCTTACTACTCAGTGAATGATTTCACAGAAATTTCCTTAAAATGCCTGGTTTCAAAGAATCTAGTCCCTGTGGGGTTATTCTTTGTATTTTTGGGAAAAATCTTTAGCACTCAACTAGGCTTTTGACACCTCTGTCTCAAAGTCAGGAATACTGAGAACCTTGGACCTTCTCAGTTCTTGCCTGAGCGTGCACACAACTTGGGCATATGTGTGGTCTAGATTTTCAGGTATACGCCAGTGCTTCCCAAAGCCCTTATTTCCCAAAGCAGCACATTCCCTGGCCTTTCCTCTGATCATTTTTGGTTAGTCTGTTGCTCGCCCCAGTTGTAATCCATTGCCTCAGGCAGCAGTGACTAAAACATTTGCCTGTAAATTTTTTTTTTGCCAAATGTCCATTGTAGAGGCTTTAGCATTAGATGAATTCTGAATTATGTAACGTGAAAACAAGCCCGTTGAGCTAGTCTTCCAGGGACTTAGCAGATAAATTAAAATAAAAAATGAAAATTATTTTCAAATGAGATCTGTTTTGTTCTCTCTGGAAGTGAAAATGTCGGCTGTTATTTTTAAGTCAATGGGGGATGATACTAGGCAGCAGGGGATGGTGGGCAGCAGGGGATGACGATAGGCTGAAGTGAAATTCCACAAAGCTCAGTTTTCCTATTTAGATTCAGCCCTTTTTCTTAAGTAAGTACTCCTCACGTTGCTACAAGCTTTTGGTTAGTTTTCAGAGTTCTGAAATTTTTTGAGTTTTTTTTTTTTTAATTTCTTCTGTGGAAGGGTAGGTTTTTGGTGTTCTGTGACATTTTTGCTCACATCCAAGAATTTTTTTAAATTTGTTTATTTTGGAAGACTTGGGTGGGCGTTCAACTCTTGATTTCGGATCAGGTCATGATCTCTTCATGAGACTGAGCCCAGTGTCGGGCTCTGCACTGACATTGTGGAGCCTGCTTGAGTCTCTGTCTCTCTCTGTCTCTCTGTCTCTCTCTCTCTGCCCCTCCTCTGCTCTCTCACACTCTTTCTCTCTCAAAATAAATCAATAAACCTTAGAAAAATAAAATTTATTTTTATTAAACTATAATTGACATATAAAATTATGTTAGTTTCAGGTGAATAACATAATGATTTGATATTTGTATATACACTGCATTGTGAACTAGTGACCACACTAAGTCCAGTAAGTCTAGTTAACATTTGTCACCATACATAGTTACAAAACTTCTTTTTCTTGTGATGAGGACTTTAAAGATCTGCTGTCTTAGTTACTTTCACCTGTAGTGTATAGAATGTTATTAACGGCGAAAGCCATCATGCAGTACGTTACATCCCCATGACCTTACTTTATAATTAGGAGTTTTTAATCTTTTAGCCCTCCATCCCCATTTTAGTAATCCTCTGCCATTCACCTTGGCAACTACCAATCTGCTATCTGTATCTATGAGCTTCATTTTTTGGTTTTGTTTTTGTTTTGTATTCTGCACATAAGCTGTCATATAATATTTGTCTTTCTCTGTCTGACTTCTTTCACTTAGCTTAACACTCTTCAGGCCCATCTGTGTTGTCACAAATGGCAAGATTTCCTTCTTTTTTATAACTAAATAATAATCCTTTATGTATATACTGCCACTTTATCCATTTTTCTGCCAGTGAACAAACATTTAGGTTATTTCCATATCTCGGTTATTTTCAGTGAATGTGGGGGTGCATAAATCTTCTCAAATTAGTGCTTTTTTTCAGTTCAGTACCTGGAAATGGGATTGCCAGATCATATAATCGTTCCTTTTTTTTTATTTTGTGGAGACTCCATATTGTTTTTCATAATGACTGTACCAATTTACATTTCCAAAAACAGTACACAGGGTTTCCTTCTCCTCAATCTCACCAACACTTGTTATCTCTTATTTTTTTTGAAAATAACGTTTTCAATTATCTTTTTAAATAGCAATATGGTATTTCTCATTGTAGTTTTGATTTGCATTTTCCCTAATGATGAGTAATGTAGAGAATCTTTTCATGTGCTTAATGGTCATCTGTATGTCTTCTTTGGAAAAATGTCAATTTAAATGTTTTGCCCATTTTTTAATAGGATTATTTGGGGTTTTTCTTTTTTGCTATTGAGTTACATAAATTCAGCATTTGGATATTAATCCTTTATCAGATATATGATTTGCAGATGTTTTCTCCCATCCAGTAGGTTGTCTTTTCATTCATTGATGGTATCCTTTGCTGTGCAGAAGCTTGTCTTTAATTTAAAAATTTTTTTTAAATGTTTGTTTATTTTTGAGAGAGACACACAGAGTGTGAGTGGGGTAGGGGGAGAGAGCAAGGGAGACACAAGGCTTGAACTCACAAACTGTAAGATCACATCCTGAGCTGAAGTCAGATGCTTAACCAACTCAACCACCCCGGCGCCCCTGTGGGTTTTTAATTTGATGTAGTCCCATCTGCTTATTTTCGCTTTTGTTGTCTTTGCTTCTGGTGTCATATCTAAAATTGTTTGCTTTAAAATATACAGATGTGTTTTCTTTTATAGATAATTTAAGTCTTGGAAATAGAATAATTTAACTTTTAAAAATAACTTTATTGACGTATAATTTACATATCATAAAATTCATCTATTTTAAGTATGCAATTCAATGTACATTCATACAGTTGTACAATCATCATAACAATCTAATCACAGGACATCTTTACCTCCTGTAAAAGAAACCATTGGCTATTGCTCCTCATTTTCACCCATCCACCTCTAAGCAGTCACTAATCAACTTTTTGCCCCTATTGATTTGCCTTTTCTGGACATTTCATATCAGTGGAATCATACAGTTTTAATCTTTTGTAATCTTCTTCACTTAACATGTGTTCAGGGTTCATTCATTTTTAGCGTATATCAGTACTGCATTCATTTTTATTGCTAAATAATATTCACTTATCAGTATGTAAACTGAAGTCCATTAGGCTTTTTTCCACCTTTTAGCTATTATGACTAATGATTCTATGAATGTTCATGTACAGGTTTTTGCATGGACACATGTTTACATTTCTCTTTGATATATATTCAGAAGTAGAATTTCTGGGTTATATAATAACTCTGTGTTTAATTTTTTGAGGAATATCCAAACTATTTTCCACAAAAGCTATAACATCTTACATTTCCACCAGCAATTTTGATGATTCCAGTTGCTCCAGATCCTTCCTAACACTTGTTGCTTGTCATTTTGATTATTGCCTTCTTAGTGGATGTGAAGTATCACCCTGTAGTTTTGACTTAAATTTCTTAATGGCAAATATACTGAGCATCTTTTCATATACTTATTGACCACTTGTATATCTTTTTTGGAGAAATGTTTATTAAAATTGTTGGACCGTTAAACATATTTTTGGTCTTTTTACTACTGAATTGTAAGGGTCCTTTATATATTCTGTTAATAAGTCCCTTACCAGATACATGATTTGCAAATATTTTCTCTCATACTCTGGGTTGACTTTTCACTTTCTTGACAATAGTTTTGAGTAGAAGTATTTTATAGTTTCAAGAATGAAACAATCAGTGTGTTGGCCAGTAAACATTCCAAAATATACTGCAGTAAAACAGAAAAATATCTGTATGCCAATCTCACTGTTACGAAGTTACAGAATAGCTAAGTATAGAAGATTGCTTCATGTGTATGCTAAACTAGAGAATGTCTGGATGTTGACACAGGACATGAGCCTCCTATTTGTCTTATATTTCACTGGGCTTCCTAGTAGAAACAGAAAAGACTTTGGAACTGGTGATAGTTTTTTTTCACTTAAAGGAATGGAAACTCTTGAACAAATATAAAAGGGGAAAGAGGGTGCTTCTAACCTTGGAGGAATTCCCTGTGCAGATGTTCAATTGAACATGAGGCAGGTAGACAAAGAACACAGTATGCCTAGTGCATCATAAGTGCTCACTAAAAGACAGCTGAGTGAATGAATGAGTCAATAAGAGTGTGTGATTTAGATTCCTTAGGGTCCTAAGTTTCTACTTGTTGCAACTTCATGACCTTGGTTGTACCTATGTAAGATTAATGTGGGCTTGGGAAACAAAAGGTGTTTGGGTCCAGGCAACCTGAAGTATCCTAAACAAGTAAATTGGCTCAGCAACTACATAGAACAAAAACTTTATTTTCTGAAAATTTTTTCTGGGAACTTAAAATTTCTGGCCTTTTATAAAATCTAGTAGTAGCAGTTGAGGTACTTGGTAGCTAATGCATGTTAATAGACTTCCTTGATGCTCACTTTCCAGAAATGGTGAAATTCTGGGTATCCTAGGGCAGGATGTCTAAAGCAGATATAAATGGTGTGAGTTCTCATAACCAGTTTGATGACAAACTGGTGATATCCTGTGGTGTATTTGGGATGACAAAGACTGAGATTATGAGATTTAGAGGGATCAAATAAGTGTTTTAAATGTATAATCTTAAACATGATACTTTCAGTGAAACAAAACCTCCACTGGTAATAAGTGAATAAGGAAAATGGACCTAGTATCTTACATTCATTCCTTAAATTTTTAATAGTCTGTACCATATGCCCTTTGGGAACATAATATTTGGGGCACGTCATCTCCTAAAGATCTGTTATTAAAATATGTGTTACTGTTGGGTTTTTTAATGAACTGTTGATGTGCTTAAGTTACTGAAACATTGAAACACTGACATTACAATGTAAAGGATGATTGTCTTCCAGGGAAGATTGTCTTCCAGGGGCTTGACTTTGTTCTGAAACTGATGTGAACAAAATGAGTAACATTTCCCTTTGTTTAAAATTATTTCTCATAAAGTTTCCTAAAACACTGTGGTTGCATTCTACATAGGTCATGTTTCGATTGATTTCCTGGTCATAGACCCAGCTATTCTTAAGTGTGCAATTTGATCATTAGCCTTCTAACCAGCTGATGGCACTCTTGAGCATGTCTGATGCAGAATGAAAGGATTCTAGCTCATTAGTTCTCCATAAGAGCTTTGCCCTGTAAATACCTTGAGACAGAAAGACATGAGGCCATGGCTAAGATAAAAATTGAGAAAGTAATGGATCTTTTGGACAAATTAATGCTGCCGTGCCAGTGGACTGATTCTGGTTTTCCCCAACTCCAATAGATCCTGAAGCACAGTTTCAGGAATGTATTTTTGTTTTACTCAACCAGAACCATTGAAATGTCAGGCCAGTTAAATGTCACCTGACTAATTTGCCAGGATGTGGCTGTGAAATTCTTTGAAACTGAATCAGATCAAGAATTATTGAATTGAACGGTACTGTGTATGTTAGGGTGTTTAAAATGTTATTTACTGAAATAGTTTTTCCATTATGTATAATTTGTTATTATAATAAGGTCCCAATTTATCACATTATGTTTAGTCTCCTTTTTTGTGTGGGGATAATTGTAATATTGCTGGAAAGAGACAATGTCAGCTAAGAAAAGCATTTTCCCTCCTCAGTTTTTATAAATGTTTATGGTCAAAACAAACATTAAAAACACATAGTAGTATAGTTCTTACTATATGAAAACACATCTTATTATTAGCTTAGTAGATTAATTGAGCTAATATTAAAAGCACATAACACTGATATAAATACTAGTGCTATTATAGATATGCTACATATGGTATTATTATAGATATACTATTATAGACTATTCTCTTACTAAGGATCTTTATCCTCTCCAGTAATGTAGAGATAAAATATATTGTTACATATAAAAAGACAGAATGGTACCAGAAGAGTTTCAGGGTTAATTTTGCCTTACAATAATGTTTTATTTTTCCATTTTCAAATCAAAGATTACATACAGCCAAATGCTCAGATCTTAAGTGCACTGTTCAGTCTATTTTGATGAATCCACGTCAATAAATAGAACATTTTCATCATTTTAGAAACTAACTCCCTCTCTCCCTTTCCCAGCCAATCTCCCAGGATTATCCATTGATCTCATTTTTAGCTCTATACATTATTAGTTTTGCTTATTTTCTGAGCTGTCAGCACAGAGCCCAATGCAGTGCTCAAACCCACGATTTGTAAGATCATGACCTGAGCCACAGTTGGAGGCTTAAGCAACTGAGCCACCCAAGCACCCTGTTGCTGATTTTTAAATTGGCTTGTTTGTCTTTCTAATTAGGTGATGCAGGCATCCTTTAATATTTTGCATATAATTCTTTTCCCAATTTTATGTGTCATGAATATTTTCTTCCAGTCTGTGGTTTTTAAATGTTATTTCTTGTTGAGGTACTTGTGTGGCTCAGTCAGTTGAGCATTGACTCTTGGTTTCAGCTTAGGTCATAATCCCAGGGTCAGGGGATGGAGCCTTGCATAGGGCTCCACTCCAAGCATGGAGCCTGCTTAAGATTCTCTCTCTCTCTCTCTCTCTCTCTCTCTCTCTCTTTCTGCTTCTCCCTCTCTCTCTCTCCCTTTCTTTCCCCCACTCGTTCCTTGTCTCTCTAAAAAATGAAAATTTAAAAATGTATTAAAAATAAATCTACTTCTTAAAGAGCAAAAGTTTTTAGGTTTTACCTATAGTTTTGATGAATTTTAAAAGTCTATTACCGGGGCGCCTGGGTGGCTCAGTTGGTTGAGTGTCTGACTTCCGCTCAGGTCATGATCTCACAGTTTCTGGGTTCGAGCCCCATGTCGGGCTCCGTGTTGACTGCCAGCTCAGAGCCTGGAGCCTGCTTCTGATTCTGTGTCTCCTTCTCTCTCTGCCTCGCCCCCGCTTATGCTCTGTTTCTCTCTGTCTCAATAATAAATAAACATAAAAAAAATTAAAAAAATAAATAAAAGTCTATTACCTTTTCTATGGTTTTTACTATGTCCTTGTCAAGAAATCTTTGCTTACCCCCAAGGTTACAAAATTTTCCTCCAGTATTTCCTTCTAACAGCTTTATTCTTTTTGTTGTTACATATGAATGTTAACCATTTTTATTTAATTTTGATTATAGTGTGAGGTAGGTATCCAAAGTTTTTTTTCTATCCCAAATGGATATTCAGTTTTCCCACATGGCTTATTGAAAAGATTTACCTTTTCTCTGTTAATTTACTTTAGCGCTTGTTTCTAAGATCAAGGATATATTTATGAAATATCTTTGCAGTTCTGTTGATCTCTTGATCTCTTCTTTTGCCAACACCCTACACTTTTGGTAACTGTAGCTTTATAATAAGTCTTAAAGTTAGGCTGTAGAATTCCTACATCTTTGTTTTCTTAACACTCCTTCAGGTATTTTTCCTTTTTAAAAATTTTTTCCAGCTTTATTGAGGTATAATTGATAAAACTGTAATATATTTAAATTCTCCCTCATGATAATTTGATATACATAAACTGTAGAAAAGGATTCACCCCGACTAGTTAATTAACACTTATGGTTTGATTGATTGATGAAATCATGTAAGTTACACTGTCTTAGCAAATTTCAGTTATATAAAACAGTGTTATCAACTGTAGTTACCATGTTTTATATTAGATTCTCAAAACATATCCTTCTTACAACTAAAATTTGCCATCTTTTATCGCTTTTGCCTCATTTCAGCAAAAGAGATCATGTAGTATTTGTCTTTCTCTTTCTAGTTTAATTTGCTTAGCATAATGTCCTCCAGGGTGGAATTATCTTTTGATAATAATGGATATGAAGTAGTATCTCCTTTTGGCTTTGATTTCCCTGTTAATCAGTGATGTTGAACACCTTTTCTTATACCTGTTGGTTATTTGTATGCCTTTGCAAAAATGTTTATTCAGTTCCTCTGCCCATTTTGTAATCAGATTTTTTTTTGGTATTAAGTTTTATCATTTCTTTCTATATTTTACATATTAAACTCTTAATAGATAAATGGTTTGCAAATATTTTCTTCCATTCCATTAGTTGCCTTTTGACTTGGATGAAGATTTCCTTTGCTGTGCAGAAGCTTTTGAGTTTAATGTAATTCCATTTGTCTATTTTTGCTTTTGTTATCTTTGCTTTTGGTGTCAAATAATGTTTTAGCTATTTTTCACCCTTTGCCTTTACAAATAAATTTTCAAGTTGACTTACCAGTTAAAAATGTTCATAACATTGAGTCTTCTGCTTCCTGTACATAGTATTTATTCATTTATTTAAGTTTTCTCTAATTTCTGTCAGGAATGTTTTATAGATAACCATGCAGGAATCTTATACATCATTTCTCAGTATTTTTAAATATTTCTGAATTTAGGAGTTTAAAATATTTGATGTTTTGATACTATAATAAAAAGTTTAAAATTTCATTTTCAAATGAATGTTTGGTTGGCTTGCTTTATTTATTTATTTGTTTATTTATTTATTTTTTAATAGTGACTTTATGTTCTGCCACATTGCTAAATTTGATAATTACTCTCCTTACTATTCTGATAACTTCCACAGGATTTTCTTCGTACGTAATCATATCATCTGAAAATAATGAATATTTTTCATCTTTCTAATCTCTATGACTGTTTCTTTTTCTGACTTATTACACTTATTGGGACATCTAGTTCAATACTGAATTCAGGAATGGTAGGGACAAAGATTATATCTTGTTTTTGATGCTAAAGAGAAGTGATTGGGAGGGAGGCAAACCATGAGAGACTCTTGAATGCTGAGAACAAACTGAGAGCTGATGGGGGTGGGGGGGAGGGGGGGTGATGGACATGGAGGAGGACACTTGTGGGGATGAGCACTGGGTGTTATATGGAAACCAACTTGACAACAAACTATTAAATAAAAGTGATTATTTCACTGTTAAGTGTTATATTATCTCTAGATTTTACATAGATGCCTCTTTTGAAGTTGAGAAAGTTTTCTTCTATCCCAGTTCTGAGAGCTTCTGTTATAAATTAATGTTGTACTTGTCAAATGCTTTTTTCTGCAATTAATGAAATGATTATATATATATTTTTCCCTTAATGTGTTGATACAGTGGTAGTGAATTACATTAATTGATTTTTATATTTTTTAATGTTTATTTATTTATTTATTTATTTTTTTGAGAGAGACAGAGCATGCATGGGGGAGGGAAAGAGAGAGAGGGAGACACAGAACTTGAAGCAGGCTCCAGTCTCTGAGCTGTTTGCACAGAGCCCGATGCTGGGCTTGCAGCCATGAACTGCGAGATCACAAAGCCAAAGCCGACGCTCAACCAACTGAGCCACTCAGGGACCCCTGATTTTGATATGTTAAATCACAGTTTTATTCCTAGGAAAACCACAAATTGATCATGTTTTTTATACAATGCTGACTTTAGTAACATTTTGTTAAGTAATTTTTCATTAGTGTTCATGAGGGAGATTTGGTAACTCAACCTAGCAGCCTCATATAGTAAATAAGGAACAGAATGACTTCAGCGAAAGCAGTACTCAAGTACAGAATTTTCTGCTTGCTAACTAGATGACTTTAGGCAAGTTACTGGACCTTTTTAATCTTTAGTCTTTCACAGGTGAACAAACATTTATTACTTACAGAGCTGGGACTTGAAACATATCCTTAAGATAAGAAAAGCCTAACTGTGCTCACCTGTATTATTGAAACAAAACTAAACAAAAATGACTTAATGATATAAACTTTTAAAATCCTATTAAGGCCTAATAAAACTGTTTTTTTTTTTTTTCAAAGTATCAAGCTGGAAATTTAACAAGGAATCAGAGCCTCTGATCTCCATCAGGTTTTTTCATTGAACTTTTTTTTTTAAATATAGTCGACATGATTACCATGAATTTAAAAAAAATTAATGTTTATTTATTTTTGAGACAGAGAGAGATAGTGCATGAGTGGGGGAGGGCTAAGAAAGAGGGAGACACAGAATCTGAAGCAGGCTTCAGGCTCCAAGCTGTCAGCACAAAGCCTGATGTGAGGCACCAACTCATGGACCATGAGATATGACCTGAGCCAAAGTCAGACACTTAACCAACTGAGCCACCCGGGTGCCCTAAAATGCATTTTTTATAGATACTTTCCAAGAGTTTTAATGATCATATAGAAGCATGCTTCTCTATAACTGAAAGAGAAACCTAAAAATTTCCAGACCAAGATTGCACTTGTGAGCAAATAAGACTTTAGTTTTTAAGTCTATATTCTTTTTGTTTGTTTGTTTAAAATTGGTGAGTATTTTTCATTTATGTATTGTTTTAATTTTATTTAAATCCAAGTTAGTTAACATATAGTGTAATAATGGTTTTAGGAGTAGAATTTAGTGATTCATCACTTAACATACACCCAGTGCTCATCTCAACAAATGCGTCCTTAATGCCCATCACCCATTTGGCCCATCCCTACCTCCAACCCTTAGTTTGTTCTCTATCTTTTTTGTTTGTTTGTTTTTATTTTTTAGCTTTTTACTTGAAGTTATTTTATTTTTTATTTTTTTTTAAATAGTTTATTGTCAAGTTGGTTTCCATATAACACTCAGTGCTCATCCCCACAAGTGCCTTCCTCCATGTCCATCACCCCCTTCCCCTTCTCCCTACCCCCATCAAAGAGTGGATGGAGTTTTTGCATTGTGGGGATGCTACATCAAAAAACAAACAAAAACACTTCTTATCAGATTATTTCTTTAATGCACACAGTACATAAGAATATAAAGTAAGTCCCCAAAACAGACTTTCAGTCCCATACTCCTTAGCCTTAAGCTGTGTTTTCTCTCTTCGTTGCTGTAAGAAACTTACTGTGAACGATGGATACGGTAACAGAGATATCCTTTTAAAATCTTTCAGTAAACCTTTAATATAATAGAACTACATAGAGTTCATTTCTTCGAATGAGTCCATTATAATTTATGTAACCTCTGAATATTTACATTGTTTCCATTTTTATTGCAAATAGTGTTATATGATTAACCTTATAAAGGCAATTTAGAGATATGTGTGAAATGTAGGACACATTTTTATAGGTGAAACTCTAGTTTACAGAGCACACCCACAATAGATCCTCATTATTGATAAATTCTATGTTTGTTGAATTCATTTACTTGCTAAAATTTACTTGTAACTTCAAAATCAGTACTTACTAGGTTCTTATGGTCATTTGTGGACATGTGCAGTGCAGCAAAACATCACAGTTGCCTGATGTGTCTGTCCTTTCTTAGCTGTGGTTGAAGAAGGTGATGCTCTGCTTTCTTGTTTTATTTAGCTCTTACCCTGGAAACAAGTATCGTTTCAGAGGTGTAGTTAGTTCCATGGTTTTTTTCATTCTTGTGGTTATTCTTGGTGTTTTTTGTTGTTTAAACTTGTCCCCAAGCATAATGCTGAACTTCTGTCTGGTGTACATAAGCGCAGAAAGTCTATGTTATGCCTTAAGGCAAAAATACATGTGTTCAATAAGTAAGTTTCATTTGGACATGAGTTATAGTGCTATTGGCTATGAGTTCAGTGTTAATGAATCAGCAATATATATTAAATAAGATGTCTTTAAAGAGAAACACACATAAAACAAGATTATTTATTGATTAGATGATGAAAATATTGGGACCAGCGGCTCGCAGAAACCTAATATTGTATATCTCCTAGGAGCCATGATTCATTATTTGCTAATTCAATATCTGCCGCAACTTTATAGATCATAACTACCACAAAAAATTAGAATTGACTGTATTTACAGTTTTGATAGTAACAAAGACTTCTAAGATGTCTATAGCAACTTACACTCCAACCAAAATGTGTAAGTAGCTATTTATTCACATTTTCACCAACAGTATAGTTAAGGAAATTTTTAAATCTTTGTCAGATAGGTTCAAAATGTATCTTACTGTTAATTTAACTTCATGTTTTCAATTATATATATTTTTTATTTATATGTTTGCATGTGCATGCAGGCATGTGTGTATATATAAGGCATGTGTGTATAAGTGTACATGCCTGTACACTTGTGAATGAGATCGAAAAAGGTAAATGATATGCATTTCTGGATTGACATTTCTGTTTACCAGCACTTTAAAGTTGTAATTTCCTTGTCTCTGACTCGCGCAGTTTCAGAGAAGTCTGTGGTAATTTTTATCCTTGTTTCTATGTGAGTTCTGGGAATTGTTCATCTTAATAGCCCCCTTTACCTCAGGCTTGGGGAGTTTGCCTTGTGCACATGTAGTTTAGTATTGAGCCAAAGACACCGGAGGACCCCACAGTGATTTCTGGAGTTCTTTCTACTTTTGAGTTCTCTCTCCTTTCTACACCGCCTTCAAAATTATAGACTCCTTTGCCTTTCTGACATTGTTGCTCAACTCAATGACGCCGCCATGCTGTTTACTGTGACCTGTTATGCACAGTGGTCTGGAAGGGTCCTCCAGGCAGAAAGGCAGGGCAGTTATAGGGTTTACTTACTTCGTTTTCTTTTTCTTGGGAGGTTGCAGATTTAATGTCTCTGTTGTCCAATATCTGATAGCAGTGTTGTATTTCTCCACTTTTTTGTTATTGAAAGAGGGTAAATCTGATCCTAGTACTCCAGCACGCCAGACACAGAAATCAGCTCTACTAATTTGTATTTTTAGAGCTGCTTAACTTAAAAAAAAAAAAAAAAAAGTAATGTTTATTTTTGAGAGACAGAAACAGAGCACGAATAGGTGAGGGCCAGAGAGAGACACGCACAGATCCGAAGCAGGCCTCAGGTTCGAGCCCCATATCGGGCTCAGTGCTGACAGCTCAGAGGGCACTTTATAGGAAAATTTTCCTTTTGCTGTCGTGCTGGTTGAAGATAATTTTTTTCACAATATATCATATGTTTTTGAGTTTTGATGAACTTTTGTTGTTGTTGGCTTTTTTTTAACCATTGAAAACTCTAACTTTTTGGTGAAATTGATCAGTCTTTTTCTTCTGGTTTTTGTTTGTTTGTTTGTTTGTTTTGTTTTGCTTGAAACACCTTCCCTCATGTGAAAACAGATTTCAGAATTCTTCCATATTTTTTTCTAGTCCTTTTGGATTTCATGGTTTAATATTGAAGTGTTTGATTCAATTGGAATTTGCATGGTAGGTCTAGCTTTACTTTCTTCTCTTTTTTTAAATGACAAGCTAGTTGAAACAACCACCAGAAAAAGCAAATATGTTCAGCAGTTTGAAATGCCATTTTGGTGTCATATATTCAATTGCCATATATACATAATTCTATATATTTAGAATTTTGTAAGTATATTTGCATAGAAAAGAAGAAACCAAGAGAAAAATACATTAACGTATTTACACTAAATAAAGTGGAACCTAACTAGTGAGTCTAATTGGTCTTGCCTCTGTTGTTTTCCAAATCGTTTTAGCCTATCATTTCTTTGGAAGACTGTGAAACCAATAGAACATTAGCATCAGATGATGCTTAAATCCTTAGGGTTCTGTTGGTTGAAAGTAAAGCAGAACTGTCTTTAAATTTGATGGATTCTCTATTTGCTGTCACTTCCAACAGTGTGTGGTGAAATAGTTTAGCACTACCATCCTAATGTAACTTTCAAATCAGTTAAAATGCATTCACTTTTCCTAGCTAAATGTCACATTGTTTGAAAATGTTAGTTTGGGACGCCTGGGTGGCTCAGTCAGTCACTTAGGCGTCTGACTTCCCCTTAGGTCATGATGTCACAGCTTGTGAGCTCAAGTCGCCCATTGGGCTCTGTGCTGACAGCTAGCTCAGAGCCTGGAGCCTGCTTCAGATTCTGTGTCTCCCTCTCTCTCTGACTCTCCCCTGCTCATGCTGTCTCTATCTCTCTCTCAAAAATAAATAAAATTTTAAAAAAATAAACATTAAAATTTTTTTAATTAAAATAGAAGAAGAAAATGTTAGTTTATTACTCACAAATCCACCCTAAACTATAAGGCAAATAATAGCCTACTAAATATAACAGACCCACACATCCCTATAATTCTACAAATTAATGGTTTCATATAGAGAGAGAATCCCTACCATGGTCAAGAAATCCAAATTAGTTATTTCTGCCTGCCTTTTCTAAAACTGAATCCTTGGGGAGGTGACAGAGATTATTGATGTTGAGCACTAATAGTGCTGATCCCACTGACAGCCCTCCAATTTAAACAATAATTGCTTTCTCTGTGGCATTAAATGTTGCGGGTCCTTAAGTAGCTATGCAACATCGTTCTTGGGGGACATATGAGAGTTACCCTCCTTACCCCCCAAACCCCACAACCAAACTACTAAGGAAATAGTAACAGAAGTAGGATCCTATGGAGGGTTTACAAAAGAAGCTTCCTTAGAATTGAAATTAGCAATATTCTAATTCATTTCTGCTGAGTCCATATAGTTTTTAAGGTAACTCAAATTTTCCATCTGTCTAGTGAGCTCTGTTTTTACCAGCAAATAAAACAGGACCAAAAGCCTTTCATCAGCCCAAGTGGTCCCTCTGATAATTAATCTGGATCTCTTTTCACACACAAAATAACTCTTGTTTCAGAGAGGTAAAATTGTTTAGATCCTGGTTGATTTTTGTACCAAATTTGATGGCCCTAAAGTCCAGTTATACATCCATATTTCTCAGTTAGAGATCTGGTGATTCCTTATGATTTTGATAATGCCAGCCTCTTCACTTGCCTTCTTATCATATGTATCAGAAGGAATTTATTTAGACTTTTTGTCTCATTAAATTCTTTTCAGTCTTCTTTTAGGCCAGTTGACAATTTACAGTAGCTGCCGGAGGTATTTGTTGTAGAGGGCATTTACTGAATCTATATATAATGACTGAGGTATTGTGTTTCAAATTTTCTGAACATTGGATAGAGAAGTATTATAGAAAAATTTTCAAGTTCCCCAGAACTTTGTCTTTCATGATTTTGGGTAAAGAGTAATTAGGTGAGGTTGAAGGCCATGCACATTCTTCTTCCAAGGAGAGACTAAATAATGTTTCAGTTATTTCCTGCTATATAACAAACAAACCCAAAATCTTGTGCTTTAAAGCGGTTTATTGTTTGTGGCTCTGCCCATTGATTGTGCCGGATAGCATACAATTGACATTCTGGGCAGTTTTGATTAGCAGTCTTTTGGGAGGCTGCATTCAGGTATTGAATCATTTAAGTTATCTGAAGGTTCTACTGAGCTAGGCATTCAAGATGGCTTCTTCCCTCACATGTCTGGAGCCTCCTCACGAATGGCTGGGACAGCTGCGCACTGGCCAGGCAGATCTCTGGCTGGACAAATTCATGAAATCAGGAGACATGGTTTAATCCATCTTTAAGAAATTTCTTCTTGTCTGTGATTTCAACTCTGCTCCTCCCATTCCTCAGTTTTATGCACTGAAAAGCCAAAGCCAACTCTATGAAGTCTGGAATGTATTTTAAATGGGTTGGAAGAGACACTTTAGAAATGTAGTGCACACATATAGGTGGATTAGGAGGAACTTAATGGAAGACCATGGAGGAGAAGAAGGGGAAAAATAGTTGGGGAGAGGGAAGGAGGCAAACCATGAGAGACTCTTGAATGCTGAGAACAAAGTGAGGGCTAATGGGGGTGGGGGGAGGGGAAGGGGAGTGATGGGCATGGAGGAGGGCACTTATGGGGATGAGCACTGGGTGTTATATGGAAAGGAACTTGACAATAAACTATTAAAAAATAAAAGAAATGCAGTGCACAATATCTTTCCTTGTGGTTTTGAATTTTTGCAATCTCAAGCCTTTAGCACAGTGTTTTCCAGCATTTAGAGGTTTGTATTTCTGTTTCATGAAAAACTAATGAAATTATATTGAGGGCTCCAGATTGGCCTACTCTTTAAAAATGTTTCTAAAAATGAAAATCATATACTAACTGTTCTTTTGGTATACTGTTAGAAATTAGATTGTAGCTGTATTGAACTTAACTTTTTCATTTTGCCAGCAGTGTATGTGTATAGTATATATAGAACAGTATGTGTATAAATTATATGTTTTCTCTAGATATTGAAATCTAGTTATTTCTATTCTTTGAGACTCATTTAATTTGTTTTTGAAATATTACTGAAAAGCACCCTGTGATTTTCACTGTAAGTTTTCTTCATAACACAGAGACCACTGCTTTATGGAAGGACTTTAAAAAATAGATATAAATATGCTGCATTATAATGCAGTACAGGTTGTGTATCATTACTGGTTTAGAATTATCTGGCAGGAAGAATTTTTGTATGAATGAGGCTGCGTGTTTTACCTTTGAACTGATCATGTCTCCTTTGCTGCCATTTGGTTTGATATGATATCCAGCATATCAACACCTGAAAGTTTAAGGCACTTAACTGGAAAGAAAAATGATATTCTCTCTGCACCTACAGACTTTGTCAGATGAGGGAGTTTAAAGGACAAGAAATGTTTACTGAAGAAAGAATGAAAAGTTCCAGGGGCTTATTCCTAAATTAGGCTCTACTGATCACTTTCCTTTTCTAGTTCATCTGTGAGTTTTTCCCAGATTTGAGCACTGTGGCTAAAAATTTATAAAGAACAAATTTTTTAGTGATTCATGTTGTGTCAGACTTGCTAGTTATTATATTCTGTGGCCAACACTTCCTTAGCCACTGTGTCATTGCAGGCGTGATTTGAGTTAGGTAAAATAGGAATTTGTATAAAAACTGTCTTCACTGATAAGTCACTGCCAGCATAGCAATGACTTCAAATATAGTCTTCAGACAGAGGTGGATGCTCTTTGACTCCTTCACTTAGTAACAACTTTGAATTGGTTACTTAATCTCTCTAGACCTCAGTTTTCTCATCTGGAAAATGTGACTAATAAGAACTTTTATGCCTATTAAATGAGTCATGCATGCACACCAGAATCTTAATTTTCCCCACAAGATTCACTTTGCACCCTTTTCCTCCCCAGTCTACTTTCCAGGAGGCTGACTTGCATGGGAGGTTCTCTTGCCCCGTTGGTGTGGCCAACAAGAAACCCAGACAGAAGATCAGAGAAAGGGCTGGCAGTGAGGTTGGGCATTTATTCTGAACCTTGCCCTACATTAATGCCGTAGGTTGTCTCTATTTCTCTCTGAAACTTACTACAAGACTCTCCTTCTATGTTCTGGGAAATTACTCCCCTATCTCTTTCCTTCAGACCTAAGGATGAGTAAGAGCAGGGCTATTACTAGCTCCAGGATATAGCACTATCCGTACACCTTGTCGCAAGTTTGCAAATTAAACTCTATTAAACTCTTTATTAAACTCCTCTAGGGTAGGCCTGGTTTGACTGTGCCTTCTATTCTGAGATACTGATTGATATAGACTATGTTTAACACAGTGTCTTAGACATAGCAAAGTGTTCAACAAAGCTATATTTATCATTGAAAGGACTTGAAAGCATGTAAATCAATGTCATAATATATACACAACCAATATGTTACACAAGTGGGTTCTTGGATTGTGGTAAAATAAAAACACAGCTTTCTTTTTATTTACTACTTTGTGTTTCTACTTTGTTCAGTGGAAATACCTTCCTCTGTCCCTGGAGGAAAACTTCAGCAGTCCCATGATTTCTCTGCTCACTCTTAAGTGACAATCCTACAAACACTTAAGGTCACAGATTCACTCACAGTTCAGTAATGAGAATATCCTGACCTTGGAATAATAATGATCTGACCTTGGTCAACCTTTCTGTTTCCCAAGTTGTACCTGCTCTATACAGGGTGAGGTACTGGCTTCTCCCACTTTACCTCCTCCCAACTTTACTGCTATTTTTAGAACTGATAGAGTGTTAAGGGCAGGAGAGAGATGAAGAGTAAGAGGGAGCATTGCTTGCCTAGAGGGCTTTATTCTGTCTGGACACAGTAGGTGGTTAAAGCTGATGCCCCATGGTGGGCCTGAAGATGGATGAAATTCTTTTTGAGTTCTTCAGAGGTTTTTTCTTTGGCCTTATCTGTGGCAGGTCCCTTGGCCAAATGGATTGCTTCCAGGGCATCCATCACACACCTCCTCCTGCTCCAGCCTCCTCTAGGTAACCATATTGGCTGGGGGACAGGATGATCCCTCTCCTATGTTCTCTCCTTCTGCACATACACATGATATGAAACATGAAGGCATCCTACCAACCAATCCCAGTGTAGCAACCGTATCTTCATTTCCTTACCCAAGGACTTAGCTTATGAACATGTAGGCAAGATGTAGGCTACTCCCTACTCTGCTAGAGCTCTCAGGCACTAGTTTTCTGCATCTCCCGAGCTCGGGAGCACATTTCACAGGTTTCGCAGAGGTGCCCCCAGGTTTCCCCCCACCAAGCTCTGGGATAGAATGCTGCCCACCCCAGCCCATCAACAAATATGTTGAGGGTGAGGAAAGTCCTCTCCAAAGAAGCACTGTCACCGTATCCTCAAGCCTGCCAGCTTCTCTCATCCCTTTTATATCTATGGCCTTCAAGAGTCAGGAATAGATTCTGGTAGAACTCTTCCTTGGTAAATCTACAAAAGATCATTGTTTGTCATATGATATCTATCATATCAACCTCATTATAAAAACACATATTTTGTGATGGGCGTTGAGGACAGCACTTGTTGGGATGAGCACTGGTGTTAAATGGAAACCAACTTGACAATAAACTATATTAAATATAAAATTAAAAGAAAGAAGAAATGTGTTACATATATTTAAACTTTACTAAGATTAAAGTTAAACATTGTAACTTAAAAAAAAACATATTTTGGGGGCATATGGGTAGCTTGGTCAGTTAAGCATTCAACCCTTGATTTTGGCTCAGGTCATGATCTCACGATTTGTGAAGATTTGTGAAATTGAGCCCCATGGTGGGCTCTGTGCTAACTGCATGGAGCCTGCCTGGGATTCTTTCTCCCTCCCTCTCTGCCCCTCTCTCCCACCTATGTTCTCTCCTCCCCCCTTCAATATAAATACATAAACAGTTTTTTAAAAGATACACTTGTTTTAATTCATTAGCCAAAATTGCTTTTAGTGGTTTTTTAAATTTTATTTATTTATTTTTTTTATTTTTTAGAATAAAAGTTTAATAATCAAGACCTGGCTAAATGAAGAGTTTTCTAGTTGGTTAATTTGATGATGTTTATATTGTTTTCCTTCTGCCTATATTTGAGTCTTTTCCTATGAGTTCTGACTATGGATAGGCTGGGATGAGAACAAAATTGGGAGTGTTAGTGCTGCAGACATCTAGCGTGATAATTGTCAGCTAGTGCTGGATGCTGTGGGTGAATCAAAGCCAAAAGGAAGCATCTTGCACTCTGGAATTTATAACTTAAAGGGAAATATGAGACATGAACTAGAAAAGAACCAATGTTATGAAAAATCAGATATGGGGCGCCTGGGTGGCTTAGTCGGTTAAGCGTCCGACTTTCGCTTAGGTCATGATCTCGCGGTTCGTGGGTTCGAGCCCTGCGTCGGGCTCTGTGCTGACTGCCAGCTCAGAGCCTGGGGCCTGTTTCAGAGTCTGTGACTCCCTCTCTCTCTGACCCTCCCCTGCTCACGCTGTCTCTCTCTCTCTCTCCTAGAAGTAAATAAAAACATTAAAAAAAAAAAAAAGAAAAATCAGATAAAGTGCTGTGGAAACTCAGAGGGAAAAAAAGGACTCATTCAGTCTGGGGAATGTTGGGCCAGAGCACACTTTTGCTGTACAAGTCTGTAGATCACACCCAGAAGATAAAAGACAGTAGAGAGATCCTCAATGCAAAACCTGACTCTTTTTGTGGGATCAGTGTTTACCTTAGCTGATAAAAGAGCCTCTACTTAAACCCCTTGAAGCCAGCAAGTCTTATCTCTGATTTTTTTTTTTTTTTTTTTCTGCTGTTGCTTAACAAGGACGGGCCTTTCCTGATAGCTGGGTATGGCAAGCATCCATTTCACATAACGGACTGGGACAGATCTCAGCTTAGACCACAGTCTTGATGGTTGCTAAGTCTGTTTGCCATCCTCAGCTGTCAGTAGTAGCAGTAGAGTTATTACAGGGTGTAGGGGAATAAGAGTCAGGGAAAGCAGCTCAGAACTCTTGCCTTCCTTTGAAGGCGATGTTCAAATGTTCCAGGAAAGTGAGTGCCTTTAGAGAGGGATTGAAGGCTGCATAAATTAAATATTGAAGTGAGGTGGTCTGATTCACCTCTGTCTTATAAAGATAGGGTGTCTTTAAAAAAAATTATGATGTAGGGGCACCTGGGTGTCTCAGTGGGTGAAGTTTCTGACTCTTGATCTTGGCTCGGGTCATGGTCTCATGGTTCCGGAGTTCAAGCCCCGCCTCAGGCTCCTCACTGACAGTGCAGAGCCTACTTGGGATTCTGTCTCTCCCTCTCTCTGACCCTTCCCTGCTCACTCGCTCTCTCTCTCTCTCTCTCAAAAAATAAATAACCTTAAAAATTTATGATGTCAATTTTCTAACATACACAAAGTAGAGACAATAAACTAATGAATCTCCATGTAGCCATCATCGTGAGAAGAGGGCTCCATAACAGTTGAAATAACTACTCTGTGTCCTAACTTTTTGCTCTGCAAAAGTAACATATTTAGAAAAACTTAATGATACTGATTCACTATATTGTACACCTCAAACTGGTATAACACTGAATGTTAACCATCCTGGAATTAAAGCTGAAAAAAAAAAATAATGACATTGAAAAGAAATATACTATTTAGTTTTCTGGCAAAGATGCCCATTTTTGTTTCAAATAATAATTTATGATATCACTTCTGCAAAATTTCTTTTGATATTCAATGGAAGGGATGATGTCTTTGATAAATCTGAGCAAATGACTAACTTTATTCTTCCAATTATATAACATTTTAAGCGTATGAATTAAATATATATCATTCTCACTTTTTACAGCACTTTTGTTGAGTTGTCATTAGACCACAGGCTTAATTTCCTCAGAGGACAAACCAGTGATGGCTCTGGCTATCCATTTTATCACCATCTAATATCTTTTCTTAATTATTCAGCAGTCATTCACCCAAATTCCCTTATTCTTCTCTCCTCTTGCTTCCTTCTGGGCTTTTAATTTCACAGTCACCCATTCATCAAGGAAGAACTTTGTCAAGATGAATAATTTAATTCAAAACAATCTATTTTGCCACTCTACCATTCCTGGAAAATATCTGGACCAGGCTAGTAATGAAATCTCTAAAAGGCACTAATTTTTTGCAGTTATACCACTTACTCGAAGTGGGAATTTGGACTTATCTGTGAAAATTTATCTCTGTTAGTCGGGATGATCCATAGTGCATTGTAACATGCAGTCCTGGGTATTCAGAAGACCAAAGCAAGGGGACTCTTGGGATTCAGTTCACTTACAACAGGACCCAATGGACAGGAGAATGAGCATGGAAGAAACATTCCCCCCAGTCAGCCACCCTTATTTAAGGGCCAAGGGTTTAAGCAGGGAAGTCAGAGTGGTCATATAGTCCAGGTCAGCAATGCACAAGAGATCATGGCAGTAGACTCAGTTGTCAAGGCTGGAAACTAGGTCTGCAACAAGGCAGGAATTTATGTGATGAAACACAATTTGGACCTATTTTGGACAACTTCAAAAACCTCTCAATTTCTCTTATGAGCAAGAAACACCCTTATACCTACATATAAAACATGTATATGTGTGTGGATGTATATATATATNCTACAAGCATGTGAAAAGAAGTCTGTTAGTGGAGTAGTCATTTGATCCCAGAGTCCTTTAATAAGGAGACTGTACTCGGATAGGACTCTCTGTAGGATGATGCTATTCACATCCTCACTGTGAAATATAAACAACTGCAAGAGAAACAAGGGCTGCCAGCACCGACTATGTATTCCCAGGAGTGCCATCTTTTTAATTATTTATTCCTTCAGAGCTAGAGGAAGAGACTGGAAGAGGAGAGAGAGAATCCCTTTAGTAACAGCACCATGAACATTGTCAGAGTCTTCTGAGAGCCCAAAGAAATTCAAGCGTCTGCCCAAGAGTTCATCATAGGCAGAGCTACACATCCACCACTATGTGGTTCCCGTGGACTGGACACATTCCCCTTAAGTAAAAATAAAACCTGTCCAGAAGTTGGCGCCGTCCTAGAGAAGTCTTCCTTCTTTTGGGCTGTGGAAAAGAATACGAGAATATTCTCCTATTATGGTCAACCAAAGTCAACTTATTAAAAGCATTTTATTATCTGTGGGTTGTCAGAATGGTACAGTCTAGAGACTCAAATGTGTGGCTTTGATGTCTTTGCTGGAGAAGGGAAAGGAGTCATTTGGCTGACTTTTGAAATATGTGTGTCCTACCCGATGTAATCTCCTTCAGAGGAGTTTACAGGTTTGGGGTATAAGTCAGAATCTTTTTCTCCTTTCCAAGGTGCAGTTTCTTGAATGCATAATAGTTTTAGGGGGTGAAAATAAATAACAAGGTCCTCTCTTTCCTAAAGCAGTATTTGTAATGGAAGACATTTTTTTTCCTGCAACATTTTATAAATGTGGGCTTGGGAGTGAGAAAAAGCAGGCACAGAAGGAAAATCATATAAATAATTGTTCAGAATGTGTCATGTACCAGTTTTTTTCAAATGCAGGCCCTGTTCTTAGAGACATTCTCTTGTTTCACTGATTCCTAGAAAAATAGGAAAAGAACGGTGAGCCTGCTTGTTGAGTTTTAAATGGAATTTCTTATTTCACTTTACCTGCCTGTTGGAGACCACACCCAGCATTTCTTGGACTAGAGGATGGTATTTGAACTGATCTCCCTGGTCCGATGTGCTTCACTGTTGCTGTTGGAAAGATAAATGATTCCTACATTTTTCATATGTGGACGACACAGAGGAGGTTCGCTGCATCGTACCAGCTATCAAAAAAACCAACAGAGCATTGGAGCCTCTTTCGTAAAATGATTCAATATTAGAACAGCAAAGGGGTTCCTGGGTGGCTCAGTCGGTTGAGTATCCAACTTCAGCTCAGGTCATGATCTCACAGTTTGTGGATTCGAGCCCCGTGTCAGATTCTGTGCTAACAGCCAGCTCATAGCCTGGAGCCTGTTTCAGATTCTGTTTCTCCCTCTCTCTCTGACCCTCCCTTGCTCACGCTGTCTCTGTCTCTGTCTCTGTCTCTCAAAAATAAATAAAACATTTAAAATATATATACATTTTATATATATATTTTAAATGTTCTATTTAATATATAATATGTTATATATATTATATATATTATATTATATATATTAGAACAGCATATATANGAAAGGAGTGGTATGGTTATTGCAGAGGTCTGTGGCTGCTTAGCGGTGCAGCCATGACAGCTGTGACTTCCACCCAGGTGTCCTAACCCTTCTTCACTGCTGACATTCCCATTCTTTATCCATGAGTCTGGTTGGCATGCTTTTATTTGCTCTGTTTACCTCAGACTCTCTCATATCAAGCAGACTATCAAAGATTCCTATCTTTGTAAAAACAAAATAAAACATAACAAACAACAGCAAAAAACTGCCCTGATTTTCCCTCTTATCAAAGTCTGTAATCTTCTGGCCTTGGGATACATATAAAAATTCCTTAAACATCTCTCTAGATTGCCAGTCAATCTCTATCTAAGGTGTTCTTTGTAACCCTTCTTCAGTCTGCTTAATTCCCAAATCATTAGCTTTGCTTGACCTTTGACTTAAAGACAGAACAGGAGGGACCCTTTTCCTCTTCTTTAGGGTAGTAGGAATCTTGTACTCAAGCTTTCCCTTCCTGTGAGTGGGGAGTGTTGGGAGGAGACTTGAACTCTTCTCTGTCTCAGTTCTCATTTCTCCCTATGAGCCAGGAGTGGAGGAGCTAGTTGAGAAGTCATTTTTGTTGGCGAGTTAGATCAGTGACCCTCATGGTAGGGAAATTGGCTCTGTCTTTGACTTCAAGCAGTGTTGGCCCTCTTACCCTTCAGCCTCTCTATTTCTGAGCGCTTAGTTCAACTTTGTTAACTGCTATGTGCTCCAGGGGGAGCACTTCTGCAGCAGGATCCTGACTTCCATGATGCTGGCTGACTAAGTGAACTCAGGGTGTGTTATACAGACTGCTGCCTCCACTGCTCTTCCTTTCCTGACCTGTTACAACATCTTGGGCAGATTCTCAGCATTCTGATTATTTTCAGCATTTGAAAAATCTAGTATATACCAGTCTAATCCACCTCAATACTTAAAGCTCATCCTATGTGGCGTTTCCGTAGCCCAAGCCTCCTGCTTTGGAGACTGGGATGCTGTCAGTGCTTTGAAGCAAACTTTTCTCCTTCTTTTAGGCCCCAGCTATTCTGATGTGTGGGGGCCAAACATGAGGGATTGGTTGGTTAATGGGGTCAAAAGTCTTTTTTTCCTAATTGGTGCTACTATCACAGCTGTCAGGCTGGGGGACAGGCTGAGCAGTGTGCTGGGAAATGTTTAACAACCAGCACTCTGAGAAACACTGTGTTTGGGTGTTTTAAAAAGTGTGTATACATATATGTGTGTGTATATATATGTACACACACATATGTATATATTTTATAAATAAATGAAAATATAGTAATATTATTATACATTATACTGATGAAAAGGATTTTGCAACTATAAAGGCTAAATAATAATAAAATATACCTTTATTGTAAATTCCACATAGCTATTTGATTCTCAAAGAATGCTGTAGTTGTTTTTCACCAATTGCATATCTGTAGCCAACTTTTAGTTACAATTAAAAAACAAGTATAGTTCGGATATGAATGTTGGTTGACATTTTTATTTATGTTAACAAGTGAGAAGCAGAAAGGCAAAGATATATGTTGTTAATGTACTTGTTCATCATGATGTGACTGAATTCTTTGATCCATGAGAAAATTCATGTGAAAGAACTTGTCCAGCCTCAAGTCACATGCAGGCTAAATCATCAGCACAAAGTAATTATAGTAACTGTAGTCACAGTGATAGTGGACAAGTTTTGAGCATTTAGTATATTCCAGGCAATATGTTAAATTCTTCACATGACTTAACTCATTCATTGAAACTACAGTCTGACGTAAGTTATAGACAGTGTCTTATAGCTCAAATCTCATGATTCTCAATTCTTTTTTCTATCCTTTGCCCTTCTCTGCCATTCCACATTTCCCGGGCCTTCCTTATGGAGCATTCTTAGCATTGGCCCCCACAGTCCATACATCATTTAGTTAGAGATTAACTACTTACTACAGTGGAGCAAGCCTTTGGGACTGAACTCTGGTACTAGGTGGAATTCAAACTGCAGATCACCCAACCAGTAGCTCTGTTAATTCTGATAAATGGCTTTTCTTTGTGTCAGTTTTCCCATATGTAAAATGGACTATGGAGTAAAATTGTTTCTAGTTTGTAGTATAGTTTGAAGGATTAAATAAATCAATTCATATTAAATGTTAGATAAAATGCCAGGCATAAGGTGAATACTCATTAAATTAGCTATTATTTGAATCCATAAGGCTCAGGTTCTGCTGGTGCCTCCTCAGCTGATCACCCTCTGGCCTTGTCTACCCATTTTTTCCCCCTCAGTCACATCATTTTAAGAGTTTAAGTATTTTAGTCACACCTTCCTAGACTACAGCACATGGGCTGTCTCTGGCTGAAAGACAAAAATGGTTCATTATCAGGAACTGACTCCCTGTCCTGAAACAACATCAACAACAATAAATTTTCAAAGCAAACCTCTGATCATCTATTAGAGGATTAACATTAACTACCATCCTCACACTTTACTGTGGATCTTTTTATCTAGAAAGCAACAGTAGGACATCCCTGTCTCTGGCTGTGATCTACCATTTATGCGTTTCTTCTTTAAAGTTCTTCTCAATACTCATTTTCAATTGATTTTACCTCTGTAACATTTTCGGGTTTATGTTTGTCAACAGAGTGTGACTTACTGTTGAATTCACCATTTTGGGATAGGGAAGTGGACTAATCCTGATTTCGATGATAAAATTAGCATCTTTAATTAACCAGCTCAAAAAAAATCTTAAGAGCCTATAATTTGCTCCTCTCTGGACAGGGTTGTGGTTGTTTAGAATTGAAAATGATGTTTACAATGTAATAAAAATTCAAGAAAGGATGACACCAAGTTAAGTTTAATTGATAGAAAGAATAAGTCATCTGGATAATAATTTGATATACATCACCTAGAGAATAGGAGTAGGTTTCCATTTTTGGTTTTCTTGTTTATTTAAACATAACTGCATTGGATTATAATAGATTGATTCAGCTTGTTGTTTTAGTTTGAAAAATCTGCTATAATTATTTTAACTATTTTGATGAAATTCTTAAATTAGATAAAGAATTAACAACATGGGTGAACTGGGTGGCTCAGTTGGTTGAGCGTCTGACTTCAGCTCAGGTTGTAATCTCACCGTTTGTGAGTTCAGGTCCTACGTTGGGCTCTGTGCTGACAGTTCAGAGCCTGGAGTCTGCTTTTGATTCTGTCTTCCTCTTTCTCTGCCCCTCCCCCACTTGTGCTCTGTTTCTCTCAAAAATAAATAAAACATTAAAAATTTTTTTAGGAGTACTAATAACTGAATGGTATTTGATCACTACTGTGGGTGAAAGAAGCATGACATCAGAGAAACAGCAAATTCTTAATGTTGGCTGGATAAGGTCATGTTATTATACACATATATACAGTTCAAAAGGGAATGCTTATGGTTGGGATATGCTGTGTGGACAAAGAAGTCTATTATGCTTCAGGGGGCTATAAATAATATGAAAAAGACTGCAAAGATTAATCACACAACAGCAAATGAAGTATATCTCTGACTTACGAGAATTCAACTTTTAGGAAATAGTTTTTAATTAGAATTTTTAATAACTTGCATTTATCTCCTTCATGGGAACATATTTTAAGTGGACATAGAACTTTAATCATTGTTTAATAAAGCTATATGCACATTGCTTTCCTAGATTGAATTGCCTTCTCTGGAATTCTTTTGTTTCCATTAGAATTAGTCACAATTACCCCTCTGCTGCATTTTAGGCAGTGACAATTCAATTAATGCTTTCCAGGTGTCCATGTGCTGCCCTGCATCTCAGCCCTCCATATCTGTATTGTACCACATGATTTATTACCATCAGTAGTAAGTGGGCAGAAATGATATCTCACTTCTTGGTAAAAGCATGAGTGTTAGAAACCTTCCCCCTTTAGTCATTGAGTTGACTAGTTGCTTATTCAGGCAACTAGTAAAGGGAGGCTCCAATATGGTAGACCTGCAAAATGGAAACATAGTGCCTTCACTGTTAAGAGAGAGCCACCTTACATGCATGTTTCTGTGTGATATGATTAGAAAGAAACCTTTATTATGTTGACTTGTGGATATTTTAGGATTTATTTGCTACCATAGGATGATCTGTTATTAGAGCAATCTACAGGCACACTGTTACGTTAATAGTAGGGATTAAAATGGAGTCACCTATTTTTTGATCTTGAAAATCTACTCCTGGCACTATATCCCAAGAAGAAATATACAATGATGTAAATGCTACTTTTAGCCACTAAAACTATATTTACTCTATGATGCCAATTCTAGTCTTAAAAACACTACACATTGCTACTCATATTTACATTTGCAAATATATATTGCAAAAGTTAGGAAGAAATATACAAAATTATTCAATTATTCTGTCCTAGTTTTGTTACTAGGACAGAAGATGGTAATAGAAATTATAGGATTTTTTTAATTTAAAAAATTTTCAGGGCACCTGGGTGACTCACTCGGTGGAGCCTCCAACTCTTGGTTTCATTCAGGTCATGATCTCACAGTTCTTGAGTTGGAGCCCTGCATTGGGCTTATGCTGGCAGTGTGGAGCCTGCTTGGGATTCTCTCTCTCTCTCTTTCTGTCTCTCTTTGTAAATGAATAAACTTGAAAATAAATAAATAAATAAATAAATAAATAAATAAATAAGAATTATATATTTTTCATATTCCATTTAAAAANTTAAAAAAATAAATAAATAAATAAAAATAAAAAAAAAATAAAAACATAACTTTTAGGGACACTTGGATGGCTCAGTAGGTTAAGCACCTGACCAGCTCAGGTCATGATCTTGTGGTTTGTGAGTTTGAGCCTCGCGTTGGCCTCTGTGCTGACAGCTCACAACCTGGAGCCTGATTCACATTCTTTGTTCCCCACTCTCTCTCTCTGCTCCCCTCCCACTCATACTCTCTCTGTCTCTCAAAAATAAACATTAAAAACAAGTAAATAAATAAAAATAAAAGCATAGCCTTTGTAATTAGGAAATGAAACAACAAATGTCGTAAAAGAAACTTTTTAAAAGATCAAGCATAACCCAAGGAGGATAAGTAGATGGTGAATGAACACCTGCAGATATGTTCAACATAATTAGCCATTAGGGAAATACAGATTAAAACCATGCTACAGTACCACTATACACTTATTAAAATGGCTAAGTTAAAACATTTATATTGACAGTACTAATTGCTAAATCTGTAGAAGAATGAATTCTCATACATTTCTAGTAGGAATGTAAAATGGTACAGGTATTTGGGAAAAATTAGGGGCATTTTTCTTCATAACTTTAATGTTGGGTTACTTACGGTATGACCCAGCAATCCCACTCCTAGGTATTTACCTTAAAAACATGAAAACTTCTAATCACACAAACTTTTATGGTGACTCTAGACACAAAACCTGAAAGTGACCCAATGGGGACTTCAGTGGGTGACTAGATAAATGGTGGCACATCCATAGAATGTAATACTTCTCAGCAGTAAAAGGGAATGATACCAATGTACACACAGGGGTATGGATTCATCAAAGGCATGATACTGAGTAAAGGAAGCCATTGTCAAAAGGCTTACTGTATGATAGCATTCATATGCCTTTCTTGAAAAGACAAACCTGTGTGACAAAGATGTTGACAGATAAGACCAGTTACCATTTGTTAGAGGTGGGAGAAGGGTGTGACTCTAAAGTTACAGTACTAGGAGGTATTTGGGGTAATGAAATTGTTCAGTATCCTGTTATACAAATGTACATGAGTTAAAATTGATAGAACTCTGTACAAAACAAGCCAATTTTATTCCCTGTTAATTACCAATAAAATAAAAAATAAAACAAATCAGAAACAAAGTGAATAACTCCCATCCTTCAGGCTCTACCGTCCCTCCAACACCTACTTTTCAAGTTCACTGCAGTCAGCATTGAGTTATCCTTTTCTTCCTCTGAAAGGGTGTTACTGAGTATGTCATTTATCATTTGGTTCTTATCAACAATAGAATTCACTTCCTTGATCAATAATAATACTTAGAATAACAGTGTTTACTACCTACATCATTTATCATCGGGCATTTATCAGTAATTGCTTTTGCACTTTTGCTCACCTCTCTCAGGTGGGCACATATTATTTTTCTAGGAAAAATACTAGCATTTATTATTATGTACAATATTATGTGTAGAATACATTTCATCATTTATGTCATCATTTATTCAAAACGAGTTAATGAGATACTAGTATTTCCAATTATTTGCGTAAGGAAGCTGAATCTTGTAAAATTACAGGAAGTGTCTAGAGACACACAAATAGTAAGAGGCAGAGCTGTAGGTCATGAACAGGCCTGGCTGACTCACAAGCCCATGATCTTTCCTCTATACCAGTGTGCTGCTCCACAGCCGTTTGGTGTGCTATCAAAGGTGGAGAATATGCCTTACACTTCAGAAACCCCATTAGTCTTCAAGGAATTCTGGACATTGGAATGGAAAAATATATATGTTTAGTTTTGTTCTGTCAGATTGTTTTAAGGTGTTCAACTCTAGTTAGGGTGCACACTTACTTCTCAGATAGCATTTACATCCACTTGTTGGACTTAATGTTGCCATGGGTGAGGTAGTTAAGCTGCTGTGAATAGTGGATAAAATTATATATAGGTTGCAGGTGCAAAGGCTAGGTTTGTTTCTTAATAATTAAATCAGAAATTGAGAATGACATAGAAAACAAAGAATAGGGGAAAAAAAGACCTAAGAATGATGAGAATTGAGCTCAAATGCCATACAGCATTTACTGTAAGTAATTAAACAGTTCTCTCTTCTGTTTTTGGAATGTTACTAGGTGGTAGCATCCTTGGGAGACTGAGAAAATAATCAACTCTAATTATTTTTCTGTGTTTTATAGTTCAAATGAGGAACCTCAGTTGAGAAAGACCAGTGGTTGGGAATGTGGGGTAGTAGGAGAGAGTACCATGACTTTCTGTGCAAGGGAGAGGAGTATGGGATAGGTAGAAAGGGGAAAGTTCAGCAAGTGAAAAGGGAGACCAGTACTATGCCTAGATCTGTGTGTTGGTCATGGTAGTGGACACTGCTTTCATCCTGCTCTTTCTGCTCCCAATATGTCATTACTAGATGAGGAAAACCTGAGTTTGATTAGGAATATGTTCCTGGGGTCAGTATCAAAGGCTTAAATTTCTTTTGCATCAGCTCTGGGCAAAGTAGGTCTCCAAGGTCTGCTTTATTTGCTGGGGCATTTGCTAAGGTAAAAATATAGCAAAATAAAACTGCCCAGAAAGTTGTACATCTACAAATAAACCTACACCAAAGTGTAAAGTCAGGGTTTTTCTCTGAAATCCCTCCTCTTAATATCTTCCTGCTGCTGCTCAAATATTCAAAAGTCCACTAAAACTGATCCATGAATTTAACAAAGTGGCAGGATACAAAATCAACGTACAAAAATGGGTTGCATTTTTATACACCAATAATGAAGCAACAGAAAGAAAAATCAAGAAACTGATCCCATTCGCAATTGCACAGAAAACCATAAAATACCGAGGAATAAACCTAACCAAGATATAGGAGATATGTGTGATGAAAACTATAGAAAACTTATGAAGGACATTGAAGAAGACACAAAGAAATGGAAAAACATTCCATGCTCATGGGTCGGAAGAATAAATATTGTTAAAATGTCATTACTACCCAAAGCAATCTACACATTCAATGCAATCCCAATAAAAATTGCACCAGCATTCTTCTCAAAACTAGAACAAACTATCCTAAAATTTGTATGGAACCACAAAAGACCCCGAATGGCCAAAGTCATATTGAAGAAGAAAACCAAAACGGGAGGCATCACCATCCCAGACTTGAGCCTCTACTACAAAGCTGTAATCAGCAAGACAGTGTGGTATTGGCACAAAAACAGACACATAGACCCATGGAATAGAATAGAGAACTCAGAATTGGACCCACACATGTATGGCCAACTAATCTTTGACAAAGCAGGAAAGAGTATCCAATGGAAAAAAGACAGCCTCTTTAACAGATGGTGTGGGGAGAACTGGACAGCAACATGCAGAAGAATGAAACTAGATCATTTTCTCACACCATACACAAAAATAAACTCAAAATGGATAAAGGACCTGAATGTGAGATAGGAAACCATCAAAACCCTAGAAGAGAAAGCAGGAAACAACCTCCTTGACCTCCACCGCAGCAACTTCTTACTTGACACATCCCCAAAGGCAAGGGAATCAAGAACAAAAATGAACTATTGGGACCTCATCAAGATAAAAAGCTTCTGCACGGAAAGGAAACAATCAAAACTAATAGGCAACTGACAGAATGGGAAAAGATAGTTGGAAATGACATATCAGATAAAGGGCTAATATCCAAAATCTGTAAGGAACTCACAAATTCCACACCTGAAAAACAAATAATCCAGTGAAGAAATGGGCAGAAGACATGAAAAGACACTTCTCCAAAGAGGACATCCACATGGCCAACAGATGCATGAAACGATGCTCAGCATCCCTCATCAGGGAAATACAAATCAAAACCACACTGAGTTACTACCTCACGCCAGTCAGAGTGGCAAAAATGAACACATCAGGAGGCTCTAGATGCTGGCGAGGATGTGGAGAAACGGGCACCCTCCTACACTGTTGGTGGGAATGTAAGCTGGTACAACCCTTCTGGAAAACAGTGTGGAGGTTCCTCAAAAAATTAACACTAGAACCCCCCCTATGACCCAGCAGTAGCACTGCTAGGAATTTACCCAAGGGATACAGGAGTGCTGATGCATAGGGGCACATGTACCCCAATGTTCACAGCAGCACTCACAACAATAGCCAGAACATGGAAAGAACCTAAGTGTCCATCAACGGATGAGTGGATCAAGAAGATGTGGTTTATCTGTACGATGGAATACTACATGGCGATGAGAAAGAATGAAATCTGGCCTTGTGTTGCAACGTGGATAGAACTTGACGGTGTTATGCTGAGTGAAATAAGTCAGGCAGAGAAGGACAGGTACCATATGTTTGTACATATAGGTGGATTAGGAGGAATTTAATGGAGCACCATGAGGGAGAAGAAGGGGGAAAATAGTTGGAGAGAGGGAGGGAGGCAAACCATGAGAGACTCTTGAATGGTGAGAACAAACTGAGGGCTGATGGGGGTGGGGGGACGGGGGGTGATGGGCATGGGGGAGGGCATTTTTTGGGATGCACACTGGGTGTTATATGGAAACCAACTTGACAATAAACTATTTANTGTTCATAGCAGCACTCACAACAATAGCCAGAACATGGAAAGAACCTAAGTGTCCATCAACGGATGAGTGGATCAAGAAGATGTGGTTTATCTGTACGATGGAATACTACATGGCGATGAGAAAGAATGAAATCTGGCCTTGTGTTGCAACGTGGATAGAACTTGACGGTGTTATGCTGAGTGAAATAAGTCAGGCAGAGAAGGACAGGTACCATATGTTTGTACATATAGGTGGATTAGGAGGAATTTAATGGAGCACCATGAGGGAGAAGAAGGGGGAAAATAGTTGGAGAGAGGGAGGGAGGCAAACCATGAGAGACTCTTGAATGGTGAGAACAAACTGAGGGCTGATGGGGGTGGGGGGACGGGGGGTGATGGGCATGGGGGAGGGCATTTTTTGGGATGCACACTGGGTGTTATATGGAAACCAACTTGACAATAAACTATTTAAGAAAAAAAATATTCAAAAGTCCCAAATAATAGACTTTGTGATTCGTTGTTTCCTAGACACTTCACTGTCACTGTTAGAGGCTTTTGGTCCCCTCCCCCACCTTGATGTTATTTCATTCACATTGCAAGTGGCTGCTTTATTGTCACTTTTCCCTCTTTCCCCTTAGCATCTGCCTTTGCATACTAAGTTTTCCCAGATTTCCTTTATACAGCATCTTTATGTTTTATACAATGTGGTAGTTTGTTTATAGTGGTCCCAAAGCCCATTTTCTTTTTCAACCCATATTTTTGACATAGAATGTTTTTATTTTCTTTCTTCATGCCACTGGTGTCACATCTTAACTTTTTATCATTGGCATGTGTAATTAATTTGCTACTTACATTTTTTGGTTCATTAACAAAAGACATTAAACAAATGTACCATATGTTACAACTTAATCTGTAACTTTCCATTTTTATTCTTTTTGAGTCTTGACATTTTCTGTTTTAAACATTCATTCTTAAAGGCTCCTGACCCTCATGCCAGCTGTAAGTATGTGGCTGACATTTTATGGGAGGTAGATTCCAATCTGTGTTGTTTGTGGGAACGTGGGGGGAAAGCCCTAGCCTCAGAATAGCATTCCCTTTAGCATGATTTTTACTTTAAAAAATTACCTGGAATTCTGTCAGCTGGGGAGCTGGATGTATGTAGAAAATACTCTTCTCATATATAGAGTACTCTTGGAGCATTAACAGGGCTCTAGCCTTGATGAACCCGACTAGACATTAGCTTGAAGTTTCAAGTAGACCTAAGGAGAAGTACCTTTTGGATGGAGGGGGAGAAGTGAAAGTGACTTGTGGAATTGTGCTGTGTCCTGGTGTGATGGGGGGGGGAAGCACAGAGACCCCTGTGCTTGGAGAGGGGAAAGAGGAGAAATAAAGGAAGACACCAGGAGATGAGAAAATTGGAAGTAAGAGGGTACCAAATGATGAATGTTCTGGTAATTTTTCCTAGAACTCAGAGTCCAGGGATAAAGGAGACAAGTTGTACTTTCCGTGGCTTAGAGATCAAACCGTTTCTGCCTCAGCCTTCCAGATTGACAATCTAGTGAGAGGCAGCTTTCACTTACAGCAGTCTTGCAGACTAGATAGTTTATGAACACCAAAAATGCTTTATACACACAGTCTCTCATGTATGTATTGTATGTCCATCTTTTTACATGGAGAGCTGGATTGACAAGTTGCAAAGGAATTTTTGAGTTCAGAATGTTAAGTATAAATCTTCATGGTCAGCAGCACTGGACCTAGTGCCTGCCCTGGGCAAATCTGTATATTCCTAGTTGCCTGAAGCTTTTCTTATAATAGGTCAGGGATAGGTACACATAGAGATCTGTGGATTTACCAGAGACTCTAGGAGAAAGTCAAGATTCCTGAAAAGTGACCTTTAGCAAAAAAGAGAACCAGAAAAAAAATTCTACACAGAAAGATAGTAAGAAATCTTGCCTGTCTTAACTGTGGCTCTGATAGAGGGAAAAGTTCCATGACAATTTGTAACTATGAGCTGGGTCTCACAATCATTTGGGAGCCAGAATCCGCTTTACCTATGTGACCCAAAGAAACCCCAAGTCAAGTATCTTGTTTAACCTGGTTATCCAAATACAAGTCCTGTCTAGAGGATTACACCCTCAATTCAAGCTTCAAAGAAACCCGATAGGGAAAGTCTTTGTAAAAATGACCCCCTCTCTCTCTGTCTCTCTGTCTCTCTGTCTCTCTGTCTCTCTCACACAAACACACACACACACACACACACACACACACCAACAACAACAGTCACAAAACAGTTGGAGAAATGAGCGACTATTGGTGAGCGTTAACTAGAAACAAACGATTGCAGAATTAGAACATTGAAGGCCTCAGTATTAGATATACTAAAAATAGATTATAAAATAAGCATTCATGATAAGTGTAAAAAGATAAGGGGTTAATATCAGTCTATTCTATGCAGCAGATGTGAAAAAATGAAACTATAAGAAATGAATATTTTAATAAGTGAAATTAGAAACTCATAGCCTTCTGCATTTTTGTTGAAAGTACAGATTTTGTATCAAGGGTGTATAATTCAGCAATTCCTAATTTACATATAGAACAAAGAATAACAAAGAGCAGAGGTTTTCATGGGAAGGGCCCTGAAAGCTAACTTGTGGCTAGCACCGTATTTCTCAGTCTTGCTTCATCAAAAGGATCACCTTACCACTGTTTCAAGAATAGAATCTTGAGCTTCACCATTTTTAGTTCCAGTTAGTTAACATATAGTGTAATATTAGTTTCAGAGGTACATTATAGTGACGCGACACTTCCATACAATACCTGGTGCTCATTACAAGTTCACTGCTTAACCACCATCACCCATTCAACCTACCCCTCCACCTACCTCCCCTCTGATAACAATTTGTTCTCTATAGTTAAGAGCCTATTTCTTGATTTGCCTCATTCCCTTTATTCCCTTTGCTCATTTATTTTGTTTCTTTAATTCCACATATGAGTGAAATAATATGGTATTTATCTTTCTCTGGCTGATGTTTTTTCACTTAGCATAATACTCTCTAGCTCCATCCTCATCATTGCAAGGTCATGCAAGGTCATCATTGTCATCCTCATCCAATGACATGGTAAGATGTCATTCTTTTTTTTGTAGCTAAGTAGTATTTCATTGTGTGTGTGTGTGTGTACACCACATCTTTTCCATTCATCAGGCAATCAGTATTTGGGCTCTTTCCGTAATTTGAATATCGTTGAGAATGCTGCTATAATTATCAGGGTACATGTATCCCTTTGAATTAGTGTTTTTGTATTCTTTGGGTAAATACCTAGTGCTAGTGCTAGATCATAGGGTAGTTCTATTTTTAACTTTTTGAGGAATCTCCATACTGCTTTCCAGAGTGGCTGCACCAGTTTGCAGTCCCACCAACCCTGCAAGAGGGTTTCCCCTTTCTCCACATCCTCACCTACACCTGTTGTTTCTTGTGTTGTTGATTTTAGCCATTCTGACAGGTGTAAGGTGATATCTCATTGTCATTTTCAACAAATGGTGTTGGGAAAACTGGATGGCAACATGCAAAGAATGAAACTGGACCACTTTCTTACATCATACACAAAAATAAATTCAAAATGGATTAAAGACCTAAATATGAGGGGCGCCTGGGTGGCTTAGTTGGTTAAGCATCCGACTTTTGCTTAGGTCATGATCTCGCGGTTCGTGGGTTCGAGCCCCGCGTCGGGCTCTGTGCTGACTGCCAGCTCAGAGCCTGGAGCCTGTTTCAGTCTGTGACTCCTCTCTCTCTGACCCTCCCCTGCTCACTCTCTCTCTCTCTCTCTCTCTCTCTCTCTCTCCTAGAAATAAATAAAACATTTAAAAAAATAAATAAAGACCTAAATATGAGACATGAAACTGTTCAAGTCCTAGAGGAGAACACAGGCAGTAACCTGTTTAACATCTACCATACCACCTTCTTTCTAAATAAGTCTCCTGAGACAAAGGAAACAAAAGCGAAAATAAAAAGCTACTGCACAGTGAAGGACACAAACAACAAAACTATGAGGCAGCCTATGGAATGGGAGAAGATAGCTGCAAATGATATATTTGATAAAGGGTTAGTAAATATGTAAATAACTTCTAAAACCCTACACCCCAAAAGTGAATATTCCATTAAATAATGGGCAGAAGACATGAATAGACATTTTCAGAAGAAACCATACAGGTAATCAACAGACACATGAAAAGATAATCAACATCACTAATCATCCAGGAAATACAAATCAAAACTACGGATTTTTTAATCAGAATTTCCAGTGTTAGCAGCTTGGAATTAATCATATCACATGTTTGTTATGATCAGACAAGTTTTAAAAAACATGTGCTATGGCAAAGGAAAGAATCAATAATATGAGCAACCAACAGAACGGCAACCGATGGAATGGGAATAGGCAACCAACGGAATGGGAAAAGATAGTTGGAAATGACATATCAGATAAAGGGCTGATATCCAAAATCTGTAAGGAACTCACCAAACTCCACACCCGAAAAATAAACAATCCAGTGAAGAAATGGGCAGAAGATATAAACAGACACTTCTCCAAAGAGGACATTCACATGGCCAACAGACACATGAAACCATGCTAAACGTCCCTCCTCATCAGGGAAATACAAATCAAAACCACACTAAGATACCACCTCACGCCAGTCAGAGTGGCCAAAATGAACAAATCAGGAGACTCTAGATGCTGGTGAGGATGTGGAGACACGGGCACCCTCCTACACTGTTGGTGGGAATGTAAACTGGTGCAGTCCCTCTGAAAAATAGTGTGGAGGTTCCTCAAAAAATTAACACTAGAACTCCCCTATGACCCAGCAATAGCACTGCTAGGAATTTACCCAAGGGATACAGGAATGCTGATGCACAGGGACACGTGTACCCCAACGTTCATAGCAGCACTCTCAACAATAGCCAAATCATGGAAAGCGCCTAAGTGTCCATCAACGGATGAGTGGATCAAGAAGATGTGGTTTATCTATACAATGGAATACTACATGGCAATGAGAAAGAATGAAGTCTGGCCATGTGTAGCAATATAGATGGAACTAAAGGGTATTATGCTGAGTTGCAATATAGATGGAACTAAAGGGTATTATGCTGAGTAAAGTAAGTCTGGCAGAGAAGGACAAATACCTTATGTTTTCACTTGTAAGTGGAATAGGCAAAACTTAACGGAGGACCATGGGGGAGAGGAAGGGGAAATAATAGTTAAGGAGAGGGAGGGAAGCAAACCCTAAGAGACTCTTGAATACTGAGAACAAACTGAGGGTTGATGGGAGTGGGGGAGAGGGGAAGTGGGGCGATGGGCATGGAGGAAGGCACTTGTTGGAATGAGCATTGGGTGTTATATGGAAACCAACTTGACAATAAACTATAAAAACAAAACACAAACATCAACAAAGCATGTGCTTAGAGCAGTGATATTCAAAGTGTGGCCCCTGCCCCGACAGTATTAGTTTCACTAGAAAACAGTTAGGAAGGCAGATTCTCAGACTCCACTCAAACATACTGGATGAAAAGCCAGCAATCTATGGTCTGTAAGACCTATAAGTGATTTTGATGTACATACAACTTTAGAACTGTTGTGCCAGATTACTCTCTGGCTCTAGAATTAATGGAAAATTAGTTTTGCTTGTCTGCGCATGTCAAATAGAAGAAGTGAAATAAACAAGAAATGGACACAATTTTCTTGATCTCCACAGTCAAAAGTACTCTCTTAACCCTCTGGTAGCCCACAGAATTTTTCATATCCCTTTAATACCGTCTTTTTCTGTTCTTTACCTCCTCTTTCCCTGTCACCTCCTGCATATCCTTCAAGTTTCAGTGTAAATAAATGGTTCTCAGATTTTAACATAGGGGCCACACTTTGGAGCACAACTGGTTAAATGCTACCACCTAACCCATGCCCTATGCTAAGTCACCTGCGGCCTCTTTTTTTTTTTTTCCGTTTTATTTGAGTACATTTGACATACAGTGTTAGTTTCAGGTGTACTCCCCTGTTGCTGCTTATGCCAGCATCTTGCTCTTCTCTTTCATAGAATTAAGACAAATGGAAACACAGTAATTATTTATAATGATTCATTCATGATCTTTCCTCTTTGCTGAACTCTAAGCTCAGTGAGGGCAAACACCATGTCTGCTCTGTTCACATTAGTTATTCTAAAGCCAAGCACAGAGCCTGTCACAAGAAGGTTGTTGATAAATATTTCCCAAACAAGTGAATAGATGCCTTTATTTGCTTGCTGTTTGCCTCCTACCAGAAGTTCTGGACTAACCTTGCTGAGCTAGTTGCACTCAAAGCAACTCTCTAATCTGTGCGGTGTTAAGGGGAGAAAGGGTTAGAGGCACATATTCCTTTTGTGGTCATGCCTATTTACTTTTTAATTAAAAAAATACATCCTTTCCATTTATCCTTTGTGTGTATATTTAGTTGTGACCTTTGGATATTCTTTTTACTGTTTTATCTGTTTTCTTTTAGGAATACTGTTTATCTCTGTATTCCCTTATTACACTGTTGTTTAAATACCATGAACTAGGAGGCAGTGTGGTAGAATGTGTGCGTTTTAAGCACGGGGGACTTTGGATAATCTCTTAGTTTCCAACCATAGGCTTTACAGGTAATTAGCAGTGGGTGGAAGCCAAGAGACAGGTCCTAGAAGGACTTAGGAGTTGGAAACTTCAAGAAATTCTGAAGATGGACGTGCAGATGAGGCTGGCAAGCTTTAGTTAAAAGATGATAATTAGAAGGAAAGCCTCTTGAGATTTCCCTCTCTATATTATAAGCTTTTGAGGGGACGTTTGGCCCGAATTACTTGAGGCTATTTTTTATAATGTGGCGAAATGTACACATTCTCTGCCTTCAAATTTGAAGCTGATGCCTCAAAATTGGAGTAACCAAGTTACACGTAAGGTCCTATAGACATGTATTTAAAGGGTCAGTACCAGAAAGCTTTTAACAGCTGTCTGTGAAGAACTGAAGTATACAAACAATTTAAATATTGTATTTATATGTAGATAACCAGTTTTCCAAGACCATTTATAGAAAAGGCTCTTCTTTACTAATTGAATGAATTTGGCAACTTTGTCAGAAATTATCTGACCATATATGCAAGGGTTTATTTCTGGTCTTTGTACTGTTCCATTGGTCTGTGTGTGTGTCTGTCTTTATGTCAGTGTCATATTATTTGATTACTGTACATCTGTAGCTTTGCAATAAATTTAGAAATCACAAAGTGTGAGTCCTCCAGGTTCGTTTTCCATATTGTTTTAGTGATTTGGGAGCCTTTGAATTTTGTTATGAATCTTAGGATAGGGTTTTCTGCTTCTGAAAAAAAAAATCTGTGAGGTTTTGATAAGGATTGCATTGAATCTGTAAAGCATTTTGTGGAGTATTGACATCTTAACAATTTTAAGTTTTCTAATGAACATGGGATGTGTTCCATTTATTTACATGTTCATTTCTTTCAGCAGTGTTTTGCCATTTTTATTAACCTCCTTGGTTAAGTTAATTTCTAAGTATTTTATTCTTTTTGATGCTATTATAAATGGATGTGTTCTGATAATTTCATGTTTTCAGATTATTCATTGTTGGTGTATGGAAATTTAACTGATTTTTGCCTCTTAACTGCATATCCTGCTGCTTTGCTGAATTCATGTATTAGTTCTAACAGCTTTTTTGTGGAGTCTTCAGAGTTTTCTCCATAAAGATCATATCACCTGCAAACAGAGATAATTTTATTTCTTCCTTTCCATTTTGGATACCAGGTATTTATTTGTCATTCATTCATTCATTCTTTTTTTTTTTTTTTTTTTTTTTTTTTTTTTTTTTTTTGCTTAGTTGCTCTGACTAAAACTTAGTATGTGGTACGTGGACATGAACTAGTAAGAGCATCCTTACCTTGTTTCTGATCTTAGAGGAAAAGCTTTCAGTCTTTCACCATTAAGATGTTTACTATGGGTGGGGCACCTGGGTGGCTCAGTTGGTTAAGTGTCTGACTTCGGCTCAGGTCGTGATCTCACAGCTTTGTGGGTTCAAGTGCTGCGTAGGGCTCTGTGCTGACAGCTCAGAGCCTGGAACCTGCTTTGGATTTTATGTCTCTATCTCTCTCTCTGTCCCTCCCCCATTCACATTATGTCTCTCTCTCAAAAATGAATATACATCTAAAAAAAATTTTTTTTAAAAGGTGTTTACTCTTGGCTTTTCCTAGTTTTCTTCTGTTCCTAGTTTGTTGACTATCTTCATCATGGAAAGGTGTTTAATTTTGTCAGATGTTTTTCTCCATCAACTGAGATGGTCATGTGTTTGTTTTTCCCTCATTCATTGTGTTGAAAAGGTGCACCACATTGGTTATCATATGTTGAACTATTCTTGAATTCCAGGAATAAATCTCAATGATTAGAGTGTATAATCCTTTTATATGCGACTGGATTCTTTTTTTTTTTTTAATGTTTTATTTATTTCTAGGAGAGAGAGAGCGTGAGCAAGGGAGGGTCAGAGAGAGGGAGACACAGAATTGGAAACAGGCTCCAGGCTCTGAGCTGGCTGTCAGCACAGAGCCCGACGCGGGGCTCAAACCCACGAACCGTGAGATCATGGCCTAAGCGAAAGTCCAACGCTTAACTGACTAAGTCGCCCAGGCGCCCCTATATGCCACTGGATTCTGTTTGCTAGTATTTTGTTAAGAATTTTTATGTCAACATTCATTAAAGATATTGGTCTGTAGTTTTCTTATACACTTTTAGGCTTTGGTATTAGGGTTATACTAGCTTCATAGAATGATTTAGGAAATTTCCCTTTCCTTCAATATTTTGCAAAAGTTTGAGCAGGATCATAGTTCTTTAAATATTTTGTAGAATTTACAAGTAAAATAGGGCTTTTGTTGTTGGGAAATTTTTGATTACTGATTTAACCTCTTTACTAGTTATAGGTCCAATCAGGTATTATTGTTTGGGAGAGATTATTTTTTAATACTGATTCAGTCTTCTTACTAGTTTTGGGTTCAATTAGATTTTACTTCTTCATGATTTAGTCTTGGTAGATTATGTCTTCTAAGAATTTGCCCATTTCATCTAGCTTACCCAGTTTTTTGGCATACAGCTGTTCTTAGTACTCTTGTATAATCCTTTTATTTCTGTACACTTGATAGTAATGTCTCCATTTTCATTACTGATCTTTGTAATTTGGGTTTTTCTCTTTTTTTTTAGTCCATTTAGCTAACAGTTTGTGAATTTGTTGCTCTTTTCAAAGAACCAAATTTGGTTTCTTTTTTTTTCTCTTTGTTTTTGTGTTCTCTGTTTTATCACTATAATCTTTATTATATCATTTCTTCTGTTAACTTTGGGTTTAATTTGTTCTTCTTTTTCTAGTTCCATAAGGTATAAAACTAGGTTGTTGATTTGACATCTGTTTTGTTGTTTTTAATATAAGCATTTATAACTATAAATTTTTCTCTCAGCACCGCTTTCACTAAGTCCCATAAATTTCTGTACATTATGTTTCATTTTCATCCATCCTAAGTATTTTCTGATTTCGCTTATGTTTTTCTTTGATGCCTTTGTTATTTAAAAGTGTACTATTTAATTTTTATAAATTTCTGGATTTTTCAATTTTACTTTTGATACTGATTTTTAACTTCATTCCATTGTGGTCAGAGAAATGCTTTGTATAGTATCTGTTTTTAAATCAATTAAGACTTAACTTGTGACCTAACATATGGTCTCTCCTGGGAAATGTCCCATGTGTATATGAGGGTAATATGACTACTGTTACTGTTGGATAGAGTGTTCTCTATTTGCCTCTTCGATCTAGTTGGCTTATTGTGTATTTAAGTCCTCTACTTTCTCATTTATCTTTTCGCTGGTTTTTCTATCCATTATTGAGACTGGAATATTGAAATCTCCTACTGTTATTATAGAATTATCTATTTCTTCCTTCAATTCTGTCAGTTTTTGTTTCATTTTTACTTTTTGTTATTAGATGCATAAATGTTTTAATTGTTATATCTTCTTGCTATATTTGAGACACTATAGAAAAAGCAGGAAAGATTTAACTTCAGTAAAGCCACTGGTCTGAGGTAAGGGTTAAAAGTTTCCATCTACGGGGGCACCTGGGTGGCTAAGTTGGTTAAGCGCCGACTTCGGCTCAGGTCATGATCTCACAGTTCATGGGTTCAAGCCCCACGCCGGGCTCTGTGCTGACAGCTCAGAGCCTGGAGCCTACTTTGGATTCTGCGTCTCCCTCTATCTCTGCCGTTCCCTCATTCATGCTCGCTCTCTCTCTCTCTCTCTCAAAAATAAATAAACATTAAAAAAAGTTTCCATCTACTTAGAGGCAAATACTTCCTTCTGAGAAAGCATGAAAATAAAAGATAATAGCCATTAGGGAGTAATGGCTATCTGGGCAAAGTTAGAAGTAACAATTTAAAACGAGCTTGCAAAAGTTTTCTATTTTCAAGAGCCCTAAAAAAATGTCAACAATGAAAAAGACATCCTGTGATTGTCTTGTGTTCACTGAAAAGTAACATCCACAAAGTAATGACTGTGGGACTGAAGGGTGCTTCCCCATTCCCAGCCCCTCACCCTTTGGAAAAGTGCCTTTATAAGCCTTACATGCTACCTCTGCAGGAATGACATTCCTTTTTCTTGTTGGCTCCCTTGTCTACAAGCCATCTCTAGTAAACACCTGTTCATTTCTATGACATTGAGACCCAAGAACCTCATATTTGGGGTCCAGTAATATATTTAACCTTTTATTATACTTCATGTCCTTCTTTGTTCCTTGTAAATTTTTATTCAAAGTTTATTTTCTTTGACACTACTCTAGACACCCCTGCTTGGTTTTTGTTAGTCTTTTCCTGGGGATCTTTTTTCCATCCTTTACTTTCAGTCTATTTGTCTCTTTGAATCTGAAGTGTCTTTGTAGATAAACTGTAGTATGTTTTTTTTAATCCTTTCTGCCAATTTCTGTCTTTTGTTTGAAGAGCTTAGTCCTTTTAACATTTAAAATAATTAATAAGGAAGGATTTGTCACTTTACTATTTTTTCTGTATACCTTATAGCTTTTCTGTCTCTTATTTCACACAGTACTATCTTCTTTTGAGTTTAGTTTATGTACTGAAACATTTAAGTTCTTTCCTCAATTCCTTTTGCATATTTTCTTTATGATTACCATAGGCATTGCATTTAACAGTGGTCACTTGTCCCTTTGTCTCTGCTTCTGTGATCAGAAGAGGCAACTAGCAATCAGAGCATAGATCCTCTAGTATTTGGAGCACATGGTCCTTTTTGCTCACCTTGGCCCTCACAATCAGTGTGCAAGCTGTTTCAGTAACTTATGCATAGCTGCCTGACATAGGATTTGGGTTAGGGTAGGGGCTACTGTCCTAAGAAGTGAAATTGACTGAAATTAACCACAATTTATTATTCATTCCTTCCCCTGGAAGTTGCAAACCTTCAATGGACTCCAGAGTTCCAAAATTGTTACAGGAGATTCTGCTGTTATAATTGTTGTCTAGATGGAGAAGATTCCTTATGCTTCTGACTCTGTCATCTTCCTTGAAGAATTTCTTGCAATGAAAGTTTAAAGGAAGAAATCATGTCCATACTTAAAAGTGATTCATATTTCAATGTATTTCTAGACAGGCATTTAATTTTTTCACACTCTTCTATTTAACCCCTGATAACTTCTACTAGATTATTTTTATTTATGATAGTTAGGAAAGCGCTGAGAGTATGATAGGGTGTTGAATATACTTATGGGATTTGAAGAGAGAGAGAATACAAGGCACAAATATAAGGAACATTTTTAGAATAGTCTAAATAGCTTTATACAACATGGCCTCTATTTGCTCACACTGATTTCTTGCTAATGATGTTTTTGTTAGCTATTGAATGTATTTTGTAGTATTCTTCCTTGTATGCTCTGATTTAGAAATATCCAGCTACTTGCATTTAAATGAACAAACACACTTTCCTTTTATCACGTCTTTCTGCTTATAGATTTGGTATTTCCTATGTTTGTAATGTTCCTCTTCTTCATTACATTCAGCAAATTCCTGTGTATCCTTGAAGACTTGACACAAACTTCTTTTTTAAACAAGTTTACATCTCCTTCCTTCTTTATGCAAGCAGTTACTATTTCTTTCTTCTGCTTTTATTTTCCAACATTTGTTCATACTTCTTTTAGTTCATTATCATCCTGCACTGGTGATTATTTGCCCATTCTGTTTTCCATTTAGACTGAGAGAGTATCCATAAGGGAAAGGTTCTGTCTTATTCATATCAGCTCCTTGATTAGAAAAGGGCGTACTCAGTAAATGGTGAAAAAGAGAGAATCAGTAAGTAACTTCCTTTCTGTAATATAAAGGAGCCAGGACCTTTGGAAAATATAAACATTGTGAAAATAAAATTTAAAAGATATATTGTGAAGAAACTAGCAATTAAAATATAATTAAGCATATTTAGAAAGAACTGTCAATTACAGGAATTAAGAGATACAATTGTTTCCTGTGTAATTCCAGAGTAACCAAAATATAAAATAAATAGGACTTTGCTGCCCAAATAATCTGGAGACTTGGGTTCTTTACCCACTTTGCTATTAGCTAGCCATGTGCTTTGAAAAAAAATAGGCATTCTAGGCCTCTCTTTTCTCACTCATAAAATTAGGGTGTCAAACTAAGGCCTCTGCTAGATGAAAATCATGTTGACTAGACCATTTCCCAAACTTTCTGGAAACTTAGCTAGTCTCTGATTGTTGTCTTTTCAGATAGCAGATGACAGCAGAGATTTACAGATGCACTTTGAATTCCCTAATGATAGGAAGTCGAGAAGGAAAGAGAACATTGGATGTTGCCAGATTGAGCAAAACAAATGCTTTTTGTTACTATTGTACCTTAGGGAGGGAGAATTCTCTCTGGAGAATCTTTAGACTACTCGTGTAAAATCTTTTTTTACTCAGATTAAAAAAAAAAAGTAAGTTTATGAAATCAATTACCAATTTTTTAGAGGCAGCTTTCATGGAATGACAGTGGAAGAGAAGTTAACTTATTGTAAGTAAAATTTAATAACCGAGAACACATTGACAGATATGAAAGGACACCTGGCCAGTGATTTATTGACATCTTCACATTGTGTGGAAACAGATGGTGGTAATAAATCTGGAAAAGGACTGGAGATTAGAGATGAAAAATTTCCCTAAATGTGGAGATAATAAAGGAATGAGACAAAGAAATCATATTTCTTGAACTCATCAGGCACTGAAGAGGTGGAAAATTCTATCTTTCTAATTGTGTGAATAGTGGTATATGACAATAAGTAGTCCAGAGCATCAAGTTATAGAAGAGGGCAGAAGAGCATACACCATTGGCATTTCTTAAGAGTTTTCATTTTAAGTACCACAGGGTGAGTTATTAGCCCTTAACATTTTATGACATGACAGTTAGCGAGGTTTATTTTTGCATTTTGGCTCCAAGAATTGTTTTCTTGTCAGGGAAGAATTTCTAATAGGAAGTATTTTTCTTAATTCTTAAAAGTGAAATTTTAACAAAAGGTTAATTAATGAAGCAGCTTAGAGAAGAGGCTGATGGTATGAATTATCTGGCAGTGTGAAAGGATGCAGGTAAAGGTTTTCATGACCTTCAGTTTCTCAGTAATACATGTTAGTACCACCTCCCCTGATAAAGGGAATACACTGCAGAGATAGATTTTCTTGTTTGAAAGTCTTTTGCACAAGACAGACAAGTAAAGTGCGGATATACATATCCCACTAATTACTAATTAATAATATGAATGTTCTTAGACAATAGAAACTACACTTCTGGAGGTCTTGGGCCAAGGGGAATGCTTACAGAGGCAGAGAAGCAGAAGCCCAACTCTGATTGGTGTTCAAGAAGGTTAATAAAATCAGTAAAGATCAGACCTGCAAGGAATATTACACAGAGTGAGAAGCTATAATAGGGGCTACTTTGCTTTGCTTTAAGTAATCATGGCAACTATTGAGTGGAAACACAGCAGGTCAGAATTCAGACATTCCTCTCTGGTTCCCTTTACAATCTTTCATACCCTCTATCATCCATTCAAGTTAGGAAGATCAAGTCAGTTTCTCTGTAGCATTGAGATTCATCCGTTTCAATCTCATTTGAGATTGAGCCATTTTCTCAATTTCACCCATTTGCAAACTGAAATTCCCTTGACAAGGTATAAGCACTTAATTTCTGTATAACAGCAGAAAAGACTACACACCTCACCACTTATGAAAAACTTTCACCGAATATTTTTCCTAAGATTGCATTTGTTTATATATGTACAGAGAAAGTTGGCATTTTTTCCTAATTACCTCCCAAATCTTTTGGTTATGTTGCAACTAAAATTTCTTTGATTGATGGCAATATATATTTCAGAGCTTAGGATTTCTAGCAATCACTCTTGGTAAAATAATAAGAGAAGAAAATTATTTTCACAAATCCTGAAAGATCCTTATATTGGTGTGTGTGTGTTTATTAATTCTTAAGAATGTAACTTATGGTTTTGCTATTAGATGTAATTATTCAAGGCCATCAAGGTATATGAGATGTTTGGGATGAATGTCCATACATAATATCAGTAGCAGTTAAGCTTTTGGTTAAGAGCATTTGAGTATCTTTTCACTGGCATTCAAAATCCACGGATTTTACCATTTGTTCCATGAGCCCTGATGCTTAGTTTGATGTAAGGAGAGCCAGGTATCACATACATACACAATAGGGTTATGTTACAGAGAGAATTCTTGAGCTTCGAGAACTCAAGTCTTTTCTAATGGCCAGTGAGCCTTCCTGCCGTTTGCTTTGGAGGGCAACAGTACCTCTGTTAGTTTTCTTGCTTCCCCGTGTTCTTCTTCTTCTTCTTCTTCTTTTTTTTAAATTTTTTTAAAATTTTTTATTTCTAGGAGAGAGAGAGAGAGAGACAGCGCGAACAGGGGAGGGTCAGAGAGAGAGGGAGATACAGACTCTGAAATAGGCTCCAGGCTCTGAGCTGGCAGTCAGCACAGAGCGCGACGCGGGGCCCGAACCCACGAACCGCGAGATCATGACCTAAGCGAAAGTCGGACGCTTAACCGACTAAGCCACCCAGGCTCCCCTTCCCCGGGTTCTTCTTGACAGCCCTGACTAGCATAGTGGCAAAATCATTGAATCTCACGTGGGGTTATCTCATCGCTTAGGTGCCCTGAGTTCAAATCACATGGTGTACAACTCTTGGATCTGATTAAGATAGTATTCAACTCCCACCCAGGTCACCGTGTCACCAGTTTGGATTTTGTATTTGACTTATAAGAAATACAAGTATCTTCCTGCCAAATATTAAAAAAAAAAAACATAACTTTGAACTTGATGGAATCTTACATTTTACCTCTCATGTATTTCCTATTTGTTTGAGGCACATAATTTTGCATAATAAATAATATCTGAGATTTGGAGGTTCATCATAGTTCTGTTTGGCTTACTCTCATATCTTTGAGGGTTTTTGACTGGCATTAATAAAATATTTGTTTTCAGAGGCCCTGTAACAATAATGTTCAGGAAACACTTTCTTTTTTAATCTCAAGTAGCCGAGTAAAATATACATAAAAAGGAATAATATTCATTGAGTTTGTTTTCTTTACATGAATGACAGCTTTCCTCTCCCATCTTTCAAAAAGAATATAAATCCAAAGTGCAGTCAATAATTTCATTGAATGCTGAGGTTGTATTTCCCATTTTATCTTCTATCAGCTTTTTGGTAGATAGCTTATAAGATTTGTTTAATATGGTTTCACAAATTTCTTGGATTCACTGATGGGTGTTTCTAAATAACTTACTGCTACCTAAAGTTATAAGAAATCTAAAAGGAGCTTTAAAAAATTTATTTTTTGGTAGCAGACCTGCCATATGTTGCTGTGAAATACAGCTTCAGGTTGATAGCATCTATTGTCCTACACACAGTAAAACATTTAAACACAACAAAAAGGAAGCAGTGAAAAGCAAGTCTCTTCTTACAGTGGGCCCATGCTTTCCTTTTTATCAGCAACCACTTATATAAAAAAGAATTCTCTGTATTCTCCCAGAAGTTACACACACACACACACACACACACACACACACAATCTTTTATATAAATGCTGGGAGAATTTTAAACACATACCATTTTCTTTTTATACTTTCATATAATTTTTATTATCATTTATGTATAATAAAATGCACAGATCTTGAGTGTATAGTTAATTGATTTTTGAGAATTGCATACACCTGCGGAATCACCTAAATAATGATTAAAAGAACACTTTCATAACTCCAGAAAATTCTTATATGCTCCTTTCACATCAATTCCTCTGCATGTTCAAACATTCTCTCATTTCTTTCACCACAGATTAATTTTGCCTGTTCTTAGAGTTCAGATAAATAGAATCATACTCACCAAGAGACAATATTTTTCTTAACATTTGTCATTTTAGGCTTTGAATTTTAGTTTTGTGCATGATATTGTGATAGGGATCTATTATAATTTTCTAAAACTTTAGCAAATAGATATTTTAGGGTAGTCTATACTTTTCCCATCAATTTATGGAGACATGCTGCCCATGTTTTATTCCAATTTTTCATAGAGATCCATTCTTTTCTGGTTCCTCTACTGTGATCATCACTGTACTCATGCCATAGTATCCTAATTACTGTAGTTTGAAATAGGTTTTTATGTATACTAAGACAAATCCTATCTCCTTTCTTTACTTCAAAATTATCTTCAGTATTCTTAACTTTTTATATTCCAGTGGATTTGGGGACAGCTTGCTGAATTTTATGTAAAACAATTTTAAAAAATAGATTATTTGAAAAACTTAACATGTGTACAATGCTGAGTTTCCCATACCTGAATGTGGCGTCACTGTTCACTCATCCAAGTCCTCTTTTATGGCCTTTAAAAGCATCCTGCTCCTTAAAAGTATTGCACATATGTTAGATGTGTTCCTTGATATTTTATATGTTTTGTTTTGTGGCAGGCAGAATAACGGACTTCCAAAGATAACCATACCTTATTTTCCAGAATCGATGAACATGTTAGGTTCCATGGCAAAGGGGATTTAAGGCTACAGGTGGAATTAAGATTGCTGATCAGCTGACCTTAAAATGGGGAGATGATCCTCGATCATCTGAATGGACCGAACATAATCACAAGGGACTTTACAAACAGAAGAGAGAAGTAGAAGAGAGGTCAGGGGTGCGATGACAAAAACGTTCAAAGTGATTGAATATGAGAAGGATATTGTTGTTTCTGCCTCTGATGATGAAGAGGACCATGAACCAAGGATTGTGGGCAATTTCTAAAAGGTGGGAAAGTCAAGGAAATAAATTTTCTCCTGGAGCATCCAGAAAGAAATGCAGCTCTGCTAACACCTTGATTTTTGCCCTCTGAGATCCATGTTGGACTTACAGCCTCTGCAACTGCATAATAGTAAGTGGTATGGTTTAAACCACTAGTTGTGGTATCCAGGAAACTAATACACACCTCCACCAGTAATTGTATCTTTATTTCTCTTACAGTTTCCAATTTTCTATTTGGTTATTGTCAGTATATAAGGAAAACACTTATTTTTGTGTGTTAGAGGGTATCTGTAGTTAAATTTCCCATTCAATTTGGAATTTTACTCAGAGTAATAAAGTAGTGAAAGACAAAAAAAAACAAAAATTGAGAAATTAAAGAATTATAAAACAAAGAAACAAAAGGGAGAAACAGAAATATAAAACTTAAGTCTTTGAAAAGATACCTTTAATAGACAAACTTCTAACAAGTATGATCAAGAGAATAAGAGAAAGCCTATCATATGTGTATATATGTCATATATATGATATGTGTATATGCTTCACTTCATAGATTCAAATTAATTTAAAAAGGCTTAATATTACAAATATAATAAGAAGTACATGTATATTATGTATTGTATAAATATGCATGTGCAGAGTCAAAAAGAAATAAAAATAGACCATAAAATAATTTATGTTGTATTACAAAAGACATACACATCATCAAAATATAAATGATTCTCCAGCTGAAAATATCTGTGATACACAATGATTGGAAGATGGTGATGGAGTAGGCAGACCCTAGGCTCGTCTCATCCCAGGTACACAACTAGGTAACCTTCCAATCATCCTAAATATGCCAGAAATCAACCTGAAGACTGACAGAACAAACTTCACAACTGAAAAGACAGAAGAAGCCACATTAAAGAAGGTAGAAATTGCATAGATGTGGTTTAGCAGAGAAACATTGTGGGTGCTGTGGAGGGGAATGAGCCATGGTGACAGAGAAGAGCAAGAGAGAGAGGAGCACAAAGGGGAACTCGCAAGGAGAACATTTCCTCAAAGCCATAGCTGGGAAAATGTGAAGGGCTGATTTTTGTGAGATCTTGCAACCAGTGAGGCTTAAAGGCTGAGGTATTAAAGGTCAAGAGGCTTGTAGGAGATAGAGCCAGGAGGGCACAGCGCTGCCCCTGGAGAAAAGGGAAGCACAAAAGCATGGAAACAGCAATGTGACAAAAGCCTGCAACACACAGCAGGGAGATTAAAGCTCTTCTCATAGTGCTTCTCTGAGGGCCAGTGTTCCTGAAGCTAACCATCTCGGGGCAAAAAAGCTGAGCCACCTGTGGGAAGCAGCACAGCACCAACACAGGCTGCAGCACTTGCTTACACCACACCCCACGCCCCTATGCTCTGGTGGGACTGCCCTTCTCAGTCAAACTTGCTTCAGTCCCAGCACAGCAGGCCCCTTCCCCAGAAATCCAGCTGAAATCCCTGTCCACACCACATCTCCCAAAGACAGAAATCTGCAGGATTTCAGTTCTAGTGAAAGTAGCATCAGGTATCATTTAACAAGTGGACCAGAGCACACCTAGTTAAAACTTGCCACATTCTGACCAAACACTGCCCACTGCAGGCAAGGAAGAGCCTCTGTAGACAACTAGCCTGAAGGATGCAGCAGCTAAAACACAACAGCGGAGAGAACGCAGCACACACTGGAGACACTCCCTGAAGAACCAGTCCCTGGACACTACATAACCTCTTCATAAAGCCAGTACTCCCAGGAGCAGGAAACATAACAGGATTGTCTAACACAGAGAAGAAGGCAGAGACAGACAAGACGCCATCATGGAGGAACTCATCCCAAATGAAAGAACAAAATAAGGTGACTGCCAAAGATCGAAGCAAAACAGATTTAAGTAACTTGCCTAATGGTGAATTTAAAACAGCATAAGGATACTCACTGGGCTTGAGAAAAGAATGGAAGACTAAGGGAGACTTTTATCACAGAGATAAAGGAGTTTAAAAAGAATGAGTCAGAAGTGAAGAATGCAATAACTGAGATTAGAAACAGGCTTGCTGCAATGAACAGTAGGCTGGAAAAAGCAGAGGAGTGAATAGGTGATAGAGAAGACAAAATATTGGAAAGTAATGAAGATAAACAAAAGAAAGAAGAATTAAAGAACATGAGAATAGACAGGGTACTCAGTGACTCCATCAAATGTAATAAGATTCATAGAGTAGGAGTCCTAGAAGAGGAAAAGAAAGAAAATTATGCAGAAAATTTATTTGAGGAAATAGTAGCTAGAAACTTTCTTAACCTGGGGAAATAAATGGACATCTAGATCCAAGAGGCACAGAGAACTCCCATCAAAATCAATAAAAGCAGACCAACACCAAGTCACATTGTAATTAAATTTGCAAAATATATTGATAAAGAAAAAATCTTAAAAGAAGCAAGACTGCAAAAGTCTTTAACCTATAAGGAAAGACTCATAAGGCCATCTTCAGATTTCTCAACAGAAACTTGGCAAGCCACAAAGGGAGTTGCATGATATATTCAAAGTGCTGAATGGGGAGAATCTGCGGCCAAAAATACTCTCTCCAGCAAGGCTCTCATACAGAACAGAAGGATAGATAAAGTTTCCCAGACACATACAGCTAAAAGAACTTGTGACCCCTAAACTAGCCTTTCAAGAAATATTAAAGGAAGCAATTTGAGTGGAAAGGAGAGACCAAAAGTGACAAAGACAAGAAAGGGTCAGAGAAAATCTCCAAAAACAATATGAAAACAAGTAATAAAATGACACTAAGTACATAACTAATAATAATTACTCCAAGTGTAAGTAGGCTGGATGCTCCAATCAGAAGATATAAGGTGTCAGAATAGCTAAAGAAACAACATAGCTATATGGTACCAACAAGAGACTCATTTCAGATCTAAAGACACCTGCAAATTGAAAGTGAGGGGATGGAGAAACATTTATCATGCAAATGGATGTCAAAAGCTGGAGTAATATTTATATTGGGCAATCTAGACTTTAACACAGACTGTAAAAAGAGACAAAGGCATTATGTAACCATTGTAAATACTTATGCACTCAATCTGAAAGCACCCAAATATGTAAAACAATAACAAACATAAAGAAACTAATTGATACTAACACAAAAACAGTAGGCAAGTTTAATACCCCACTTACAGCAAAGCACAGGTCATCTAAGAAAATCAATGAGGAAACAATGACTTTGAATGACACACTGGAGCAGATGTACAGATATAATCAAAACATTGCTTCCTAAAAGAGCAGAAAACACATTTTTTTCAAGTGCACATGAGACATTCTCCTGAATGGATCACATATTAGATGGCAAAATGTCCTCAACAAATACAAAAAGATTCAAATCATATGATGCACCCTTTCTGACCACAACACTATGAAACTAGACATCAGCCATAAGAAAATTTGGAAAGAGGACAAATACATGGAAATTAAACAACATGCTACTAAACAATGATTGCCATAGCAATCAAACAAAAAGAAATAAAAGACATCCAAATCAGCAAGGAAGAAGTCATATGTTCACTATTTGCAAATGTCATGATACTGTATATAGAAAACCCGAAACTCTACCAAAAAATTTCTAGGACTGATACACATTTTCAGTGACGTTGCAGGATACAAAACCAACATACAGAAATCTGTTGCATTCCTATACACCAATAATGAAGCAGCAGAAAGTGAAATTAAGAAAACAATCCCATTTACCATTGGACCAATAAAATAAAAATATCCAGGAATAACCTTAACCAAAAAGGTGACACACCCGTACTCTGAAACACTTATGAAAGAAATTGAAGAGGGCACAAAGAAATGGAAAGACGTTCCATGCTCATGGAATGGAAGAACAAATATTGTTAAAATGTCTGTATTACCCAAAGCAATCTCTATCAAAATACCACCAACATTTTTTGTAAGCTAAAACAAACAGTTCAAAATTTGTATGGGACCACAAAAGGCCCCAAACAACCAAAGTAGTCTTGAAAAAGAAAGGCAAAGCTGGAAGCATTACACTTTTGGACTTCAAGTTACATTATAAAGCTTTGGTAAGCAAAACAGTACAGTACTGGCACAAAAATAGACATATAGATCAATGGAACAAATAGAAAATTTGATAATGAACCCACAGCTTTATGGTCAATTAACCTTTGACAAAGCAGGAAAGAACATCCAAGGGAAACAAGATAGTCTCTTCAACAAATGGTGTTGGTGATGACAACATGCAAAAGAATGAAACTGGACCACTTTCTTATATCGTACACAAAAATAAATTCAAAATAGGTTAAAGACCTAATGTGAGACATGAAACCATTAAAATCCTAAAGCCGAAAACAGGTTTTATGATGCAGACTTTATGACATGGGCAGTAGCAACTTCTTACTAGATAGGCCTCCAGAGGCAAGGGAAACAAAATAAAAAATAACTCTTGGAACTTCATCAAAAGAAAAAGCTTCTTCACAGTAAAGGAAAAATCAAAAGTAGAAGACAGCCTTCAGAATGGGAGAAGATATTTGCAAAAAACATATCTGATAAAAGGTTAGTATCCAAAATATATGAAAAACATAAAATTCTACCCCCCAAAAATGACAAATTCAGTTTAAAAAATGGTAGAAGATATGAATAGACATTTCTCCAAAGAAGATATGGCCAACAGACACATCAAAAGATACTCAACATCCCTCGTCATCAGGGAAACACAAATCAAAACTACAATGAGATACCACCTCACATCTGTCAGAATGGCTGAAATCAATAACACAGGAAAACAACAGGTATTGGCAAGGATATGAAAAAAGAGGAAAGTTCATGCATCATTGGTGGGAATGCAAATTGGTGAAGCCACTTATAAAACAGTATGGAGGTTTCTCAAAAAGTTAAAAATAGAACTACCTTATCATCCAGTAATTGCACTACTAATATTTATCCAAAAAATAAAAGGATACTAATTCAAAGGGATACATACACCCTGATAATTATAGCAGCATTATCTACAGTAACCAAACTATGGAAAGAGCTCAAATGTCCATAAGGCAATAATCAATGGATAAAGAAAATGTGGTATCTATATAAAAAGGAATATTTCTCAGCCATAAAGTGTGAAACCTTGCCATTTGCAACAACATGGATGGAACTAAAGAGATATTATGCTAAGCAAAGAAGTCAGTCAGAAAAACACAAATACCATATGATTTCATGTATATGTAGAATTTGAGAAACAAAACAAATGAGCAAAAGGCAAAGAAGAGAGTCAAACCTAAGAATAGATGTAATTAGATGTAATTAATTTCTAATTTGATGTATTTTCCTTTTTTTTTTTTTTTTTTTTTTTTTTTTTTTTTTTTCCTGGGGCCAGGGTCTTTTGAACGTTTTCCGTGCAAGATNTTTATTTTTGTTTATTTACCTTTTTTTTTTTTTTTTTTTTTGCTTTTCTTATTGCCTGAGGAGCAGCCCCAAAAACAAAAACAAAAAAAACAAAAAAACTATGTATAAGACCAGTGTCACAGAGTTTACTATCTATGGGTTCTTCTAGGAGTTTATGGTTTCAGGTCTTTAGCATTGAATCCATTTTGAGCTTATTTTTGTATATGGTGTAAGATGGCAGTCCATTTACTCTTTTGCATTTAGCTGTCCAGTTTTCCTGACATCATTTATCAAAGAGACTGTCTTTTCCTCCATTCTTGCCTCTTTTGTCATAGTTTAATTGACAATGTAAGCATGGTCTTCTGGCCTCTCTGTTTCATTCCATTCATCTATGAGTCTGTTTTTGTGTCAGTACCATTCTGTTTTGACAATTAACGCTTTGTTGTATATCTTGAAATCTGGAATTGTGACGACCTCCAGCTTTGTTAATCCTTCTCAAGGTCGCTGTTACTTTTTGGTGTCTTTTGTGATTCCATGTAAATGTTTGTATTATTTGTTCGATGAAGATTGCCATTTGTATTTTGATAATGATTACATTGAATCCGTAGGTAGGTTTGAGAAATATGGACATTTTAACAATATTATTTATTTCAGTTCATGAGCACAGTATATATTTGCATTTATTTGTGTCATCTGCAATTTCTTTCATTGTCCTCTTAGAGCTTTCAGAGTACAGGTCTTTCACCTACATGGTTAAATTTATTCTTAGGTATTTTATGCTTTTTGATACAATTGTAAATTCTTTTTAAATTTCTTTTCCTGTTAATTCATTATTAGTGTATAGAAATAGGACTGATTTCTGTATATTGATTTTGTGTCCTGCAACTGTACTGAAGTCATTTATTACTTCTAGTAGTTTTTGGGTGAAGGCCTTAGGGTTTTCTATATATATTATCATATCACCTGAAAATAGTTAGGTTTTACTTTTTCCTTTTTAATTTGGGTACCATTTTTTTAATGTTTTTCTTTTGTGGTTGCTATGGCTAAGGCTTCCAATGCTATGTTAAATAAAAGCAGCAGGAGTGGACATCCTCCTGATCTTAGAAGAGAACCTTTCAACTTTTCACCATTGAGTATGTTAGCTGTGGCTTTATCATATTTGACCTTCATTATTTTGAGGTGCATGTCCTTTATACCCACTTTGTTGACATTTTTATCATAAATGGGTGTTGAATTTTGTCAAATGATTTTTATGCATCTTTTGAGATGATCATATGATTATTCTCTGCTAATCTAGTGTAGGGTAATGTAATGTTGTGAATATTGAACCATCCTTGAATAAATCCTGCTTAATAATGATTATGATCCTTTTAACATAGTATTGAATGCAGTTTGCTAATATTTTGTTGGAAATCTCTGCATCTGTGTTCATCTATGTTATTTTCTGTTTTTGTGATGTCTTTGGTTTAGGTATGAGACTAATGCTGCCTCATAGAATGAGCTTCAAAGTTTCTCACCCCCCCTTAATTTTTTTGAATAATTTGAGGATAGGTATTAACTCTTTCAATGTTTGGTAAAATTCACTTGTAAAGGCCATATGGTTCTGGACTTTTGTTTGCTAGGAGGTTTTTGATTACTGATTAAATTTCATTGCTCGTTATAGCTCTGTTCACATCTTATATTTACTTCTGATTCAGTCTTGGAAGATTGTATGTTTCTAGGAATTTATTTGTTTCTTCTAAGTTGTCCAGTTTGTTGGCATGCAATTGTTCATTGTAGTCTTTTATGATCCTTTGTATTTCTGTGGTCCTTTAGGTGTAAGTTTTGATTATTTATGTGAGCTTTTCCTTGCCCAGGGAGGGCAGGACTCAGATTTGAAAATCTCTGGGATCTTCAAAAGCATATGATCATGGGAATATATGATAAAATCAGTATAATTTAAGGTTCCTATTTACAAACTAATTGTGTCCTGCTGTGATATGACAGATTTTATAGGACAGAGTGTTTCCCAGATGTCAGGTAAGGATTTGAGCCCAAAAGGTAATAATTACACAAAGGAAAACCAAAGCCTTATTTTACATAATAACTACAGAGATAAGATTTTCATTCTTTTTAGGCTTTCCCTGTATAGCAATTAGTACAACTGAAAAGACATTTAAAAAAAACAAAATTTTAGAGTACAAACTTGGACTACATTTTAACAACTTTGCTTAATTTAATCAGAATTGACCTTGTAAGTTCCAAATTAAAAAATTTTTTGTAATACTTAAAATATATCTATTAGTGCATATTCTGATAGGGGAAGGAAGAATAGCTGCTTTTCCTTACAGTAGTTACATAAGTATTTACAACTATCTTATTCAAGAGTAGAAAGATTGAAAAACAATTATATTTATAGTTCAAAATTTGGAGAATTAAGATATTGCTATTAGAAGAGGAAATTGAATTATTTTACAATTTAGCAGTGTCACCTGCCTCATTTGAAGATCATTAGAAAACATTAAAACTTGTTCTTAGACTTTCTTGAGAGATCTAAATGCCACGAATGGCATGCAGAGATGTTTAACCAGCAAGAATAAGTAGGTGAAATTTAACAGTGGTTCCAACTGGTGACATTTTATTGAGAGATGATTACCAAACTCTAGAGTTCTCTTTTTGTAGCCCCCTCAGAATGGAAGACAAATCTTGAGGTATTATAACACATATGCTATGACCCATCTAAGGGGCAAAGGACAACAAAATTTGCTTGAAAGATACTATTCTTGAATAAGTCACTTTGAAACTTAGTTACCTCATTTGTAAACAAAGTTCATACTATCTGGCCATTCCGCCTATAACAAGTGAGGTGTGGGAATGGATGCTGAGGAGTAAAGCCTGAGAAAAGCTCAGCAATGTATCTCGCATATTGCCTTGAAATGCTTTGTGTGTATCGCAAACATGCCCCTATTTTTTTTTGTCACCTGTGTCTTTCATATTGCTTTCTTAGCACTCATTTCTTTCCTTTGGCTTTATGTTTGACAACACTAACTATCTTTTACAAAGATTCACAGGAGCCACAGTTTGGGGAGGTTCATTGTTTGCCATCTGTACAGAGAACAACAATGAAGAGTCTTGCAAGAGTTATCCTTTAGCTTTGTGAAAAATTTCTGGCTAATAGAATTAGTACCAAAAAAACCTAGTAAACTTTATTCCTTACTGAATTTTCAATATTGATCAATCTTAAGCATTTCTTAGCAGTAAGTGAGTGAGTGTGAGCTCAATTTAAGAAAGCAGTATCAAGAGATTAGGAAGGGGAGAGGACTGGCATAAAATTTTATGTTGGACTTTTATCCATATCAAAACTACTAAAATAGGGACACCTGGGTGGCTCCATCCATTGGGCATCCAACTTCAGCTCAGTTCATGATCTTGCAGTTTGTTCGAGCCCTGCATCGGGCTCTGTGCTGACAGCTTGGAGCCTAGAGCCTGCTTTGGATTCTGTGTCTCCCTATCTCTACCCCTCCCCTGCTCATGCTCTGTCTTCCTCCTCCTTTCTCTCTCTTTCCCTAATGTATAAACCTTAAAAAAATACTACTAAAATAACCACTTGAAATAGGAAGATAATGATGATCATGATGATGGTGATGATGATAACAACAATAACACTTTTGAAAAGTTAATTTATTGAATATTTTTTTTCTCTCTCAAGTATGAACATGGTTATATTTCCTGCTTTTCCAGTGTCGTGGAGGTTAGAATATAATCAAGTTGATGCAAAGAGAAACATAAATGTTCCATTTCTGGCACACCTGAGCTTGTGGACCAAGTTCATACTTGCTGTAACTTACTGAATTTACAGATGTGGGCAAAGTGGTTGTTGGAAGACACAACCACCAGGGACCCTAAGTGTTCCCGCATGTTCTTGGCTAGAGAAATCAAAATGCAAGACCCTAACTACTCTTTACTGTGATAATTTCTCAAGATTATGTTTACTGCACATAACCTTGAAAGATGTAGTAATATCTCTCCCTAGACAAAGAGCAGGCCTCCTTCCTCTTACTGTAAACATAGTGAATATCTTAAGCTCAGTGTTCCTCTCCTGTAATCCAATCCAACAGGACAGAGACAGAGTGATTAAGAATATTATCTGTAATAGACCAGAACAAAGATTCTAGACTGCTGAATACTGCTAAGGTAAGAGATGGAGTGTCTGTATATACATAGAAGTTCCATGCAATGCCTCTGAAAGTGTGAGGACAGCCATCTTGGTCACTTGCCAGCCATTGTAGGGAACCATTGGACCTGGTCAAATGAAGTGCACATCTCCCCTGTGACTCAGAATTTTGCTCAAGTAATTTAACTCATTTTGAAACAAGAATAAATGTTAGCTAGTTCTTGGATCATCCTTATTCCAGAAATCTGTGAGGATGTCCATCACCGTGTTGTTTGTGATGGCAGGAAAACTGAGATGATTTGTGTGTCTTTTTCTTTGGATGAGTAGGTCACATATGAAGTGTGCACATCATGGAATCCATTTTTAACTTAGAAGTAATACACTATGTATAAAACAATATGATCTACTTTTAAATCTTAATGCTAAATATAAAAAATAAGAGTTAATAATAATGACACAATACCTTCTCTGCACATTAGGAATACATACACTCTAAACAACTTAGGTTTTATAAGAACCCATGTATTTAGGGGTGCCTGGGTGGCTCAGTTGGTTAAGCATCCAACTTTAACTCAAGTCATGATCTTGTGGTTCACGAGTTTGAGTGCAGCGTCAGGCTCTGTGCTGACAGCTCAGAGCCTGGAGCCTGCTTTAGATTCTGTGTCTCTCTTCTTCCTGCCCCTTCCCTTCTCTCTCTCTCTCTCTCTCTCTCTTTCTCTGTCTCTCTCTCAAAATGAATGAATGAATGGATGGATGGATGAATGGATGAATGAATATTGAAAAAACATTTTTTAAAGAACCCATGTATTTATACATATTAAATGCTTGAAAAAGCATGTCCTTGGTGACTGAAAGATGAAAGAAAATAATGACAGGATGAAATAAAATAAATAAATAGATTAAAGCAAGAGAGGAGTCTTGCATAAAGCAATATGACAGTAAGCCATGTGTAGCCCTCTATGCCCAAGGTTAAAAAATGCATGTGTTGGGGCGCCTGGGTGGCTTAGTCGGTTAAGCATCCGACTTTCGCTTAGGTCATGATCTCGCGGTTCATGGGTTCGAGCCCCGTGTCGGGCTCTGTGCTGACAGCCAGGTCAGAGCCTGGAGCCTGTTTCAGAGTCTGTGACTCTCTCTCTCTCTGACCCTCCCCTGCTCATGCGCGCTCTGTCTCTGTCTCTGTCTCTCTCTCTCCTAGAAATAAATAAAACATAAAAAAAATGCGTGTGTATTTATATGTGCTAAGTAAGGTACAAATGCTAAGAATTCCAACAGGTAGTGTGGATGGTTCAGCCTTGGTTAAGGTTATCCATTACTTCTGATGAATTCTTTTTCCCTCTTTAAAAAAAAAAAAATGTTGTGTTAAGAACATTTAATATGGCATGTATCCACCACACATTTTAAATCTACAGTGCATTATTGTTGACTATAGGCACAAGGTTGTATCTTTTATCTAGAGTTTATTCATTTCATTAATTGAAAGTTTAGGCCTGTTGACTAGTAACTCCATTTCCCTCTCTCTCCAGCCCATAATAACTATCATTCCACCTGGTTGGACCTTGAGGATATTGTGTTAAGTGAAATAAGACAGGAACATAAAGACAAATTCTTCATGATTACACTTATATATGAGGTATCTGAAATAGATTAATGAAATCAAACACTAAAAGGATGTGTATGTACATACATACATACACACGTGATTTATTTCCTCCCCTAAAGTCACAAAAGAACTTCTTCTGCTCTGTGAAGTAGTAAGAGGTCAAGGTATTTACTGGTGGTAAGTAGAAGCAGGACAGAATTGAGGCCATGGATGTAGGTCCTAAATCATACCAAGACAGCTTTTAAATTTAAAGAATAATTGGGTTGAAATTTTGTACTTAGTAGAGAAATTTCTTCCTTAGGTTGAAAAAAAACCCACATTGGCTTTATCTAGAAGACACACATCCCTTAGAAATATTTCACTTCAAAAGAGTTTCAAGTATTAGGTGGCTACTTAAGGCCCTGCCTCATGTTGGAGGGAGAGGTTGGAGTGAGTAGTATTCACATTCCTTTTACATAACACTTCTGTTGCATTAGGTTTTTTTAAAAAATTTTTAATGATTATTTATTTTTTAGAGAAGGACAAAGTGTGAGCAGGGGAAGGGCAGAGAGATAGGGAGACAGAATCTAAAGCAGGCTCCAGGCTCTGAGCTGTCAGCACAGAGCTCATCATGGGGCTCAAACCCACAAACTGTGAGATCATGACCTGAGCTGAAGTCAGACACTTAACCGACTGAGCCACACATACGCTCCTCCATAAGTTTTTTTCTTTGGAATTAATTTTAATTAAATGTTTTGTGCCTCATCTTCATCTTTGTGTCTGTTCTCTAAATGGGTATGATAAAAATAGTATCTACCTCATAGTGTTGTTAGGAATATTAAATGAGTTAGTCATTAAAACACTTAGAATATGGCCTGGCACATAGTACACATTATATTAATGTTAAACAATAAATTTGAAAGATCCATAGTTTTATGTGCTTTCTATATTTGATTTTATTTGAAAAGTTTTGAGGTTTATAACAAAGAACTACTTTAATGAAATTGGGGGAAACGTATCTGTAACACAGGAATTCCAGTTTTTTTTTTATGCTTATTTTTAAATTTTTTTAATGTTTTCTTTTTTGTAACTCCATTATAGTTAACATAGAGTGCTATATTAGACTTGAGCCTTTACCTACAAAGCTGTCATCATCAAGACAGTATGGTATTGGCACAGAAACAGACACAGAGACCAATGGAATGGAACAGAGAACTAAGAATTGGACCCACATATGTATGGCCAACTAATCTTTGACAAAGCAGGAAAGAGTATCCCATGGAAAAAAGACAGCCTCTTTAACAGATGGTGCTGGGAGAACTGGACAGCAACATGCACAAGAATGAAACTAGATCATTTTCTCACACCATACACAAAAATAAACTCAAAATGGATAAAGGACCTGAATGTGAGACAGGAAACCATCAAAACCCTAGAAGAGAAAGTAGGAAACAACCTCCTTGACCTCAACCACAGCAATTTCTTACTTGACACATCCCCAAAGGCAAGGGAATCAAGAGCAAAAATGAACTATTGGGACCTCATCAAGATAAAAAGCTTCTGCACTGCAAAGGAAATAATCAGTAAAACTAATAGGCAACTGACGGAATGGGAAAAGATAGTAGGAAATGACATAGCAGATAAAGGGCTAATACCCAAAATCTATAAGGAACTCACCAGACTCCACACCCAAAAAACAAATAATCCAGTGAAGAAATGAACTGAAGATATGAACAGATACTTCTCCAAAGAGGACATCCAGATGGCCAACAGGCACATGAAATGATGCTCAGTGTCCCTCCTCATCAGGGAAATACAGATCAAAACCACACTGAGTTACCATCTCATACCTGTCAGAGTGGCTAAAATGATCAAATGAGGAGACTCTAGATGCTGGCGAGGATGTGGAGAAACGGGCACCCTCCTACACTGTTGGTGGGAATGTAAGCTGGTGCAACCCCTCTGGAAAACAGTGTGGAGGTTCCTCAAAAAATTAACACTAGAACCCCCCTATGATCCAGCAGTAGCACTGCTAGGAATTTACCCAAGGGATACAGGAATGCTGATGTATAGAGGCACATGTACCCCAGTGTTCATAGTAGCACTCTCAAGAATAGCCAAAACATGGAAAGAGCCTAAGTGTCCATCAACTGATAAATGGATCAAGAACATGTGGTTTATCTATACACTGGAATACTACATGGCAATGAGAATGAATGAAATCTGGCCATGTGTACCAACATGGATAGAACTCAAGGGTGTCATGCTGAGTGACATAAGTAAGGCAGAGAAGGACAGATACCATGTTTTTTAACATATAGGTGGATTAAGAGGAACTTAACAGAGGACCATGTGGGAGAAGAAGGGGGAAAATAGTTGGGGAGAGGGAGGGAGGCAAACCATGAGAGACTCTTGAATGCTGAGAACAAACTGAGGGCTGATGAGGGTGAGGGAGAGGGGAAGGGGGGTGATGGGTATGAAGGAGGGTACTTGTGGGGATGAGCACTGGGTGTTATATGTAAACCGACTTGACAATAAATTACTTAAGAAAAATAAATAAATAAATAGAGGTATGAAAATTTGAAAGTGTAACTCTTTACCTATATAGTCCTAGTGTAGGCCGCTCCTCATTTCTCTGAATCATTGCAAAAAACCCAAAGTAGATGTCATTTTTATAAATAATTCTTTATAAATAAAGCTTTTTATTTCTCAAAAAAATAAAAATAAATCAATTTTCTATTCCTTGCCACTTCAGTTTTGATTGTATGTTTCTAGAAATTATGCTCTTCTTGTAGGTTGTATAATTTGTTGGCATGTAATTTTTCATAATTCTGTCTTCTAATTATTTGTATTTCTGTCGCATTGGTTGTTATTTCTCCTCTTTCATTTATGCTTTTATTTATCTGGGTTATCTCTCTTTTTGTCTTTTTATGAGTCTGGCTGGAGGTTTATCAATTTTGTTGATCTTTCAAAGAACTAATAGGTTTCATTGATCTGTTGTATTGTTTTAGTTTCTATATCATTTATTTTGGCTCTAATCTTTATTGTTTCCTTTCCTCTGGTGGTTTGGGGTTTTGTTTGTTCTTTTTCTAGCTCCTTTAGGTGTAAGTTTAGGTTATTTATTTGAGATTTTTCTTGCTTCTTGAGATAGAGTTGTATTGCTTTATACTTCCCTCTTAGAACCAATTTTGGTGCATCAAAGATTTTTGGACTCTTGTGTTTTCATTTTTTTTGTTTTTCCCCTCTGTGTAATGTTTGATTTCTTCTTTGATTTCTCACTTGACCTGTTCTTTGTTTAGTAGCATGTTATTTACCTCCATGTATTTGTGTTCTTTCTGGATTTTTTCTTGTGATTGAATTCTAATATAGCATTATGGTGAGAAAAGATGCATGGGCTAATTTGATCATTTTGAATTTGTTGATACTTGTTCTTTGGACTAATATGTGACCTATTCTGAAGAGTGTACCATGTGTCCTTGAGAAGAATGTGTATTCTGCTGTTTAGGGTGGAATATTCTGAATATATCTGTTAAATCTATCTGGTCCAGTGTGGCATTCAAAGCCACTGTTTCCTTATTGATTTTCTGTTTGAATGATCTGTCCACTGATGTAAGGGGGCTGTTAAAGTCCCCTATTATTATTGTATTATTATGGATTAATTTTTATATTTGTTATTAATTCTTTTATATATATGTGTGCTCTCATATTGATTGCATAAATATTTACAATAGTTACATCTTCTTGTTGCATTGCCTTCTTTATTATTATATAGTGTCCTTCTTTGCCTCTTATTACAGTCTATGTTTTAAAGTCTATTTCGTCTGATACTAGTTTTGCTACCCTGGCTTTCTTTTTGATATCCATGTACATGATAAAATGTTTCTCCATCCTTCATTTTCAGTTTGCATATATCTTAAGGTCTGAAATGAATCTCTTATAGGCAAATATGATGGATCCATTTTTTAATCCACTCTGTCACTTATCAGTTGTAGCATTTAGTCCATTTACATCAAAGTAATTATTGACAGGTATGTGTTTACTGCCATTTTGTTACTTGTTTTGCAGTTGGTTTTGTAGTTTTTCTGTGATCCTTTCTTCTCTTACTCTCTTTCATGGTTTGCGAGGTTTCTTTAGTGATACACTTGGATTCCTTTCTCTTTATTCTTTGCCTATCTATTACTAGATTTTAATTTTTTTTTTTTTTTAATTTCTAGGAGAGAGAGAGAGAGACAGCGTGAGCAGGGGAGGGTCAGAGAGAGAGGGAGTCACAGACTGAAACAGGCTCCAGGCTCTGAGCTGGCAGTCAGCATAGAGCCCGACGCGGGGCCCAAACCCACGAACTGCGAGATCATGACCTAAGTGAAAGTCGGACGCTTAACCGACTAAGCCACCCAGGCGCCCCACTATTACCAGATTTTGATTTATGCTTACCATTAGGTTTGTAGGTAATATCTACATAAAGAAGTCTATATCAAATAGATGGTCACTTAAATTTGAACCCATTATTTACTCCTCTCTCCCCACCATGTTTTAGATATATGATGTCATATTATGCATCTTTTTATTTTATCAGTACCTTGACTGGTTTTTATAAAAACATTTATTTTTACTCATTTTTTGGGTTTGGTTTGGTTTGATTTTACTTTTCATACTCTTACTTATGGTCTTCCTTCCCTTCCCTCCCCTCCCCTCCCCTCCCCTTCCCTCCCCCTTTTTTTA
>NW_027530640.1:4088372-4105761 GCF_008692635.1 Crocuta crocuta
ATCTGCCTAAGACTGTTCTCACATTGCATAGTGTTGTTGTTGTTGCTGTTTATTTCTCTTCTCTCATTTGGTCATTTTGGTTACTTTATGTTACTCTGTCTTCCAGGTCATTAATTTGTTCCTCTGCTTCCTCTAGCCTTCTATTTATTCCATCAAGTGTATTTTTTTAACTAGTTTATTGTCAAGTTGGTTTCCCTATAACACCCAGTGCTCATCCCCACAAGTGCCCTCCTCCATGCCCATCAACCCCCTTCCCCTCTTCCCCACCCCCATCAGTCCTCAGTTTGTTCTCAGCATTCAAGAGTCTCTCATGGTTTGCCTCCCTCCCTCTCCCCAACTATTTTCCCCCTTCTTCTCCCATATAGTCCTCTGTTAAGTTCCTCCTAGTCCACCTATATGTGAAAATATATGGTATCTTCTCTGCCTGACTTATGTCACTCAGCATAACACCCTTGATGTGTTATCACATCCATCCATGTTGCTACACATGGCCAGACTTCATTCTTTCTCATTGCCATGTAGTATTCCATTGTATAGATGAACCACATCTTCTTGATCCATTCGTCAGTTGATGGTCCATCAAGTGTATTTTTAATTACATTTATTGTGTTCTTTATCTCTGAGTGGTTGTTGGTTTTTTCCTCCTTATTTACTGTCTCACTGATGTCCTTCACTCTTTTCTCTTAAATCCTAGACTTTAAGTTTCTCTTTGTAGGAACTCATGACATTTACCCCTCTCACTTTCAAAGCCCAATGTTATAGGGATTCATTTTCCCCATGGGATCCTGGATGTGATAGTCTATTTCTCACCCTTATCTGTGACCCAAGCTCTATCCTGACCAATGTTGACCACGGCTGTTTTGCTCCCAAACCATGTCTCCATCCTTCTTACCTTCTTCTTTGTGGCCTTTTCTCTGCCTTTAGTCGTGGAGTTTGTTCTGCCAGTCTTTGGGTCATTTTTCAGGTTATTTACACTGATGTGAGTGTTATCTATTTGCATTCATGGGAGGAGGTGAACTTAGGGTCTCCTATTCCACTATCTTCCTAGCTTTCTGGAGTCTACTAGGAATTTTTATAATACAACACAAATGATACTGTAAAGTTTATACAGCCCCTTTTTCATTTGCATGTAATATTTGGCTTTTGTTGTTAATTTGTGTTTTCTAAAAGTTTTGGGAGTAATTTGGGGTAATGCCAAACTGAAATGACAAATTTCTATATATCTATGAGCTTCTGAGAAATTAGTGTTAGGGTTAACATTTTTATCATTATACACTCAGTGTTTTAGTTCACATTTTGCAAAATTGCTAGTCATTGAAGTAATGGCAAGCTTACTTGGAGAGAGCCCTCAGGGCTTACGGTATGAGATATTTTTTCTTTGGGCCAATCTGCATATTAAAGGTTGAAGGTAAGATCCTGACAATGAGAATTACTTTTTGAAAATGGAATATGCCCTTTCCATGTTTTAGCTATTGTGGAGAGTGCTGCCATGAACATTGGGGTGCATGTGCTCCTATGCATCAGCATTTCTGTATCCCTTGGGTAAATTCCTAGCAGTACTATTGCTGGGTCATAGGGGAGTTCTATTGTTAGTTTCCTTGGGAACCTGCTGTGAAATAAGTGAGGCAGAGAAGGACAAATATCATATGTTTGCACGTATAGGACGATTAGGAGGAACTTGACGGAGGAACAAGGGGGAGAAGAAGGAGGGAAATGGTGGGGGAAAGGAAGAGAGGCAAACCGTGAGAGACTCTTGAATGCTGACAAAAACTGAGGACTGATGGATGTGGGGGGAAGGGGGGATGGGCATGGAGGAGGACACTTGTGGGGATGAGCACTGGGTGTTATGTGGAAACTAATTTGACAATAAACTGTAAAAAAAAAAAAAAATGGAATATGCCATTTGTTGAATTATTTTAATTCTCCTTTGTATGTGTATGAAAAGCTACAAAACTTCTAGTGTGTTAAAACTTCTTAATCCCAACTGTGAGAATGCACTTAAAGTATTTGCATACCACAAACTGTATTCTGTTTCATAAAATGTTTCAATCAAGTTATAGTAGCCCATGGAAACAGTAACTTGTTATACTACATTAGAATAACAGGAGCATATCTAAGAAATGCCCTGATAAAAGATTAGTATGCCAAGGTTTAGTCAGTGTTAATATGAAAAAGATGACATTGGCAAAAAGTAATATTTCAGACTTTGAGAAATGCTTCCAATACTGAAGCTGCTGTGCCTTTGATTTTATTTTCTAGGTCACTGTTTCCTGAGCTAGATGGTGAACCCCCAGTGGGACTGTGAAGATATTGTGAGTGTTCTTGGTGATCAGAGCAGAAGAGATCCAACAGTGGTAGGTAGCAGTGAGACTGCAGGCAATTATATAAATGAACCAGATGCCCTCTCTCCCTGGGACCTCTTAGTAGCTCCACATCAACAGGCTTTCTGCTAGTCTTTTCAGATCTAATGCCTTGCTGAAAGACAGATGAGTACTGGTAACTTTCTCCTTTTTTTTTTTTTCCTTTCCTTTCCTTAATAATTATAGCTAATGACTATTGAGCAATTACTTTGTGCTATGAGACAATGTAGTGTGTGTAAATTGAGTAGATTATTTCATTTAAACTTCAGCATAATTCTGTGAGATAGATACTATTTTTTTTCCTCCAGCTCATAAATGGAGAAGCTGAGGCTTGGAGAATTTTAGTGATTTCCAAGGCAGTCAGCTAAAAAAAGATGTTGTAGATACTGAACACAGGCAGCCTGAATGTAGGACCCCTGGTCTTTTCTCTCTATTCTCCTTTTGTTTTCATTATCAAATCTTATTGGATGAAATGGCCTAAGAACTTTTTCTCTATCATTATGAACTAGGCTGAGGACGCAAAGTAAGCCACCTCAGTGGAGCAACTCAGAATATTCTGAGCTTTTACAAATGGCAAAAATGGTTCCTACAGAGATTAAGAAAGGTCCCTTAGAATCCTCAGTCTCTAATTAAGAATTACTTTCTCTAAGGAGAGAAGGAAAAATTATTTTAAAAATGCAGTAGATATGGGTAGGACACAGAGGATGATAAAAGTTTAGAGCCTTTTCAATTCTCTGGCTCCTCAGACTGCTTTGACACGGTTAAAATTTCTGAGTGATGATGACATCACTGTGTAAGAATTTTTTGGTCTTTTTGATAAAAATGCTAAAGTGTCTCCCTCTTACCTTCTCTTTGCTTCCTTCTGTTATCTCCTGCTTCTGATGAAGGAAACTGTGTAATACTGTTGTCATTGGGGAGAATTAAGGGACACACTTAATAGTTGAATTCTTCCAAATGAATTCCAAACTTAATAGAAATGGAATTTCTAGTAATGATGGCAAAGAATTGGGGCATTTTCTTCCACAAACAATTTTTTTTAAAACAGTAGTTTTTAAGACAGTAGTATTAGAGACAATTAGTTGAAGGTACTGGACAGTGTCCAAGGCAGACAGCAAAGTGAGAAAAAACACTCTTGAAAGATTGCTCTTACATTGGTTGACAGAGACACGTCTATGACTTTCTAACATAGGGTGCTCTCCAAACCCAACTCTGGCTCAAGAAAATCTCAGCCTTGCTAGTGTGAAGAGGAAGGTATTCAGGTTCAGAGCCACAGAAACACTGGTAAGTTATGGAGGGATTTTGGAAGGGAGAAAACCACATTTACCTAACTGTTTCACTTTTCCTGTCAAATAGGCTTTAGAGCTATCTTCCTACTGATTCTCTCACTGCTCTGAGATAATCTGTAATCTCATATATTGGTTTATATTATCTGTTTTTTAAAACTGGAATTTACGTGAAAAGCAGTGTATAGGTTGGCATATTTGAGACACAGCAGACATATGAGGTCTTTATGTTTAACTTTGGCGGTGGGCGGAAGCCTTCCTTTGGGAGACAAAAGCTATAAAGAGTGTGGAGGGGAAAAAAACAGATAAATTCTTTAAAAGAAAAACTTGCCTTTGGTCATTCTTACTATACTTCTGGTTGTTCATATGGGAAATAATCCATTGGATACCCAAGTGTTATGGCCCATTAATTTGGATAGCCCTAGGAGCAAACTAAGGTGACATATGTGTTCAGGATAGATCAGTGGCTTGGGAGAGACTAAACTGTTTATTGGAATTGCATTGATTTGGGAGTATTGTCCAGATTTAGATACACCTTGGAAAGGAGGAGAACAAAGATCTAGCCTGGCCTGAATTCTTATCATCTGCTGCACACCATGGCCATCAGTTTTACTACATACATATCACTCTACTGGAGACAGATTCAGTCTCGGGTGACTGTATTAGTTAAGGTTCTTCAGAGAAACAGAACCAGTCAGATAATATACATATATAAAGAGATGAAATGTAAAGAATTGGCTCATGCAGTTGCAGAGGCCAAGAAGTCTCAAGAGCTCCAATTAACAAACTGGAGACCAAGGAGAGCCAATGGTATAGTTCTAGTCTAAGCCTAAAGACTTGAGAACCAGGAGAGCATATAGTGTAGGTTCTAGTCCAAGGCTGGATCTGAAAGGAGATGAGTAATGTCCCAATTTAAAGACCAGCAGAAAGAGAAAACTCTTTCTTACTCAACCCTTTTATTCTATTCAGGCTTTCCATGATTTGGATGAGGCCCATGCATACTGGAGAGGGAATTCTGCTTTACTCAGTCTACTGATTCACATGTTAACCTCATCCAAAACACTTTCTCACAAACACCCAGAGTAATGTTTAACCTAATATCTTAACACCCCATTGGTCAGGTCAGGTTGACATAGAAAATTGACCATCACAGTGACACATGGTGAACTAGGCCTCTCTGGTTAATCCCTTTGGCCAAAAACCCGACCTTGGTTAGAAAAGCACATCTCATAACCTCATGTTTCTGGTGGGGCATAGGTTCTTCTCGGCCAAATTCTTTTTACCTAAAGATTCAATAAGTACTATAGTGAAGATATTACAGCGCCACCAAGGCAAAAATAGAAACTGGTTAGCATTCCTAGGTAATACTTAGCCAAAACAAATATATCTTCGAGAGAAATGCCTTGAGCATGCCTTGGGAGAAATCCGAAGCTGACTATTAACACAGGTCAGCCTTGTTAAGGGCCATAATAAAGAAAAACAGTGCTATGAGAGTAAAGGGGTAAGGGACAGGGAAAGGCATTTTAGCTGTGTCTTAGACTTTTTCATCATTTGTATTCACCTTTGCTTATTTGGGGCACTTTTTTTTAGGTGATATATAAGTCACATACCATAAAATCTACCATTTCATATTGTAAAATTCAGTGATTTTCAGTATATTCATATGGTTGTGAAACCATACCATTATCTAATGCCAGAAAAAAATTTTCATTCTCAGGGCTTATTTTTGCAACACATAAGTGTGTGGGTTTTTCTTTTTTTCCACCATCATTTGTAAATCTAAAGGCCTATCAAATGCTACAGCTTCAGTTTATTAGTGAAAAATGTTGATTATTGATGTAGACAGAGAAGCAGTTACTTTTTAATTTATTACACAAAACCTCTTGCTTCATATGGTATGTCATCAATAAGTTTTCAATTTATACAATTTGAGAATGAACCCTTATCCGTTTCTCATACTGCATCTTTGCCCTAAGATTTTTACTATAATTTCACATTGTCGTTCTTATGTTCCCATCAACTGTGTGACTTTTCCTTTTTAGGGAAGCAAGTTCTGTTACTAAATAGCTTGCTTCCTAAGCCTTTTTGTTAAACCTTTAGTCTGTTTTGGGATTCCAACTGCCATTTAAAATAATCAAATCTTGGGGTACCTGGGTGGCTTGGTTAAGCATCTGACTTCGGCTCAGATCATGATCTCACAGTTCATGAGTTTAAGCCCCACATCGGGCTCTGTGCCGACAGCTCAGAGCCTGGAGCCTGCTTCAGATTCTGTGTGTGTGTGTGTCTCTCTCTCTGCCCCTTCCCTGTTCATGCTTTCTTTCTCTGTCTCACATAAATAAGCAAACAAACAAATAAATAAATACATTTTTAATAAGATAAAACAGAATAATCAGCATCTTCACTTGTTAAATGACTGTAATGTGTGGTTCAGTGTTGTCTCAATTTTGCTGGAGGTATCACAGCAGTTGAAAGGTCTTTGTACCAGACTCCATGCAAGGGAAGATCAACTTGGTTTACCAGCTCATCTAAAATCCACTGATAAGTACCTTTCACTACAAAAATGGATTTTGCTTTTTGTCTGTGTCACTTGTTGCAGTAGGACAGCAGAATGACCCAGATTATAAATAATTATATATCTCTAACCATATCAGAATTGTCTATAGACCTGAGCCTAGAAATCTCCTTTTTCATCTCAAAGCGTGGCTCCAAAATTCATCACGTTGCATTGTCATACATGTCTGCAAAACACAAACAAGTGCTATATAAAATGGAAGGGTATAGTAAAGAACCCACAGAATTTTCAAAAACATATAGTATGACAGTACAATTGACTTCTGCGTGACCCAGTCTGTGCCTTGCAGTGTTTGCAGTCACAAAGTATCAAGGAGAAAGCTCCGCCACAGTGTTTAAAAGTCTCTTTTTTAGAATGAGATTTCCCTTTGTTTCTCTATTCTACTAGCAGAAATTGTTGGCATTGGGCAAAGGGAGGCTGGGAAAGGTGATGTGAGGCAGAAGCTGCCATCAATCTGCTGCCCTCCCTGTGTTCCAGACCCACTGTTTATTACTGGCTATCCATTTCTTGTATTAATACCTGAAAAGAACCCAATTAAATCTTGTCTTACTAATTTCTAATATTGTCATAATCTATTTATTTAATATGCAATGCTGCTAACTTTGAGCCACTATCAGGAGGAGATACATCTCAAATTATTTTTCTGCTGGTGCTGTGTTGCTCAGCTCTCTGGCCTTGTAAGTTGTGTGCTCAGTGGTATTCGACCTAGCAGGAGTCACTGAGCTGCTGAGTCAAAGGTCAGATGAGCAGAAACCCCGTTGCCTGGTACTAGCCTCCCTTTAGTACTTAGCAACTCTAATTGCCTGTTTACTTGTCCATTTTCCCCACGGAATTGGATGTTCCATGAAGGAAATTTTTTTCTTCCTTTACTTACTATTCATTTCCCTGTATGTTATGTAACACCCTGTAAAAGCCAAATGTTTCCTAAGTGTTTACATCTTGAGTGAATGCTGAACTCCCTAAAACATCTTGTATCCTCCTGCTTCATACTTATTTGTGAAGACAACTAAACTCTAACAAAATGTTCATAGTAGTCTTATTTTAACAGCGGCAAACCCCAGTAGGCACTGAACTAGAGCCTAATTCAAAAACGTATTAAAAAGTCTCACTCTCTTGGATGGTAGAATCAATGTAATTTTTTCCGGTTGAAACAGAAACAACTCAAGTAACACTCAGTATTTTGTGTGTGTGTGTGTTTTGGCCCATGGGCTACAAACAAATGAAAAGTAATTTTATCCCAGCTATGCAGTCACCTTTGAGGAATTTCAGAGGCGGTGGTGTCCTGAATTACTGAAAATACCTCAACTCTGCTGTTTCCTTAAGACGTACATCTGTAGACTATGCTCTGCCGATGGGAATTCTTTAGTTATTTGTGATGCTGCATCATAGGAAGGGCACAGAATGTTGTCCTTCGCTTGCCTGAGACTCTGGGGATATTTGCAGGAAATTAGATACTTTACTTTTGAGAAAATTCATTGGCTCAAGTTATTTGTTTCCTAGTTCAAAGCATTCCTTTGCTTCTGCCATGGGATATTAGGGAAATTCCCAGAGCATTTTTTTTTTTTTTAAATCAGAGCTACTCCTGTTGTCTTTCACTCTCAAGGGGAAGTATGCCATTGAGGTGACATGTAAGAGCCAGTTGACCCTTTTCTTGTCCTTATATTAACCCTTGTCACCTGACAGTGGCACACTGCAACTTATCAGCTTTATTTAGTAAAACTGAGCCCATTTGTTTGCCTTGCTGATGCCTTCCAGATCAGATTTCTAATAAAGTCATCATTGCTTTTTTTTTTAGTCTCTGTTACCATTCCTTTGCCAGTATTTCTTGTTTCCAATTCTTGTGTTAGTCACCTTTCAGACTCACTTGGTCTACTTTGATACGGTATTTCCTTTTTTAGGCCCTTTTGGTTTTTTACCCCTACCTTTTGGATTTTTCCTTTTCAGAGCCCTACTTTGCATAAACTCTTCAGGTCAAGATGACCTACTTCTCACTGAGCTCTTATTTAAGATCCACTTGACTGAGAATCTCTTCCTTAACTGCATTACACTAAGATTATGTGGATAACCAGAAAAAAACATTATCTGAACTTCAGAAATTTTTAAGGACTACTGTGGCTATTTTTGTTCTCTGAAGTTGCTCACCATTTGCTAAATCATCTTCTTAACTCTGTGAACTTGGCCTCCCTCAGAATAGTGTGAAGAATGAGAGGGAGGAATAGCTCATCTTTCTTCATATATCAAAAAAGAAGTGAATAATCCTTAAGAAATGTTAAGCTATGTTACAACATAGCTATTATGAATAATACCATTTTACATCTGAGATAACCAAGTCCTAGAAAGAAGGTTAATCTCCAGTCTACACAGCTAACAAAGGAGGAAGGACCCAGGATTCCAAGCCAGACAGTAGAGTTTCCAGTCCGAAACTATACCTGTTCAGTGTGGTTTGATCTCTGGGTTTGGTTTAAATTGAGTACATTTTCCAGTGTTCTAGTTTTAGAAGTAATTGGGAGAGGAGGTGGGGAAAGAACTTAGTCACATAATAATATAAGAAGATTTTGTTAAATATTAATCTGGTCTTACTGAGGGTCAGTAGTTGTACAGAAGATGAGGATACATCAGGGGACAGGGTAACCTTGCTCAATACTGTAGTTTCCATTCAAAAGAAAGTATGAGATAATGGTTAGAGCTATGCAGGGGGAAAAGAAAGGTAATTTGACTGTAACAGTGGAGCAATGCTGCCTTAGATGGGGAGCCTGGGAAGGCTTCTCAAGGGAGGTGACATTAGAGCTGAGAATTGAATAGTTCACATTCTGTTCATTAATATTAACAATTAGAAATGAATGTTTCAAAATGTATCAAAAATTTAAAAACTATGAAATCCTTCCAAAGCCAAAACAAAACCAAACAAAATCCAAATGATACATCCTCTTATTAAACCCCAGTTAAAGAGAGAAAAACAACGTCCACGTCTCTTTTTCTCTCAAGTTTTTCCTTCTCTCTCTCTTTTTTCAGGATAACGATCCAAAGTCATGTATTTACATTGACATTTACATTGACCTTAACAAAACAAAAGACATTTATTTTTCCATTTTATTTTTATCCGGTTACATACAGAGTTTAAAAAGTCAAATGGTTCCAAAAAGGCTTAAAAGGAAAACGAAGTGTCACCTGTCATACTCCTCCCCACTTGTAGTTCCTACATCTCAGAGACAAGTTGCTTTCATTCTTTACTATTTTCTCAGGCTTTTCCCTCCATTACTTCAAAATAACAGATTTATATAGTTCTTTGATGTGTCAGTTTTCTGTGTCATGTATTGATGTATTCTATTAAAACTGGTATTTTAATGTTCTTATTCTCTCCTCCCACATGTCCTCTATCTTTTCAAACCAATTATACCATCAGTTTTAATTAGATCAATTTAGATCCTTTAATCCATTTAGATCAACTAGATGTATTATCAATTAGATCATTAGAGTTAATGGTTCTGTGTTTATATTTTGATGGGGATTGAAGTAAATACTATTTCACGTAACAGCCATGTAGCTACCTGTGATTATATCTCCTTTCTTGCATATCCCTTTGTCTTCCCAAGTGTTAATGATTGATCCGTTTTGAATTTTAATTTATTTTCTACCTTGTATCATTAATTCAAACTCTCCCTCAGAACTATAAATCTCCTTTCAAACATTCAAACGCATTATGCAGTCTATCCATTTCAACTTTTTCTTGGAAACCTTTCTCCTTGGGCCCTGCATTCTCTTGTCCTAATCTGAATTGGTTCATATCTCATCATTCTGAGACTCCATTTTTCTTTTTCTTTTTTTAATGTGAAGCTGTGTATTTTGGATTTCATATACTCCTTTCCCTTGGGTATGATCGGCCAAGNTATACTACTTTATGTGATAAAAGAGATTTCTTAGATGTGCCTACGGACCTTGAGCTGGGGACATTATTCTGAATTTTCCAGGCAGGCCCCTTGTCTTTATACATCCAAGAGGGAAGCAGCAGAGTCAAAGAGAGAGTTGAAGATGTTATGCTGCTGGCATAACATCAGGAAGGGACCATGAGCCTAGGAAAACAGGCAGTTTCTAGAAGCTAGAAAGGGCAAGGCAACAGATTTTCCCCCACAGCTTCCTGCAGGAACATAACTCTGCCTACACCTTGATTTTAGGACTTGTGACTTCCAGAACTATAAGATAATAAATTTATATTGTTTTAAACCACCAAGTTTGTGGTAATTAGTTACAGGGGCATAGGAAACTCATTTGGTGGATTACCTTCTAATTTTGGTAGCGTGCTTCCTCTGGCATCTTAAACACAATACATGAAAGACAGAATTTTGGGGGCGCCTGGGTGGCTCAATCAGTTGAGCATCCGACTTCGGCTCAGGTCATGATCTCATGGTTCGTGGATTCGAGCCCCGCGCCGGGCTCTGTGCTGACAGCTAGCTCAGAGCCTGGAGCCTGCTTCAGATTCTGTGTCTCCCTCTCTCTCTGACCCTCCCCTACTCACGCTGTCTCTCTCTCTCTCTCTCTCAAAAATAAATAAAAACATTAAAAAAAAGAAAGACGGAATTTTTGATGCTTCATATATGCAAAAAATATCTTTATTTTTTTACTTAAAAGTCTTTAAGGATGGAAATAATTTTCCTTCAGGATTTTGAAGGTGTTGCACTATTGTGTTGTTTCCGGCAGTGAGCAGTGCAATGCCATTCTGATGCCTGATCTGCTGTGCCCTGTTTAGTTTTTTTTATTTTTCTCCTGGAAGGCTGTCAATCTACTCTTTTTGTCTCCACCGTTGAGAAATTTCCTGATGATATGCTTTGCTTTGGTGTTGCTCCTCTTCTATCTAGTGTATTAAGCACTTGTAATAAATTTAGTCAGTTCTGGACCATTTCTGAATCTTTTCTTTTTGACAATTTCCTTCCCTCTCTTTTCCTGTTCTCTCCTTCTAGAATTTCTGCCACTTGGCTGGTGGGCATTCTGAAATGGCCTTTGNCTGTTTTCTCTTTCTATCTTTATTCTCCTTTCTGGAGATTGCCTTGACCACATCTTCTTACTCTTCTTTGTCATTTCATCTATCTGATTTTTAATTTCCAATTCCTCTTTCTTTGATTTTTGAGTTCTCCTTAAAACTTTGCCATTCTTTTTTTTAAGTAAATGTAATATTTTCTTTTTCTTTTTAAAGAAAATAATTATCCCTTTATGATATTTTTTTTCTGTCATCCCATTATCATCTTTACTTCTTGTAGGAGGCTTTTCTCAAGTGTTTGGTGTATTCACCTCTAAGAGTGAGGTCCTAGAAAGCTGATTGGGCGCCCTGTGTGCCAGTTTGTGTGTTGGGGTTTCGGGGGCGGGGCACAGACACACAGGCTGCTATTGACGGTCTTCACGGAAGTGTTGTTTGTCTCGGTTCCTTCTGGAATACAATTTTGACGGTTAGTGTAGGTCATCCCCTCCCCCACTGGCACCAGTTGGGCTGATCATTGACTTCAGGGACAACTGCTTTAAAATCTCGTCTGGGAGATCTAAAATGTCTGCTAGCGTTTCTGAAGACAAATGGGCATTCGGACCCATGTATCTCTTTGTTCAGTTTATAGACTTTCACTCAGTCCTGTTTTTCAGTTTGCCTGGAGTCCTCCTATACAGTCTCCCTGATTTAATCTGTCCAAGTCGTCTGTGACGATGGAGGACAGAATCTGTGTTAACAGCTTCTTTATATAAATTCTTTAACAACCCTCCTGTGTCAAGTCCAGTCTCACCCCTATGATACCACTTAATTTCTGAGAATTTCTTGTGTTTTGAGGCCTAACACAGCCAGCTTCTGGTTTCCTCCTTTCAGGGTTTTTCTTGCTCTCTAATCTTTTTTTCTGGTTTCCAAAAATAGGTCACCATCATTACTTCTTAAATTCGCTTTATTCTTAGGAATCTCTTTAAATCTTTTCACTACCTTTTTAGTGAATTTCAGGACAGAACAGTGGAAATGACATGTGTTCAGTCTTTTATGTTTAACTGAAGCTCAAGAATTTATTTATTTGTTTTTTATAGTTATATTGATTTTTAACAAAACCACATTTTCTGGGCTCTAGCACTCCGCCTTTAAGTCTGGAAGTTACTCCCTTGTTTACTGAGGTACCTGACAGAGTAACTGATGAACCTATAAAATTATACAGTCCCTCTTCCCATTTTCTGGCTGTGTTGGTTATTGGTAATTATAGTGTCCATGGCAGCCCTGACAGTACCTTGTGCCTTGTCATTGTCACATCTGCATGTCATGTAACAGTTGTTTGAAAATTAGTGATGGCTCAAAAATTAGTGAGCTTTTCTTAAAGGTGTACTTTATTCAAAGACTATGAAAGATATAACTTGTGGGCCTCAGTCAGTTGAGCCTCCCACTTCAGCTCAGGTCATGATCTCACTGTTCATAGACTCAAGCCCTGTGTTAGGCTCTGCACTGATACCTCAGAACCTGGAGCCTACTTCAGATTCTGCCCCTCCCTGCTTGTGCTTTCTCTCCCTCTCTCTCAAAAATAAATAAACATTAAAAAGTTTTTTTAAAGAGGGGCGCCTGGGTGGCTTAGTCGGTTAAGCGTCCGACTTTCGCTTAGGTCACGATCTCGCGGTTCGTGGGTTCGAGCCCCGCGTCGGGCTCTGTGCTGACTGCCAACTCAGAGCCTGGAGCCTGTTTCAGTCTGTGACTCCCTCTCTCTCTGACCCTCCCCTGCTCACGCTGTCTCTCTCTCTCTCTCTCCTAGAAATAAATAAAACATTTTAAAAAAAAAGTTTTTTTTAAAGATACAACTTGCTTTCATGTGTTGAGAGACACTCTTCTTTCATTAATAGAATTTTATTTTTAAAAAAGTGATTTCTAAGAATTTTCCTGAAACTCCAAACCAGCATAGTCTTACTTGTTTTGCTAACTTTTTATTTCACACTCTTCTGAATTTATATCTTTTGATTAAGCATAGACACTTTTCATATTGGGCCACTGTGTAAAGTACTTGTCCTAAAATTATTTTTTTTTTTTGAGTTTGAAGAGTGTACCTAGTTCTAATATTTTGGGATAAACTGAAGAAATCCATGTGTACTTTATCCATGTTTCTAAGGATATTTATCTCCATGGCTCCTTAATCTTTTTATAAAGGAGCACCGTAATTATTTTAGTCTGTGTTCAAACTGATACCTTTTATCATTTTAATTTTGTGTCTTTGGACCTTCTCCAACTTTATTATATTTGTTTTGAGGCTCATTAACCAGAAAGTCATATGGCACTTCTCGTGTGGATTCTTTATGAGTTTTTAATCAGAACAAAATTTTGTTTTCTGCCTGGCTCCGTGTTTGGCCTCCTGATGAGGTCCAGCGTTTTTCTTGTTCTAGATTTCATTTCAAAGTCTTCAGAGCATCCTTAATGGTAACTGGGTTGACTTTCAGGACAAACTTGTGACGTTTAGGCCTGTCATTTTTGTTTAGAGTAAAAATCAATAGCAACAAGAAGGTTCATTAGATGTTATATGGCACAGTTCCATGTGCGGGAACAAACCTATGAGGAGGTCAAGTGCCTAGGGGACACATGTCCCAGAAAACTGGACTCTTGGATCATGACCAGGAATTTCCCTTCTGAATCTTTCTGCCTAGTAAATAATGTCTAGCCTACCTAAATTTAGGCTAAGTCCCCATCTCAAGATAAATTAGGGGAGTTCTATGCACCATACTTTTTTTTCCTTCTCTAGTATTACCTCCATTCTTTGTATCATCCCCAGTTTCCTTCCCCCTCATGTGTCTGTCTATACTTTTTATGGTTTTCTCTTTTTTCCACCTACTATTTGCATACCTTTGCTCAATGCTACTTGCTCTGAATCTGTAATTTTGTCCTAAGAATACAAGGATTAAAGACGAGAGCTCTCGTCTGCCTTATTTCCGTGTTTGCCCCTCTACTGTCTGTGCTGCTCACGGCAGCTTGTGTGTTCTTTAGAAGAAGCATCTGCAGAGAAAGAGAAGAAAAAATAAAGCAGGTTCAGTGAGATAAGTAGGGATCAGAGTTGAAGAGAAAGCCAAGGTACCTCTCCAGTTCTTTACAGGACTCGGCTGTACTCCCATGTCTTAGGATTGCATAAAGCATCCTTCTATCCCTATAATAAATCTTCCTTCTATGCTTGTAAGAGCTCAGGTTCATTTCTGCTACTGCCAGCTGAGTTGTCATAGCTCATACTATATGTTTAAATAAAGTGATGCACTATTTGGAATGTTTATATTATGTGTGGAAAACTATTTTATTAGCTAAAATTTTGCATCTTAAGCACAACCTATAACACTGTCCAAATAATGGGGAAAATGTATGTCCAAATAATGTAAATTACTGTTAGGAATAAAACCTAAATTCTAAATTTGGGATTGCTTTTTTTATCAGTTAAATTTTATTAATTATCTACGTTTTATTACTGACACCTTGTAAATTTTTTATGTTTATTTATTTTTGAGAGAGAGAGAGAGAGAGAGATAGAGAGAGACAGACAGATAGCAAGTTGGGGAGGGACAAAGAGAGGGAGACACAGAATCCAAAGCAGGTTCTAGGCTCTGGCTGTCAGCACAGGGCCTGATGTGGGGCTCGAACTTGTAAACTGCAAGATTGTGAACTGAGCTGAAACTGGAGGCTTAACTGACTGAGCTACTCAGTCACAATTACACTTTTAGAAGTACACATTTATAGATTTTTATCTCTTCTTTATGTACTTACTTGGGGATAGGACTCATGCTGTAGTCCTAAGAGGCAACCTTTAGCTATTATTGACTGTCAGAAATTATCCCTATGTCATTAGTCTATCCCAATGAACCTATTGACATTTTCAGTCAGAGTTTTTGTAGAAATAATTCAATATCAGTTAAAAATTTGTCATGTGAAGGAACAGCACAGCATAGTGCTGGAGGAGAAAAGACTTTCACAGCATCTACTTCTCTCACAATAATAAATCTACTAACCCACCTTTGCCATGAAGTTTTAAAAATGCAAAGTGAAAGAAAAAAAAAAGATGAAAAATCTGGTCTTTAAATCAGTCAAATTGGATCAATCAGTAAATAGTCTCTGAATGTTCAGTCATGCTTTTAGGTAGCTGAGTGTGTGTGTGTGTGTGTGTGTGTGTGTGTGTGTGTGTGTGTGTCTATTATAGGCTCTGAGCTGCCAGTAATAAAGCATTTTAGGTCCGATAAGGAAAAAACAGATAAGTATGGTTTGTTAATTGCTGAGGCAATATCCAGTGAACATCAATTGAAACAGAAGGCTTTGAAATCAGGGAAAAATAATTTTAAAGAGGGCTGTTGTTTTTGTTAATTATAGAGTAAGAGTGAGACTAATTCATTGCTTCCCCCCAACCCAAGCCATAGATAAAAGACTTTCAATAGCATATCATTCAGTACAAGAACTTTACCATCACTTTTATTTATCAGCAAGACCAAAGAAACAATTGCAGGATGTTCTCTATTATTTAGCATGGAATGCCTTTATCACTTTATGTCCTTGCCTGACATTCCTCCTTGTTTGTTGCCGTTAAATGCTTGGCTTTTAGTCACATAGCACACTGCCAAATAAGACACTGTGCAGTTTATGTTATATTGCTTCAGGGGTTACAGCAATGTCACCTCTTCCTTAAAGCAGTTGGTCAACACTGACGACAAAGTTGAGTATAGCGGAACCCTTATACTGATTACCATGAGAAGCAAAATAAATTATGAACTCTATAAAAAGTAATAGTGAGAATGAATTGACTGGCAGACTATTTGATTTCATTGATGGTTTCATTTTTAAAAGGACTGACAGAATCCTGTAGCATTCTGTGGTGATTACATTAGAAGTTACATGTTCCCACCTTTAGCTGCCTACCTAAAAGTGAAGGCAAATGCTTTTTGGGAGGAAGTGGGTATTTTTCTTTTTTGTATTTAATCTGTTGACTTTTCTATAGATAGGAAAAGGCTACGGACCTGGTCAGGGTAACTGTTCTGCTGTCATTTTCCAAATTACTCTACTGTGATTTTCAGGGCCTGGCCTCTGTAGATCACTTATTCATTTGGTAGTAATGCTTATGGAAGTAGACAAGCCACATTTCCTTGTGTGATTTTATAATTTATAAGGACAATTTAGCCATGATAAGTTTGGATGCTTCCCTAAGATGCTTTGGCTATCTTCCCCTAACCATATGATGAGCCTCATTTCACATCTTTGAAATCTCTCCTTTAAATCTTTTGCTTTGGGTGTAGTTTCTGGATATAGTAAGAACAGTGTGCTTCTGAAGGTAGCTTTTGTGGACGGGGTGCTGCTTGGCAGTTAATTCTGTTTCTTTCTCTGTGGACTCCAAGTGGAATGTCCTTGAAATAGTAATGATGTATGACTTTTTTCCTACCATGTCTAAGATGTTTCTGGTAATTTAAAATTATTTATCGATGCATGTACCAGATATAACTATATTAATGAGCTCTGCATACTCTTCTTGACTTCTTCTCACCTGTGAAATTAAAAGAGCCAAATTATAGACATGATGAAGCTTCACTCTGAATGCGGCTGGGTTTTAAATAAGTGCCTCCAAATAATAGCTTTGTCTTTAGTGTATTTTCATTTGCAAGACTCTGTCACGCTTTATATTCCCCCCACTTCCCATTTAAATAATCACTTGGGGTTCCTTTGTGGTGTTAATAATTTTAATAATTTCTCTTTTTTTAAACTTTTATATAAGAGTGTATCTGGATGTTCTTATCTCGGATGATTATGTCTCTGGTTTCTGATGGCAGAAATTCCTTTTTATTTAGAACTTATTACAGGCTTTGATCCCACTTAATACTATTGTATTTTATAGGTTCTCTTTTTAAGACTAAAACCACACATTTCTCCTGGATGAGAATTAGTTTTCAGGGGCTTGCACATTAGTCACTAAATAATTCTTGAATCTACACCCCTAATCTGTTCATCCTCCCACACTCTTAGATGTTAATTTCATGTAATGCTTCTTCCTTCGGCATCACTTTCAACTTCTTATTTCACTGAGAAAAAAATTAAAGCAATCAGAGAACTTAAGACACCCACTACATCTACTCACCTATTTATGTCTGTCCCCATATATGGTAGCTTCTCTCCTGTTGACTCTATTTAACGACCTTGTTCCTAGCAAATGCTAACATCCCTGTCCACC
>NW_027530640.1:4105778-4120401 GCF_008692635.1 Crocuta crocuta
CACCCCCCTCCCCCAAGCTTCCTTTTTTTTTTTTTTTTTAACCTACCAGCATTCTTCCCATGAGGTTTCCAATTGCTCTGCTTTCTTGCTAGTACTTGGGATCATCAGTTTCTTTTTGTTTTTCCTCTATTTCTGCTTCTTCTCATCCTTCCCATTTCTTTATAGACGTTATTGTGGGCGTATAGTGATATCTCACTGAAGCTGACTGGCATTTTGCTGTTTACAGATGATGTTGAATATCTTTCTTATGAGCTTATTTGGCATCCATATATTTTCTTTGGGTCAGTGTCTATTCAAGTCTTTTGTCTTTTTTATATTATACGGTTTGTTTTCCTACTGTTGAGACTTGAGAAAATTTAATATATTTTATATACAATTCCTTGCAGATATGTGATTTGTGAATGCTTTATCCCAGTCTTTAGCTTACTCTTTCTCCCTCTTAACATTGTCTTTTTCAGAGAAGAAAAAGGTTTTAATGTTAATAAAGCCTAATTTGTCTTTTCAAAAATTTTTTAATGTTTTATTTATTTTTGAAAGAGAGACGGAGACAGAGTATAAGTGGGGGAGGGCAGAGAGAGAGGGAGACACAGAATTGAAACAGGCTTCAGGCTCTGAGCTATCAGCACAGAGCTGGAAGCGGGGCTCGAGCTCAGAAACTGCAAGATCAACCCAAGCCAAAGTTGGATGCTTAACTGAATGAGCCACCCAAGCTCCCCTGTCTTTTTTTTTTTTTAATTGATTTTGTTTCTAGTGTCAAACCTATGAGCTAGTTGTTTAACCCCGGGTTAAGAATTTTTCCCATTATTGTTTTCTAAATGTACATAGTTTTATGTTTTACATTAGGGTCTACAGTCCATTTGGAGTTAATTACTGAAGAAGATGTAAGGCATAGGTTGAGGTTTAATTTTCTTTCCATATGGTTGTTTAGTTGTTATAGCACCATTTGTTGAAAAGACTATAATTTTTCCACTGAGTTCTATTTGCACCTTTGTTAAAAGTCCATTGTGTCCATCTTTGTGCAGTTCTATTTCTGCATTGGCTTGTATTCCCTTAATGAATAGTGATGTTGAGCATCTTTTCTGGACCTGTTGGCCATCTGTCTATCTGTCACTGGAAAAATGTTCAGGTCCTGTGCGTATTTTTAAATCAGATTATTTGTGGTTTTGGTACTGAGTTCTATGAGTTCTTTATATATGTTGGATACTAACACCTTATCTGATACATGGTTGAAATATATCTTCCATTCATAGTTTGCCTTTTCATGTGTTGATTGTGTGTGTGTGCAGAGGTTTTTAGTTTGATGTAGTCCCACTTGTTTATTTTTGCTTTTGTTGCCTGTATTTCTGGTGTCATATCTAAGAAATCAACGTCGATGCCAAGAAGATTGTCTCCTTTTTTTTTTTTTTTTAGCAATTTTACAGTTTCAGGCCTTTTACATTTAAGTATTTGATGCATTTGGGGTTAATTTTTGTGAATGGTATAAGGTAGAGATCTAATTTCATAATTTTAATGTTTTCTCAGAACCACTTATTAAAGAAAACTACCTTTGGCTATTGATTATTCCTAGTTCCCCTGTCAAATATTAATTGATCATATGTGGATAGGTTGATTTCTCGGATCTCAGTTCTGTTCCATTTGATCTTTGTGTCTCTTTTAATGCCAGGACTATACTGTTTTGATTACTACAGCTTTGTAACATAGTTTATTTTATTTTATTTTTTTTACAAATAGTTTATTGTCAAATTAGTTTCCACATAACATNCACTTCCTGTGTGAATTTTGGTAGGGAGTGTGTGTTTAGGAATTTTTTCATTTCTTCTAAGTTGTCCAGTTTGTTGGCATATAGTTTTCCTAGTATTCCCTGATAATTGCTTGTATTTCTGAGGGGTTGGCTGTAATCAGTCTGTTTTCATTCATGATTTTGTCTACTTGAGTGTTCTCTCTTTTCTTTTTGAGAAGCCTGGCTAGAGGTTTGTCAATTTTGTTTATTTTTTCAAAAAACCAACTCTTGGTTTCATGGATCTGTTCAACTGTTTCTTTGGCTTCTATATTTTTTTTTGTACCCTGATTTTTATTATTTCTCTTCTTCTACTGGGTTTGAGGTGCTCTTGTTGCTCTCCCTCTAGTTGCTTTAGGCGCACTGCTAGATTTTGTACTTGCACTTTTTCTAATTTTTTTGAAATATGCCTGGAGTGCAGTGTACTTTCCTCTTAGAACTGCTTTCACCGCATCCCATAGGGTTTGGATTTTTGTATTCTCATTTTCATTTGTTTCCATATATTTTTTAATTTCTTCTCTAATTGCCTGATTGGTCCATTCATTCTTTAGTAATGTGTTCTTTAGCCTCCATTTTTTGGGGGGTTTTCCAGACTTCTTCCTGTGGTTGATTTCGAGTTTCATAGCATTGTGATCTGAAAGTGTGCATGGTATGATCAATTCTTTTATATTTATTGAGGGCTGCTTTTTGTCCGAGTATGTGATCTATCTTGGAGAATGTGCCATGCGCACTTGAGAAAAATGTGAATTCCATAGCCTCAGGATGTAGAGTTCTAAATATATCTGTCAAATCCATTTGGTCCAATGTGTCATTCAAGTCCATTGTGTCTTTATTGATTTTCTGTCTAGTTGATCTGTCCATTGCTGTAAGTGGAGTATTAAAGTCCCCTGCTATTAGCACGTTCTTATTGATAAGACTCTTTATGTTTGTGATTAATGTTTTTTGTATTTAGGTGCTCCAATATTTGGTGTGTAGACATTTATAATTGTTAGCTCTTCCTGATGGATAGACCCTTTAATTATTGTATAATGCCCTTCTTCATCNTATTCAGTGTTATTATTGAAATATATGGGTTTAGAGTCATTGTCTCATTTGTGGGATTCATGCTTGTGGTGTGTCTCTAGCATCTTGCATTCTTTGCAACATTTCCCTCAGAGAATCCCACTAAGGATTTCTTGTAGAGCTGGTTTATTGGTGACAGAGTCTTTCAATTTTTGTTTATTTGAAAAGACTTTTATCTCTCCTTCTATTCTGAATGACAGGCTTGCTGGATAGAGGATTCTTGGCTGAATATTTTTTCCATTCATCACATTGAAGATCTCCTGCCATTCCTCTCTGGCCTGCCAAGTTTCAGTAGATAGGTCTGTCACCACTCTGATAGGTTTCCCTTTGTATGTTAGGGTCCTTTTCTCCCTAGCTGCTTTCAGAATTCTCTCTTTGTCCTTATATTTTGCCATTTTCACTATGATATGTCGTGCAGAAATCATTTCAAGTTACATCTGAGGGGAGTTCTCTTTGCCTCTTGAATATCAACGTCTACTTCCCTCCCCAGGTTGGGGAAGTTCTCTGCTATAATTTGTTCCAGGACTCCTTCAGTGCCTTTCCCTCTCTCTTCCTCTTCTGGGATTCCTATGATATGGATATTGTTCCATATGATTGTATCGCTGAGCTCTCGAACTCTTCTTTCAAGTTCCTGGATCACTTTGTCCCTTTTTTTCTCAGTTTTTACTTTTCTATAATGATGTCCTCTAAATCACTTATTCTCCTTTCTGCCTCTTCAATCTGTGCATTGGACGCCTCCAGTTTATTATGTACCTCATTTATCGCAGTTTTTAATTCATCATAACTATTTTAAGCTCCATGATGTTTGTAGCCATTAGTTTCTTTGGTGTCCTCCATGCTTTTTTCAAGCCCAGCAATTAATTTTATGATTATTGTTCTAAATTCTTGTTCAGTTATATTGTTTATGTCTGTTTGGAGCTGTTCTTTAGCTGTCCATTCTTCCAAGAATTTCTTTGGAGAAGAGCTCTTTTGTTTCATCATTTTGGTTAGCTTTCTATCTCTTGTTAGTTTTGAAAGCTTGATATGCTCTCTGCACCTGTGAGCACTGCTGTACCCAAGAAGGCTTTTTGACTGTCCAGAGCCTATCTGTTCATAAAGTGTTCTTTGAATAGTATTTCTTGGTCTCTCTTGTTGAGACCTTGGTTATTTTATTTTCCTACTCGTGGTGGTATNGTCTGTTTGGAGCTGTTCTTTAGCTGTCCATTCTTCCAAGAATTTCTTTGGAGAAGAGCTCTTTTGTTTCATCATTTTGGTTAGCTTTCTATCTCTTGTTAGTTTTGAAAGCTTGATATGCTCTCTGCACCTGTGAGCACTGCTGTACCCAAGAAGGCTTTTTGACTGTCCAGAGCCTATCTGTTCATAAAGTGTTCTTTGAATAGTATTTCTTGGTCTCTCTTGTTGAGACCTTGGTTATTTTATTTTCCTACTCGTGGTGGTATTTGGGACTCTCCACCATGTGTACTTTGGCTTGTTTCTTGAGGTAGCCCTGGAGAAGAAAACAGAACGACAAACACACAGGGAACATTAGCTCACAAAAGCACAGACAAATCCAACAAACACGCAAACCAAAAGGGAAAACAAAAAAGGAAAGAGAAAAGAGGGAGGGGGGAAGGCAAATAATAGAAAATAAAAATACATAAAAAAGAAAAAAGAAGAAAAGAAAAGGAAAAGAGAAAAAACCCAATAAACAAAGAACAGTTTAAAGCATATAACCAGATTTCCCAGCTACAAATAAATAGCCGGGCGTATGCAGAGCTGGTTGAAGAGCATAGAGAAAGAGAGAAATGACAGGGTGGGGATGAGGTGAAGTTGGAAATGAAATAAGCAGGCAGAAGGAATAAGAAGCTTTTTTCAAAGAGCGCAAGAGTGGAATATGGTTGAAGAGGTGAAAGAAATGACNTTGTGTCCTGTGGGAGTCCTGCCTTGGCAGTTGTGGGGAGAAGAATGGCGGTGCTCCAGTCCCTTCTTGAACCAAGCGTTACAGCTCGCTTTTTTGGGTGTTGTAAACTCCCTGTGCCGGGGGCGCAGTCACGGTGGGCCGTGCTCTATATCCCAGGTCAGGCCTCGTTTCCAGATCCCAGTCTGCGTGCCCCACTGAAATTGCTGGAGACACAAACTCTCAGGCGATCCCCTCAGGGCAGTCCCAAGCCTCTTGCATTCCCCTTGAGGATTGAGCCAGAAGCCACTGCTCCCATCTCCTCCAGGTTGGGTTGGTGAGCAAGGAGCAGTTTTATCCGGGGGTCACCTGGGACGAATGCGTCCCGCTCAGGGTCAGCTGGAGAGCAGGAAACTGGGTCCCTCTGTGTCTCGTTGCCCAAAACACGAACTCGCGGACAAATCTCCCGGTTTTAAGCCCTTCGCCTCCCCTCTAGGGATCCAGCCGAGCCAGAAGCACAAAGGCGCCGCTGCCGCGTGTCCCCTCCAGGTCGAGCTGGGGCGCAAGGAGCAGTTTCCCCGGGGATAGACTGGGACAAGTGCATCCCACGTAAGGTCAGCTAGAGAGCAGGAAACCAGGTCCCTCTGTGTCCTGAGCGGAGGCTTTCCTGTTCCCCAGCGACAGGGACAGTGTCTTGAGTGGTTTCGGCCACTCTCTTTCCCCTCTAAACTCCCCGCAGAGGGGGATCGCCCCCGTCCCTCTGTGTCTCTGTTTCTGGCCCGATTTTATCTTCCCCAGTTCACTAGAAGGTTTTCTCAGCGGACTCTGTCTCCTTTCCCTCCCAAACTCCTGGATTCTGTAAGGGTTCCTATGGCTTCAGGCCTTCTCTGTGCGAGATATGGGGGCAAGTGCAATGTACGGAGCTCCCTTCTTCTGTATTTTCATTTTCATTTGTCTCAAGCTACTTTCTCATTTTTAAGCTTATTTATTTATTCATTTTTAAGTAATCTCTGCACCCAACATGGGTCTGAAACTCACAATCCCAAGATAAAGAGTTGCATGCTCTTCCAACTGAGCCAGCCAGGCATCCCGCTTTCTGATTTTTTTATTTATTCTTTGACCCCTTGATTGTTCAGAACTATGTTGTTTAATTTCCATATATTGGTAAATTTTCACTTTTCCTCCTGTTATTCATTTCTCATTTCATACCATTAGTCAGGAAAGATATTGGAGATGATTTCTATCTTCTTAGATTTGTTAAGGCTTACTTCATAGCTCACTTTATGATCTATCCTTGAGAATGTTCTGTGAAAAGAGGACTTTTGAGTGCTTTATAAGTATTGTTGGATGAAAGAATATATCTACTTTCATTTGTTTTATTCCTAGGTCAAATTCCCTAGCAATTCATTCTCCGCTTAATAGCCACAGTGATATTTTAGAAATACAAAACTCAAAGAAATCCTGATCACTTGAAATGAAAATAGAATCTTTCACTGAGCCTGCAAAGCACTGAATGATCTGACCCCTGCTTACCTTGCAAACTTCATCTTGCTTCACTCACATCCTCTTTCACAGTTGTAGCTACCTGCCCTTCTGAAGGTTCTTTGAAGACCCAGTGTTCTTCCCTTCCCTTCCCTGCCTCGGGGCTTTCACCTGCCTCATTGCTTCTGCCTAGAATATCCCCACCTCCTACTTGAATCTGTGAGTGACTTTACTTTCAGTCCAGTCTGTTTTTTAAGGCAAACACTTTATTATTAACACTGTTTTTTAGGTGAAAGGGTGATAAAATATTCTCAAAACATTAGAAAATCTAATGGCAGAGAGTAGGGTTGTCCTAACTCCATTAAATTAATTTTATTTGGATGTTTAGTACTTCTTGTGTTTATTGAGGATTTAAAATATTATTTGACAACAATATAGATTTTCAGTTTGGTGTACTTACAGATACAAGAGATCTATTTTTGGGTGAGAGATTGAAAATAGGAAGGGAGGAGGGTAGGGGAGCTGGAGAGACTGAAAGAAGCAGATTCTATATTAAGGAGTCTTCAATGAAAGCTAACAGTATAAAGAAGAAGATAGTGCAATTTCTGCAAACAGAAAGGAATATCTTTTATGTTCTAATCCTAAAAGTGCCAAGTAATATTACTTTATTGATCCTTGCAATGTCTGTAGAGTAGATGTAAGGAGATGTGAATTGCAGTTGGAAAAAAGGAAAGAGAAAGATAAAGAGAGCTTTGGAAGTGAGCTTGGTGTTAAAGACTGAATAAAAGATACTTTAATTTATCACTCCTGCTGAGGTAGCTCTTGGATTTTGTTTCAATTTGGTTTGATAAACAAGTATTAAATATATTTTTCCTGCAAGAATTTTGGGGATACAAAGCGAAACAAATGAGTCCTGCCTCCAAGGACATCCTAATCTAGGTGGAGACAGACACCTGCAAGTAACCACACATACATTAAACCCTTGAGTCAGTGGATGCAGTAGGAAATATGATAGGATGCAGATGAAGTAGTTCATTTGAGCTGAGGAGGATTTGGGAGTATTTTATAGTAGAGGTGGTATTTGACCTGGGACTCACTGAGAAATTGAATTTTTGACAGATGGAGACATGGAAGAAGAGCATTTTTTACTCTCCCAAAGGATGTAGAGTTATTAATGAGCATGATATATTTTGTGGAAGAGAACAAAATCTGGTGCTATTGAAGCGTGGAATTTGTAGAGGGAAATGAGGTTTTTTACCATCTGCTTTCTCCCTCACAGGAAATACCCCACACTGGAGTACACCCCTCCCCTTGTTCCTTGGGACACTTTCTCTGAAATGCCTTGTTGACTATGTTTTTCCATAGCACCTGTGTTTCCTCTTTCATCTCTTTTTGTTAATCTGTGCTTCCGTCTTTCCCACTTTCCTTCCTTCCTGCCTGCCTTCCTTCCTTCCTTCCTTTCTTTTTTGCTTGCTTGCTTGCTTGCAATAGACATTTAACTGATATCTGCCATGTATCAGGCATTGTACTAAAGTTAGCCTAGACACAGTGTTAAAGAAGAGACAGTCTCCACTGATGTTCATAGCCTCGTAAGAAAAGATAGAAACAAGTAATCCCAAATACTGATACAAATAACTAATTGAAATTGTGTTGTCTACAGCTAAGGGGAAGTAATGGATGCTATTTATCCAACCAGAATTAATTATTTATCACCTATTATGTGTGATAAGAACTGGAGATATGGCAGTGAACAAAATGAACAAAAGTGTCTGCTTGATGGGAACAGGTAATAGAGAGATCTGGCATGGTGGGAGGGGTAAAGGAAGATATCCCCTGGAATGACATTCAGTTAAACTTGACTATTGTGCTGTCTCCCCCTGTCTAGCATAGTGCCTGGCATTTATGAGCTATTTGTTATATAACAGAATACCAAGAAGAAGAATGATACTACTATTCTTTATTACTGCTTCTAGCTAATACGATTATATACTTATTGTGAGCCAATTTGTTAATGTGCTTTGATGCAGTTTATTATTTATTACCTATAAAAACCTTATGATGTAGGTACTGTTTTTCTAATATCCTAATGTAGAAATTGAGTCTTATAGATGTGAAGACTTTTTCCTAAGATCTCACAGCCTGTCATTGGAAAAGCTACAGTTTAAACCCAAACTTGTGTGACTCAAAATGTACATGAATTTCAACCACTAGAATATATTGCCATCTTTTACACTTTCTACAAGTCCACATTTGACATTCTGGTCCTGTCAAAAAGTTCGCAGGTCTCATGTGGTCACTCTGATAATAGGAAGTAAGGGTTTAGAGAAGACACTATGAGAAATGTATCTGCTGTGTATCTTCACCCTCTAGACATTTCTGGATGTCTCCCATGCCTAGTTAGGTTTTTAAAGGTAGCAGATTCAGGGGTCCTAAAGAGCTATGCTATAGAAATCCTGGGATCTATGAATGAACTGCCTCCCCTGACATCACCTAATGAGCAATGCTGCTTTATGGCTCCATGAGGACAGAAACCTCATCTGTTTTATTCATGATTATTCCACAGTATCAAAGTTGGTAGGTAAATGCAGACCTAGTACTCTAATACCTAGCCTGGGAGAGAAGTGTAGCTCATCCTGGGATTGAATGCTCTTCTGTGAGGACTTCAAACACATTTATGAATCAAAAGAATATGCAAACATTGATTTACTTTAGATTTGGAAGCACCTTCTAATCCATTTCACCTCAAAAAGGTAAAAATTTGGAAGTGGCTTCTGCTTTATTCATACTCATATTACCTTTTGCTTTAATGGGCCTGGAAGCTCCATTTTTGACATTGATGTCAACCACAAGTTCCCTTCTCTGTCCTAACAGAATGCCCTCCCTTTGTAGTTTCTCTTCTTTCCCCCTGTCCCCTCTGTGCTTTTTACTTTTTGATTATCCTCTGCTTCGCTTCACTCTACCCCTTTGAGAGTTCAGGCTCTTGAGGAATTGTTATGCATTGAATTGTATCTAGTCCTGATGAGGAACAGGGATGCAGAAAGATTGACAAAATAAGCCCTTACTGGGATTTCCCATCAGAGTTTTACATAAAAGAAAATCCAGCTTATCAGAATATAGAGGTTAACTTCCTTCTAACGTGTCTCCTGTGAGTTACTTTTTCAAAAGAATGTCTGACTCCTTCATTTCCATGTCCTCAGTTCATCTGCACTGGTCAGGACCCCTTTCCTAATCTTTACATGGTCTAGACAGATTCCAGAAAGAATGAGAAGAAAGACAAACAGATGCATCCCATCACAAAAATAATAGAGTAAATGATACAATCAGTCATCAAACAACTAGGAAAATGAACATTCTTCACTACTCTTCAGACTTAAGGAACCATGGAGAAAGTATTGGACACAGATGCTTTGATTTACAGTTCTCGTTTGGAAGCCCTAAGATGGCTAAATTGAATGCACAAGTTAGATTAAGCTAAGAGTGTTGGTTTGACACTTGTGCCAGGTGCTACATTAGGTTTAGGAGGACACACAGATGAATAGGTCGTTCCCTGGCCATGCTGATCACAGTCCAGTTGGGAATGAGTTATATAAACGGAATTGGAATTATATAAATTATATAACTTATATAAATTTATAAATATATAAATTATATAAATTCCAATACAATGTGGTGTGGACAACAGTAGAATTATTCTTAGGTACTCCACACTAAACTCCATAATAAATCAAGGAATGGTTTCCAGAGAAAATGATGCTGAACCAAGTTCTCGTCAAAGTGAAGTAGATAAGAACAAAAGAGTTGTAAGCAAGGAGGATATGGTGAACAGATCATAAAAAGGCAGAGTATGCACAGAAACTCTGTTATTAGAGCATACAGTTTAAATATTTTTTAATGTTTATTTGTGTGGAAGAGAGAGACACAAAATGTGAGTGGTGACAGAGAGACAGGAAGACACAGAATGTGAAACAGGCCCCAGGCTCTGAATTGTTAGCCCAGAGCCCATAGCAGAGCTCAAACTTATGAACAGTGAGATCATGACCTGAGCTGAAGTCAGATGCTGAACCAATGGGGCCACCCAGGCGCCCCTAGAACATAAAGTGTAAATGAATGAGTGACAGAAGAGGAGGAGGGAGAATGGATGGGGCAAGGGCTTGACGGTCTTGTGTGTTGTGCTAAGAAGCCTGAGCTTGTACCTGATGGACCATCAGTAAGTGAAGGCATTGCTCTGCTATGGTTACAAATAACTCCCCCTTTTCACTGATTTAAAACAACAAAAGTTCATTTTTCTTTCACTACATGTCGATCACAGGTCAGCAGGGGGACACTGCCTTGTTGTTACTAAGGGACCCAGGCTACTGAAGTTTCTTGAATGTGAGAAGTTATGTTGTCAGAAGGAAAAGAGAATTCTGGAGGGTTTTGGTCCACAAAAAATTAGTGTTCATTAAGAGTTACTGTCTTGTTACATAGACCAATGGAACAGAATTGAGAACTCAGAAGTGGACCCAAAAGTATACAGCCAACTGATCTTTGACAAAGCAGGAAAGAATATCCAATGGAAAAAAGACAGCCTTTTTAACANAGAGTTACTGTCTTGTTCTAAAAGATCTGGGTATTTCCTTTCCCTCAATACGCAATCACTCTGACTTGTTAATGACCTCAACTCCATTGGCGGAAGGCTTGGACAGAGATTCAAGTTATTACATGTGGCAGTGCTGCAGGGTTTGTTTGTGTTTTCTCAAGGAGACCTGGATTCCTTTCAAGAGGCTATGAGGCTCATGATGGAGGCTCAAGTCAAGTTTCTGGCCCCTAGATTTGAAGATTTCCAGTTACATAGATCACAAAGGATTTTAATAGGCTACTTACCATTTTATTTCTATAGACATCATAATTAGTCGGCTGCTGACAAAGTGCCTTGTGTTCAAAACTTCCTGATTATTTCTTGATGTTACTTCTCACTAAAGTCATTGTTCTCCCCTGGTTTATGGCAATTAAATGCCACTTAGTTTTGGTTACTAGGGTTCTGTCATCCCTCCTGAAAGCAGAGAGTCACTTCATTGGCAGTATTGAGCTTTTCAAGGTTGTTGTTGCTCTTTTATTTAGTGTATTTCTTAATTCTTTGGTGAAAGGAGTATTCTCTGGGCCTTCTTGGGAGGAATTAATGGAAATGGGGGTAGATGTGCAGTTGCACATTTTAAATCCACTTCATCACTCCTATGTTGCTTTCTCTCTAAGATATATATATGTTAGAAGTATTATATATATATAATTATGTCATTATATATAATACATTATATATAATTACATATATAAATTATTTTATGTATATANTTTTGGCTTCTCAGTCTCACATTAAATATATTCCCCCTGGTAAATGCTCTCATGTCAGTGTGTTAGACTCCATTTAGTTATATTCCATCTTCCTTAGTCGAGTGCTCTTAGCATCTATTCTCATATACTGTCCAGTTTTTTTGTCAAAGTAAAATAGTTAAATCAGATAATTCTCTTGGAGCGTAACTGATCTCCTTCCTTGTTAGTTTTTGCATGATTGCACCTGGATCATTACACTCAAATTCTAAGAGTAGATGTTATAAGGGGTAATGGATGTGTGCTTCCTCCTACAAGATACCTGTTTCAAATGATTTCTTACCGGATTTCAAACAAGAGCAAGTGTGTCTCCTCAGAAGAGACTCTGAATGATTTTGAAGTTCATGAGTCTCATTTTCATCTGCATCTACCTAGATGTCCTCATTTCACAGGTCTGGAACCTATTATTTCTTATTGATGCCCTGACTTTCACAAAGAAGACTATCTATGAAATCAACTTCTATTGTACTTGTTCAAACTGCACAGGTAAATATGGCATCTGGTTGTAAGCATTCTCTGTCTCACAGCTATAAGAGGGGAATCAAAAATTATCTTAGGACTGCCATAGAAAGTCTCTTTTTCATGAACTAAGAGTTTAAACGTCCTAAGCTTATTTACTTCTTATAAGTTCTCCAACAGGCATAATGAAAGAAAGTAAGTCTCACCCCACAGTTTTGTTGTCATTGCTGCTACCGTAAAGGTCAGGGGCAGGAGACCTCTGGTTCCCCAAGACACTTGCTTTAATATACCAATAAATTAGTAAATTCTGATGACACAGTTTAAACTGTATGCTAGAGATGGTTGGTAAAGGCATACCTCGTTTTATTGCACTTTGCTTTATAGAGACTTGCAGATATTGCATTTTTTACAAATTGAAGATGTGTGGCAACCCTGCATTAAGCAAATCTGTTGGCACCATTTTTCCAATAGCATTTGCTCATTTTATGTCTCTTTGTCACATCTTGGCAGCTATCCCAATATTTCACACCTTTTTATTATTATTTGTTATGGTGGTCTGTGACCAGTGATCTTTAATGTTATCCTTAAAATTGTTTCAGGGTGCCATAAACGGTACCCACACAAAATGGCAGACTTAATCAATAAATGTGTGTGTTCTGATTCCTCCACCATTTCTCTCCCTGCCCTTGGGCCTCCCTATTTCTTGAGACACAACAGTGTTGAAATGAGACCCATTAATAACCCTACAGTGACTTGTATGTGTTCAAGTAAAAAGGGGAGTCACATGTCTCTCACTTTAAATCACAAGCTAGAAGTGACTAAGCTTAATGAGGAAGGTGTGTGGAAAGCTGAGAGAGGCCAAAAGTTAGGCCTCTTGCATGAAACAGTTATTCCAGTTATGAATGCAAAGGAAAATTTCTTTAAGGAAATTAAAAATGCTATTCTAGTGAACACATGACTGATAAGAAAATAGTAAAGCCTTATTGCTGATATGGAGAAAGTTTGGTAGTCTGTCGAGAATATCAAGCCAGTCGCAACATTCCCTTAAGCTAAAACTTAACCCAGAGCAAGACCGTTAATCTCTTCAATTCCAGGAAAGCTAAGAGAGGTAAGGAAGCTGCAGAAGAAGCATTTGAAGCTAGCAGTTTGGTTCATGAGTTTTGATGAAGTAAACTATCCCTATAACATAAAATCAAGGTAGAACAGCAAGTGCTCAAATGGAAACTGAAGCAAGTTATCCAGAAGATCTAGCCAAGATAACAAACTAAGATGGCTACACTAAATGCCAGCTTTTCCATGTATGCAAAATAGCTTTCTTTCAGAAAAAGATGTCACTTAGGGCTTTCATAACTAGAAAGGAGAAGTAAGCCTTCAAAATTTCAAAGCACTAGCTGACTTTCTTCTTTTTTTTTTTTTAAGTTTATTTAATTTGAGAGAGAGAGAACACACATGTGTGCAAGGGAGGGGGAGAGAGAGAGAGGGAAAGAGAGAATCCTGAATAGGCTCCACACTATCAGCACAGAGCCCAATATGGGGTTCGATCTCATGAACTCTGAGATCATGAGCTGAGCCACAATCAAGAGTCAGACACTTATCCAACTGTGCTGCCCAGACGCCCCCAGCTGATTCTCTTATTAGGAGCTACTGCAGCTGTAAGTTGAAGCCAGTGCTCATTTGCCATTCCACAAATCCTAGGGACTTAAGAATTGAGGCTGAATCTACTCTGCCTGTGCTTAATAAATGGGAGGCCTAGGTAACAGCTCATCTGTATACAACATGGTTTACTGAATATTTTAAGACCACTGATGATACCTAACCTTAGAAAAAAAGATTCTTTTCAAAATACTACTACTTATTGACAGGGCACCTGGTCCCCCGAGAACTCTGATGGAGGTGTACAGTGAGATTACTGCTGTTTTCATGCCAGCTAACACAGCATCCATTCTGCAGCCCAGGGATCAAGGAGTCATTTCGATTTTCAAGTCTTACTGAAGACATAAATTTCCTGAGGCTACACTTGCCATAGATGGTGATTCCTTTGATGGATCTGGACAAATTACACTGAAAGCCTTCTGGAAAGGATTCGCCCTTCTAGCTGCCATTAATAACCTTTGTGATTTATGGGAAGTGATCAGAATATCAACATAATCCAAAGCTTGGAAGAAGTTGATTCCAACCCTCATGTGAGGGATTCAAGACTTCGTTGGAGGAAGTCAGTGCAGATGTGGTGGAGACAGCAGGAGAAGTAGGATTCGAAGTAAAGCCTGAATTTGGGACTGAATGGCTGCCCTCCCATGATAAAACTTTAACAAATGGATATTTGTTTCTTATGGATGCACAAAGAAAATAGTCTGTTGAGATGGAATCTACTCCTGGTGAAGACGTTGCGAAGATTGTTTAATTGACAACAAAAAAATTAATATATTTCATAAACTTAGTTGATAAAGCAGCAGCAGGATTTGAGAGTATTAAGTCCAGTTTTGAAAGAAGCACTACTGTGGGTAAACCACTATCAACATGCTTCCTAGAAATCATTGTGAAAGAAGGAGTCAATCGATGCACCTATCTTCACTGTTGTCTTACCTTTAAGAAATTACCCGAGC
>NW_027530640.1:4120439-4125410 GCF_008692635.1 Crocuta crocuta
CCCGAGCCATACCTGTCTTCAAATCCCACCAGCCCAATCAGTCAGTAGCCATCAGCATTGAGGCAGGACCCTCCTCCAGCAAAAACATTGCATCTCAGTGAAAGTTCAATGATGATTCTCATTTTTTAGCAATAAAATACTTCTTAATTAAGATATGTGCATTGCTTTTTATACGTAATGCTATTGCACACTTCATATACAACAACTTTTATATGCACCGGGAAATAAAAAAAAATTAATTTGACCGACTTTATTTTGATATTCACTATATTGCAGTGATCTAGAACCAAACCCATATCTTCAATATATGTACCCATTTAAATTTTCAAGTTGCTTAGCATTCAAAGCTAATGGACTAACCAAATCAGTCCTAGGATTTTACCTTAGAGAATCTGTCTCCTAACTTCATTTATGGTGTCGATTGCTATATCCGTTGGGTTCACTTGGGAAAAAGAAATCATACTAGGAATTTCTATACTACGGTTTTAATGTTTAGAATTGAATACATAGCTATGGAAGGATTGACAGACAAAATCATAACCAGATCACCCAGATGTAATAACTGCAGAAAGCAGATGCCACTCCTGAGGCTGGGTGAAACAACAGGTTACCATAACCTAAGATCATAACCTAAGATTTTGATAGAGGGACCCCACGGCATTGGATCTCAGACCTTTGAGGAACACATACATGTAGCTGCTGCTAACACTTCTGGGGTTGATTCTGTGAGTGCGGAAAGTTATCAATGTCTAGAGCCAACTGCTGCTGCTGAGATGAATGGCCAGTGCTGTGGCAACACAGAGAGCAAACAAACTAAATAAAGGCCCTTCTCTACTCCTTCTTTCTTCCATTCTCTCTCTGTTACCTCCTCTTGACAGAATCTAACATAATAAGCCTCTGGTAAAGGAGTCCCGGAAAGGATCATTTGCAGAGTCCCAGATTAAGCATTATCTAAAAGAACATAGGAGAGGGTTGTGGAGCTGAGCTACAACAGGTACATAACCAGCATGAATGCATTCCATAAAGGTGCTAGAGAAGCAGTAATTTTTAAGTTAAAAAAACTTAAAAAAATAATTTGGCTAATTCTGTCTTTGCTTTAACTTTTTTCCCCATCTAGTATTTTGCTGGTTTTTGTTTTTTTTTTCTCATTAAGATATAATTGACCTACAACATTATGTTGGTTTTGGATGTACAACATAATAATTTGATATTTATACATATTGTGAAGTGATCATCACTATCAGCTCAGTTAATATCTGTTACCATCCACAGTAACAAGTATTTTTCATGTGATGAGAGCATTTAAGATCTATTCTCTTAGCAATTTTCAAATATGTATTATAATATTATTAATATTGTAATGCTATACATTACATCCCCATAATTTAATTATTTTATAACTGGAAGTTTGTACCTTTTGACCCCCTTCACCCATTTCTCCTCCCTTCTATTTCTTGCCTTTAGTAACCACCGATTTCTCCTCTGTAACTATGAGCTTGATTTATTGTAGCTGTTGTTGTTTTAAATTACACATATAAATGAGATCATATATGGTACTTAAATTTCCCTGTCAGTCTTATTTCACTTAGCATAATGCCCCCAAGGTCCTTCCATGTTGCAAATGGATAGATTTCATTCTTTTTTATGGCTGAATAGCATTTCAGTGGGTGTGTGTGTGTGTGTGTGTGTGTGTGTGTGTGCGCGCGCGCGCGCGCACGCACACGCGTGTATGCCACATCTTCTATATCCATTCATGTATCAGTGGACACTTAGATTGCTCTTATATCTTGGTATTGTAAATAATGCTGCAGTAAACAAGGGGCTACATATATCTTTTCAAGTTGATGTTTTTATTTCCTTTAGATAAATACCCAGAGGTAGAATTTCTGAACCATAGTTGTTCTATTTCTAATTTTTGGAGGAACCTTCATACTTCTTTCCTAAATGGCTGAACCAGTTTACATTTCCACCAACAGTGCACCAGGGTTCGGTTTTCCCCACATTCTTACCAACACTTGTTATTTCTTGTCTTTTTGGTCATAGCAACTTCAATAGATGTAGAGTGAATTTCATTATGGTTTTGATTTGCATTTCCCTGATGACTAGTGATACTAAACATCTTTTTGTGTGACTTGTTGGCCATCTCTGTGTCTCTTCTTTGGAAAAAAAAATGTCTATTCAGATTCTCTATTTTTTAATTCAGTTGTTTGTTTTTGCTATTGAGTTGTATTAATTCTCTATACATTTTGGATATTAGCTTCTTATCACATGCATGATTTGCACATATATTCTCCCACTCCGTAGGCTACTTTTTCATTTTGTGGATGGTTTCCATTGCTGTGCAGAAGCTATTTTGCGTTCACATTTGTTTACTTTTTCTTTTCTTGCCTTAGCTTTAGGAATCTGATCCAGAAACTCATCATCACGACCAATGTTAAGGAGCTTACTGCTTATGTTCTCTTTAAGTAGTTTTATGCTTTCAGGTCTTTCATTCAAGTCTTTAATGCATTTTGAGTTGATTTGTGTGTGTAGTATAAGATAATAGTTTAGTTCCATTGTTTTGCATGTGGCTCACCAGTTTTCCAGTACCATTTATTAAGGAGGCTGTCCTTTGCCTTTGATTCTTACTCTTTCTCTCTCTGTTTTTGTAGAGTTGTTGACTTTGGAATAAGAACAGTAAAGCAAATCAATAAAAAACAGGTTCACATAGATTTTCCTTTTTCTTTGTTTAGAGATTTATTTTTCACAGGAAATATTCTACAAATGATAATGTGTGTTATAGTTCAACAGTGTTTTTAATTTTTATTTTTAAATTTATTTCTGAGAGAGAGAGACAGCATGAGTAGGGGAGGGCCAGAGAGAGAAGGAGACACAGAATCCGAACAGGCTCCAGGCTCTGAGCTAGCTGTCAGCACAGAGCCCATCGTGGGGCTCGAACCCACTAACCGTGACATCATGACCTGAGCCGAAGTTGGACGCTCAACCGACTGAGCCACCCAGGTGCCCCAGTTCAACAGTTTTTATCTCTTTCTTTTCTCTCCTGATAAGAAGAACTCTCTTATTCACTAATATGACATAAAATGATTTCAGCCTATTTGACTGCAGCCCAATGTTTTACAAAGGACTTTAATCACCTCACAGTTTTAATGAAATCAAAGATTCCGTGTATAGGGGTAGCTCCTTGAGAACAAGGGGTGTGTTACTTCTACACCTGATCTGTTGTACTTGCATGCTTGAGGAATGGGAAAGGATGCTTTGATTTCTTGTCTTATTGCACTGTGTTTTACTACTTAGATCTTTACTACTTAAGTAGAAATCTGGAATGGATACTTGGGCATCAATACCCTATGGCTATAATGCTATGCAAGCCATTTCTGAATTTTATTCTCTTTAGAACTCATTGAAGCTTCAAATTCCTCAAAGATGGTTTGCTTCATGTACTCTGTACATGATACATGGCACATTAGCTATAGAATGATGTGCTGATTTATGGGTTTATGATTTAGTTTAATCATCTATCATGACTAACTGTCAGAGGTAGAGGTTTAATGTGGTTCTCTGACTTCCTGGTGTTTTCATTTGCTTTGAAGATCAAAAAAAATTTTTACATCAATTTTTGTTTTTTCATATATTTATTTTTTCTTATTATACCCTGGTATGCATTAGCTTTGGTTAATTAATAAGTGATTTTTCAACTCTTCTGTTTTCTTTCCTTACACAGTTTGAAACCAAGGCATCCAGCTTATACCTAATTTTCTTGCTCATTATAAATAAAAACTAGAAGCTCAATTAGAAAGAGAAAAGAACCCCATCGTGCTGCTTCTCAGGTATCTGCATGCATTATAAGAGATTGTTTGTAGGAGAACTGTGTGAGAGAGATGAAAACACCTATTTTAGGACGATTCAGTGGGGGCTTAGTCAAAGTGTGACTATCTCTTGCTAGAGAGTTTCTTAAAGGTCACAATCATTCCTTAGCCCTTGCCCCTTGAGACATTAGTACTTAATCAGGAAAAGCAATAGGGATGTCTTCAAATTCCGGTGCAGAAAAATCACAGTAATGACTAAATAAATATGTTCGGATGAACTAATGAACACAATTATTATATCTGAATTCTAATGACAAGTTCTGTGGTTAGTCACCAAGCATTTATTAATAATAGGTGCATCACGCATGTTGTGTTCAGAGTGAAAAAGTCTGTATTGTATTCAATACAGAAGATTATATTCAAAGTGAAATAGCTGCTAAGTAGTTTTGTGTTGTAAAGCATGGCCTCAGACAAAGTGCCAAAGAACTAGGTTTGAAAAGCAGCATCAGTTTTTTTTAATGGTTTGTTTATTTTTGAGTGAGAGAAATAGAGCATGAGTGAGGAAGGGGCAAAGAGAGAGAGGGAGTCATAGAATGTGAAGCAGGCACCAGGCTCTGAGCTATCAGCACAGAGCCCAACGTGGGACTCGAACTCACCGACTGCGAGACCATGACCTGAGCCAAAGTCAGACGCTTAACTTGACTGAACCACCCAGGCACCCAGCAGTGTCAGTTTCATTACCACACTTATCAGACTTCTTACCTGTTTCTTACCAGTCTATCTGAGTCCAAATTAAGAAAAAATGACTAAATTGTCAGCCTCTGGAGGGAGTGCTGTAGATTTCCCTTTTCCTCCTCTTGAAGAATGAGAGGGGATTGTTTTGCTCTATCCAAGTGAAGAGAATGGGCATTCCAAGAGATCCACTCACAAACTGGAATGATCTGAAGGTTGTGAGTTACATCTGAATTACAGGCTGCACGTTTGCTTATGCCTATTTGAAAATAAAAGTGGAAAGAGCCATAATAGGAACAGGGTTGTGGGGAACCTGGGTGGCTCCATCACTTGAGCATCTGATTCTTGAATTCGGCTTAGGTCATGATCCCACAGTCATGGGATAGAACACCATAATGGACTCCATGCTGAGCATGGAATCTACTTGGGTGAG
>NW_027530640.1:4125962-4139276 GCF_008692635.1 Crocuta crocuta
CATGCTGTCTCACTAAGGAAAAAAAAAGGAAACAGAGTTGAGTATTAGGGAAGGCGCATGTTCACTATTTAGTACATAAAAGATCATGATCAGGGTGCCTGGATGGCTCAATCAGTTAAGCATCCAGTTTTGGCTCAGGTCATGATCTCTCAGCTTGTGAGTTAGAGTCCTGCATCAGGCTCCGTGCTGACAGTTCAGAACCTGGAGACTGATTCAGATTCTGTGTCTCCCTATCTCTCTGCCCCTCCCTTGCTCATGCTCTGTCTCTCTCTGTCTCAAAAACAAATAAACATTAAAAAAAAAAAAAAAAGATCATGATCCTTCCATGGACCAGCTGGCTATGGGAAAGGGAACCAGGCTTCAGTAGTGTTGCAAGAAGAACGAGGTTACAGAACATATCACTGAGCAAGAGTGAATTGGATGAGGTCAAGTTGGGTAGATTGTCTATATCAAAGATCTGGCTGTTCTCTGCAGGGCTTCCTGAAGAACCCACATGCACCTCTGCTGTGAGAGAACGAGCCTTTAAATGTCTGTAACACAGAAAACACTGATGGATGAGGAGGGTGAGCAGCAGCACCATTTGAAGTTAGAGACATTTGCCCTCTTTGCTCTTAGCCACTCCAAGGTTCTATACCCCTGGGGAAGAAGGAGCGGGAGGGGGTGGAGAAGTGTTCATTGGACAGCTAGTAAATGGTCTCAGCTAGGGGAGGAATAGAGCATTAAACCAATTTGAGGGTTAAATTTTATATTGTATCTAATTTTACTGAAATGGCTTATTTAAAACCTGAAATTGGCTGTAAAACTCTACCACCTAAAATGTTACCAAGGAATTGGATAAAATACATACAGAGCAAAGACTGCATAAGTGACCATAGCAGGATTTGATTAAATATGCAGAGGAACAAAAACAAAAAAGCTTTCTAAGTGTGTACTCCACTGAGTCAGGCCATTCAGTATGCCCATGAGGAGCCATCTTATCTTTTCCTGCCCACTCTTCTGGCTTAATCTCCTGAATTCAGATCACTTTACATCCACTGCCACCAAGATCTCTCCCACCTTAAGGCTTGCTGTTTTCTCTACCTGGAATGTTCATTCTTGGATCTTCCTAAGACTGGTGCCAGCTCATATATCCCTCCCTCAGAGAGGCATTTCCTGACTATCTTGTCTAAGTTTGCTTCCTTCTCTTACTCATTTACTTTATCCCATACCCCCGCTTATTTCTCCCGTGGTAGTTATGCCATCCCTAATTATTTTGAACACTTATTTATTGCCTTGCTTGTTGATGTTGAATTAGTCTATTTTATCTCTGTATATCCCAGAGTCTGGGATATAACCATTCAGTAAACACGTATAAATGAATGAGTGAAACAAGCCTCATTGACTTAAGAGAATCTTAAGTTTACTAGTAAACAGTAATAATTGCCATGTCACTCCCTCCCACATATAAACTGGTGGCTAATGACAGAAATAGGGCTGTGGCTCAGGGCCTTTCACTGTATAGAAACAGATACTTCGGGGGCACCTGGGTGGCTCAGTCGGTTAAGTGTCCGACTTCGGCTCAGGTCATGATCTCATGGTTCGTGGGTTCTGGCCCCGCATCGGGCTCTGTGCTGACAGCTAGCTCAGAGCCTGGAGCCTGTTTCGGATTCTGTGTCTCCTTCTCTCTCTGACCCTCCCCTGCTCACTCGCTCTCTCTCTTTCTGTCTCTCAGAAATAAATAAAAAACATTTTAAAAAAGAGAAAAAAGAAAACAGATGCTTCTGTTTTCCTTGTGGCAAAATGATTGCCTTTAGAAAACAAAATGCAATAATTTGTACTTACTGTGTATCATGTGCTTTAAACATTTATTCATTTACTTTTTTAAAACTCTTCAAGGTCAGTTTGCTATTTTATAGATTCATTTTATAGATTCAAAATCTAAGGGTTCCAGTGGGCACAGGACTGGAAATTTGCTTTGTCAACATTGCATCCACATTCATTTGGCTCTGAAGTCCATGGTCTCCCTGGAACATCATATTGCTTTCAATCTTAAAATTGTTAGGTCATTGGTAATACCATATATGACATAAATGGTGGCTTTATGGAGTTGAGATACCTCTAACTCACTGTTTGACTTTGCCTCTAGGATCAGGGGCTCCTTGTAACAAACCCTTGGATTTGTTTGTTTTATCTTGTTTTGCATGTATTATTTGGACAAGACCCCAAAGACCAAAAGAATATAAATTGTAGAATTTGTCTTTGACTTTTTGGCTGAGACAAAGATTGTCTGTGCACGTGGTTTACTGGGAAGGGTTCCCAGAAGAAACTGGTTAATGGTATGGGAGTGAGGGGGGTACACGACAGAATCCAAGCCAGGGGCTCACCTCTGGGGAGGGTTAGCCACTTTCTGTATTGATTGTGAAGTTGTTGAAGTGGAAACTTCAGAGTTGTCTTGACCTGAGTAGAAGAGATGGGCTTTTATACTCTCCTGCCAGGCACTGGCTGGGGGAGGGAGATGGGAAGGTGCCAGTGGAAACCTGCGGGTTCTCTGCTTCTGCAGCCCAGCTGTGCCAGAAGGGAACATTCCTGTGTCTAGGCCTGTGGAGGCAAAAGAACACCAGAGGCCTGAGGAGGGGTGTGCAGAAACTGTATGCCAGGTAATTTAGGTAAAGTGCTGACCAGTACGCATTATACTTAATCATAACTGTCTTATTTTAAAGGAAAACTGAATTCCTCTTGTACAAGGAAAAATTGAAATTTCATTTTGTGACATGACTAGGCTGTTGATCTGAAATGAAAATGTAGGGTCCTGAGGTGCTTTCCGAGATGGATGTTGGTGGGAATGGCATATTGTTGTAGTAGAGGCATAGGGTCCTTGTAGCAAGGCTTCAGAAAATGCATCATCACTGATTTACGAACGTTGGCTGTACTCTGACCATCTCTTTATTGCCTCCTGAGTCGGAAAGCTCAGCACATTATTGTTTGAGAGGCCAAATGCTCTTAAGGCAATCTATGGGATGCCTCTCTTTCCAGTCTCTTCTTTATAGCTTGAGAACCTTTATAGCCCTTTCATCACTCCCTGTTTGACTTCATTTCTGTTCTGCAGTTTTCTGATCCTCCCCAGAAATTTCTTCCTTTGACATGCTGGCAAAACCTTTTGCTCTCTTATTCCTCACCTCTCCCTAACTTTTGTTCATGCATGTGTTTAAATTACCATCACACACTTACTTTTAGTGAAAGGATTTAAAATATAAGTGTACCAACTGACCTTTATTTCTCTATATTCTTTTCCAAATCTAATACTTTTGTTTTTCCTTCTGAGTTTAAATTACTCTTTAATAATTTCAGTTATATTTGCATTCTGTTTTTGGTGCGGGTCAGAGTAATTTAGCAGACAATAGGAAAACCTAATATGATTTGAAGTACAGTGGAATCCAAATCGTGGTTCTTCACCAGAACTGAGTTCCATTTATAGTGACTTGCTAGAAATGATTTCTTATCTCAAAATAAGAGATAAGCTTAACATTCTAAATATTTTTATATGTGTTTTACACATTACCAATTAATACATGATGAATGAACTTGTGATAATGTTGAATATTCTACTATAATTGGTTAATTTTATGTGTCAGATTGGTTGAGCCATGGTGCCCAGGCATTTCATCAAACATTCTGGATGTTTCTCTGAATGTTCTCTGAATGTGTTTAACATTTAAATCAGTTGACACTGAGTAAAGCAGATTACTTCCATACCGTGGGCAGGCCTCCTCCAACAATTTGAAGGCCTTAATTTTGAAAAGACTGACATCCCCTGAGGAAGAAGGAATTTTGCCAGCAGACTGCCTTTGGACTGAAATGGCACCTGTCCCTGGGTCTCTAGCCAGATTATTCTGCAGATTTTGGACTTGTACTTCCCCAATCACATAAGCCAATTCCTTAACATCTAGCTATATAGCCAGCCAGCTATATATCAATCTGTCTATACATAGCCTGATGATTGTATTTCTCTGGAGAACCCTTATACGTTTATCTACTTTAAATTGACCTGTTAAAACCTTATCCTTTTAAAAGGAGAAAAAGGTTTAGTGTAAGGGCTCAGTCACCAATAAAATTATTTTGGAAATGATAAATGTTGAGTGTGGTCTATTTTTTTATGATCAACAAAGAAACATATTAAAATGAAACAGTGACAAAGCCTAACCTCTCCCTACTCCTACCCCTTAGCCGTGACTGTTGACTGAGTTAGGAGTTTTATGTTCAGCTCTCTCAGCAGTGAACAGGCCATGGACCATTTGTCCACCCTCTGAAAATGGCTGTAAGTGGATTTTTTTTCTCAAATCTGAGTAATGTATAGGCTTTTCCTAAAGAAAAAAGTTAGAAATATCCACTGTTGAACTATATATATATATTTTAAATTAGAGTAGTACTTAAATATGAACACCACAGCAATCAGACAACAAAAAGAAATTAAAGGCATCCAAATCATCAAGGAAGAGGTCAAACCTTCCCTCTTCACAGATGAGTAAAACGCAGGGGTGCCTAGGTGACTCAGTCAGTTGAGTGTCCAACTCTTGATTTCTTTTCAGGTCCTGACCCCAGGGTCATGAGATCAAGCCCTGCATTGGGCTCTGTGCTGAGTGTGGAACCTGCTTAAGGTTCTCTCTCCCTCTTCTTTTGTCCCTCTCTCTCTCAAAAATAACTGAAACATTTTTTTTAAAAAAGAACATTTATTAAAAACAAAAAAAAAGCAAAGAAAACCCAAAAGACTCCTTCAAAAACTGCTAGAGCTGATACATGAATTTAGCAAAGTTGCATGATATAAAATCAATATACAGAAATTGGTTGCATTTCTATACACCAATAATGAAGGTGCAGAAAGAGATATCAAGGAATCGATCCCATTTACAATTGTCCCCCAAAACCATACTATACCTAAGAATAAACCTAACCAAAGAGGTAAAAGATCTGTATGCTGAAAACTATAGAAAGGTTATGAAAGAAATTGAAGAAGACACAAAGAAATGGGAAAACATTCCATGCTCATGGATTGGAAGAACAAATATTGTTAAAATTTCAGTACTACCCAAAGCAATTACACATTCAGTGTAATCACTATCTAAATACCACCAGCATTCTTCACATAGCTAGAACAAATGATTCTAAAATTTGTATGGAACCAGAAAAGACCCCAAATAGCCAAAGTAATGTTGGGAAAGAAAACCAGAACTGGAGGCATCATAATTCTGGACTTAAAGCTGTATTACAAAGCTGTAATCATCAAGACAGTATGCTACTGGCACAAAAACAGACACATAAATCAACTGAATTGAATAGAGAACCCAGAAATGGATCCATAGATATATGGCCAACTAATCTTTGACAAATCAGGAAAGAGTATCCAATGGAAAAAAGACAGTCTCGTTAGCAAATGGGTGAAGGGAAAACTGGACAGCAACATGAGAAGAATGAACAGAACAGGAACAAAATTTTTTATTTTGTTCACTGATATTTCCTAGCTCCTAGAGTGGTGTTTGACATATGTTAAGTATATCCATCCATTCACTGGGAAATGACTGAATGAATCCTTATATTTCTTATCTGGCTATAAAATCCAAAGCAAACTTCACTATTAAGTATATTAAAACAAGTCTATTAAACTGAAATATTTAATAACATTAATTTAATGCCATAGATAATATTGTTTTACTAAAATTAAATTTTTGCTTTCAGCTTGAATATTGTACTATTGTTGTGGTACAAAAATGTTTGGCTTCAGCATTTATTCACTTTTTTCTCCTGAAAAGTATTTACATGGTTTTCTTTGGCCTTTGGCTTATACCAATGTGTTATTTTTATATAAATATATTCAGTGGTTTACTGATAAATGTTTAGTCCTCAGCTCTCTAAAAACAAGAAGTGTGCATGCGTGTATAATATGCATATATACATATGTACATAGGTTTATTATAGAGCTTAATGATATAAAGGATATATACCACACATATTATTTATTATAAATTTCATAAAGCCAGTTGGCATGTCTTTCCATTTATTTGTGTCTTCTTTAGTTTCTTTCATCAGTGTCATATAGTTTTCAATATATAGTATTATGCCTGAATCACGAGTCCCCAGAGACCTCCAAAGAGCCAACACCAGTGCAAGTACATAAGGGCCCTTATTACAAGCTCGAGCAGGGGCTCACCCGTCATCCGATGCAGTGGCAGCAGAGTGAAGCCCTGAACAATACCAAGCAGGGTTTTTATGGGGTAAGGGATGGGGGTGTTACAGTGCACATGTTGTACACATAGCATCCTCACATAAGTACCAATCATAATTGTACAGCACCCATGGCAACAGCTTTGACCATTCAGTATCTGTGAGGTGTTCGTTACTTTTGGCGGGACCTAATCATGACCTTTGAGAATCCTTTGAAAATGACCAATTATGAGGTGAGTTTAAAGGGCCCACGTGGGGTTCAGGCAAGCAGTGGGTGCTTGGCTAGTTTGTACAGAGTAGTTATCCATAGTCCCCAGACCCTGACTCAGACCACAGGAATGTTACTCCTATCTTTCTTAGCTTCTTTTGATTGGCTGACCTGAGGGTGGTCCGAGGGTGGCTTCAGCTAAAGTTTTTCCTGGAACTGGGGCTACATGCAGCCAGAGGTTGCTCTCCGAATGGAGGCCTTAATCTCAAAATGGCGTTACTTAGGCCCTCCAATTGCTCCTTGGTTAAATTTATTACCGAGTATTTTATTGTTTTCTTAAATTTTTTTATGTTTATTTATTTTTGAGAGAGTGAGCAGGGGAGGGGCAGAGAGAAAGGGAAACACAGAATCTAAAGTAGGCTCCAGGCTCTGAGCTGTCAGCACAGAGCCTGACGTGGGCCTTGAACTCACACACTATGAGATCATGACCTGAGCCGAAGTCAGATGCTTAACTGACTCAGCAACCCAGGCGTCTCTATTGTTTTTGAGGCTGTTAAAAATGAGGTGGCTTTATTTATTTCTTTTTATATAGTTTGTTGTTAGTGTATAAAAGCACAACTGATTTTTCCTTTTGCTGGTTTTATTTTCTGCAATTTTACTGAATTGGTTTATTAGTTCTAACAGCCTTTCAGCATGGCTATCTTGAGCTTCCTTACAGCATGGTGATCTCAGAGTAGTTAAACTTCATGATGTCCAAATTCCCCTGGAGCGAATGATCAGAGGAGCAAGTTACGAGTCTTTTGTCTTGATCTTGAAAGTTCCTCAACATCACTTCACTTGTATTCTCTTGGTTAAAGAGAGAGAGGGAAGGGGACTTGGCAGGGATGTGAACAATTGGAGATATGGTTCATTGGGAATCATATTTGGAGATTAGCTACTACACATATGGCTTTCTTACTGTATTTTTGATAGGTTGGGCCTAAAGCTAATGTCAAATTAAAATGGAGATTTAGTGAAAAAAAAAAAAAAAGCCCCACATTATAGAATTACCATATTCAGTCTACGGCCATACCACCCTGAACGCGCCCGATCTCGTCTGATCTCGGAAGCTAAGCAGGGTCGGGCCTGGTTAGTACTTGGATGGGAGAATTACCATATTCAGACTTAGAACACACTTATCTAATGACTTCTTATAGTCCTTCTAACCATTTTATGTTCCAGGCAAACATAAACACTTTGGTCCGTGCGAAGTGTTTTCAGGGAATTAAGCAGTCTAGATCCAGGAATCTAGACATTTGAGTGTTGGAAGTGACTTAGAGGTTTTTATCATCTACTCACACTTTAAAGCAAGGGAAATCAGGGCTCAGATAAGTTAGAGGGACATGTTCACAGGAATTAATACAAGTATTTTGTAGCAGAACCACAAATAGTACTCAGGGCTTTAAATGTTCTTTTCTTTATGCTTCATGTTATCAGCATCTTTGGTGAATAGTGTGTCCCCTATGGGAAGAACTTGTGTTCATGTGAATTTAGTAATGTGGGGAGTGGTAACAAAATTGATTACTTAGGAAATAGTGCACAAATGTAATCCCTTTTAGTAAACTATTAAAATGCTTTTCTTTGCCTTGTTTCACTTTGTAACAAGTTTCATAGAATCAAGTGAAGTTATACTTAACCATCAGTTCTCTAGAGTTAAGAGTCTTTTTCTTGGTTTGTCTCTCTTTCTTTCCTTTGCTTTTTTTGTTTCTTAAATTCCACATATGAATGAGAGCATATGGTATTTGTCTTTCTCTCACTGACTTATTTTGCTTAGCATTATAGTCTCTAGCTCCATCCATGTTGTTGCAAATGGCAATATTTCATTTTTTATGTTTGAATAAATATTGTATATATATACCACATCTTCTTTATCCACTAATCAATCAGTGCACACTTGGGCTGCTTCCATATCTTGGCTATAGCAAATAACGCCGCTATAAACCTAAGGGTGCATATATCGCTTTGAATTAGTGTTCTTATATTCTTTGGGTGAATACCTAGTAGTGCAATTACTAGATCATAGGGCAGTTCTATTTTTAACTTTTTGAAGAACCTCCATACTGTTTTTCAGAGTGGCTGCACCAGTTTGCATTCCCACCAACAGCGCATGAAGGTTCCTTTTTCTCCACATCATCAGCACCATTTGTTTCTTGTGTTGTTGATTTTAGACATTCTGACAGATGAGAAGAGATATCTCATTGTGGTTTTGTTTTGCATTTCCTTCATTATGAGTGCTTTGAGCATCTTTTCATGTGTCTGTTGGCCTTTTGGGTCTTCTTTGGAAAAATGTCTGTTCATGTATTCTGCTCATTTTGTAATTGGATTATTTGTGTTTTGGTGGTGAGTGTTGAATTTTATCAGTTCTTTGTATATTTTGGATACTACCCCTTTTTTTTTTTTTGATATGTCACTTGTGAGTATCTTCTTCCATTCAGTAGGTTGCCTTTTAGATTTTTTGTTTTCTTTGCTGTAGAGACACTTTTTAGTTTGATGTAGTCCCAGTAGTTTATTTTTGCTTTTATTTCTCCTTCCTCAGGAGACATATCTAGAAAGATGTTGCTTCAGTCCATGTCAAAGAGATTACTGCCTATGCCCTCTTCTAGGATTTTTATGGTTTCATTTAGGTCTTTAATCCATTTTGAGTTTATTTTTGTGTATGCTGTACGAAGTAGTCCAGTTTCATTCTTTTGCATGTGGCTGTCCAATTTTCCCAACACATTTTGTTTAAGAGACTACCTTTTCCCTATTACATATTCTTGCCTCCTTCATCAAAGATTAATTGCCCATATAATTGTGGGTTTATTTCTGAGTTTCTATTCTATTCCATTGATTAATGTGTCTTTGTTTATGGCAGTACCATTCTGTTTTATTATTATTGCTTCATAATATAACTTAAAATCTGGAATTGTAATACTCCATTTGTGTTTTTCTTTTTTCAAGATTGCTATGGCTATTTGTGGTTTTATATAAAGTTTAGGATTTTTTGTTTTACTTCTGTGAAAAATGCTGAAGGTATTTTTATGAGTGTTGCATTAAATGTGTAGATCACTTTGGATAAAAGAGACATTTTAACAATATTTATTCTAATCCATGGGCATGAAATGTCTTTCCATTTTTTTGTGTCATCTTGAATGTCTCTTTCATCATTGTGTTATAGTTTTCAGAGTATAGGTCTGTCACCTCTTTGGTTAAGTTTATTCCTGGATATTTTATTGGTTTTTATGGGATTATTTTCTTAATTTCGCTTTCTGCTGCTTCATCATTAGTGTTAGGAATGCAACAGATTTCTGTACCTTGATTTTATACCCTGTGACTTTATTGAATTCATTTAGCAGGTATAGTAGTTTTCTGGTGGAATCTCTAGGGTTGTCTGTATAATATCGTGTCATTTGCATATAGTGAGAGTTTTACTTCTTCTTACCAATTTGGATGCCTCTTAAATCTTTATGTTGTCAAACTGGCGTAGTTAGGACTTCCAGCATTATGTTGAATCAAAGTGGTGAGTGTGGACATCCTTATCTTGTTCTTCACCTTAAGAAAAAAGCTCTCATTTTTTCTCCATTGAGTATGATGTTGGCTTTGGGTTTTTCATATAAAGCCTTTATTATATTGAGATATGTTCCCTCTAAACCTACTTTACACAGGGTTTTTATCATGAATGGATGTTGCGCTTTGTCAGGTGTTTTTTTCTGCATCTGTTGAAATGGCTGTATGGTTTCTATTGACACATCACCTTGATTGCTTTGTCAATATTGAACCACCCTTGCATCCCAGGAATAAATCCTGCTTAATTGTGTTATATGGTTTTTGTAATGTATTATTGGATAAAATATAGTTTTAATACAGGGCTTATGGTTGAAAAACCAGGGACCAACCCATTTCGAAGTCCTGAGTCTAGAAAGTAGTTGGGGGTGACTTTTGGATCTCAGCTCATGGTGTTCCCCAGGGTGTTGGAACTGCCAAGGGAACATAGGCATGCTTGGTTCAGGGGTTGAGAAATAATTGGAACCTTATTGGCCTGATAATTCTAAGAACTTTTTTCTTGTTTTTAGAATACAAATCTCTATTAACTTTTCCTCTGAAACTTTCCTAAAAGGTACAGTGTGGATGGTATGGTGGGTATGCAGGTACTCTTGGAGTTCAGATGCCATACATTGGTGGATCCCAAATTCAGAGCTGGAAGGTGTGCTGAGCCATTAAGTTCAACTACTCATCAGAAATTAGGTTGTTCTGGCAGAAGATAATCCTGTCTGATTACCGAAGCAGCTGCCGGCCAGATGGGACTGACAGTTCTTCTTGGAGACTAATTCCTGGCAGCTTCTGTGCGTAAGAGGCAACACATATGCTTTCTGCTACCATTGCCTCCACCTAGGATCAAGTTAATTACTGCCTTCATTCTTTTTTTCTGTTTTGTGCCCTCTCTTCCACCTACTCAAACTCCATATAGCCTTCAATGCCAGTTTTAAGTTCCCACACAGGTTTCCCTGACAACTCCAGCCTGTACTGGCCTCACAACTCTCAAGTCTTTTTCACCTCCTAGAGTCTTTAGAAAAATGTCTGGAATGACTTTTCCACCTAGATTGCTAACTTGCTGTACAGCAGTCGTTTGCCCAATGGCTTCATGTTAGAATCACCACTGGGGCTTTCATAACTACTTACACGCAGACTGTCACCCAAATTAATTAAATCAGAATCACTAGTATTAAAGACATCTGCCCGTAATCCCCACACCTCCCACCCTGCATCATTTATTTTTAATTCCCCAGATGATTCCAGTGTGCAGCCAAATTTGCACCCACTGCTGTACATATACACTCTAATTTCTAAAAGGGTGGAAGTGAAAGTTAAACTCCTTTTGTATGCCTCAGGATCCTTAGCACTGGTTTGGTCACAGAGTGGTGACTTACAAACACTGGTGCATGGTTCAGGGCTGGGAGAACCAGTACCCACATGTGGACTGAATTAAGCATGTGGTCACAGTCCAGATAGGCAATAGGTGAAGGTGTTAATATGCAGACTTGGGGTTCATATCTGGAATAAAATCCTGATTGTGGTATTCAGTACCATGAACTTGGACAGCTGACTTGAATTCATTGTTCTTCAGCTTACCCATCTGTAAAGTAGGGAAAAGTATATTGCTTACCTCATAGGATTCTTCTGCAAACTTTTAATGTATAAGTGACTTGGAAAATCACCTGGCATTTAATAAGCCCTCAACAAATCATAGCTACTTTTTTATTGTGCCATAAGGAAGCTTCTGTTCTTTTTGTCTCATATTCTTTAATACTTATTTTCCTTCAAAGCTTGAGAAAGTAGGATATCAAGAATTACAATGATAGTATTTACAACAAAAAAATTTAATATGGATTCCAGCTTCAAAAGAAAAACCAGGAGAGGTGTGCCTGCGTGGCTCAGTTGGTTGAGCAACAGACTCTTGGTTCTGGCTCAGGTCATGATCTTGCAGGTTTGAGTTCAAGCCCCACATTGGGCTCCATGCTGACACTGTGGAGCCTACTTGGGATTCTCTTTCTCTCTGCTCCTCCCAAGCTCTCTCTCTCTCTCTCTTTCTTCTCACGCTCTCTCTAAAAATAAACTTTAAAAATAAAATAAAATAAAACAGAGTTATATAAAAAAGGAAAAAAAAAACAGAAGAAATAAAACTGGACCATATGTGTTCCCTCTGAATCACTAACACACTAACAAGTCAGTGAAATTGTTCACCCTTTTTAGGTTGTCCTGAGAAGCAGTGATGAACAATAAACTTCAAGAATGGCACTTAATGACAGCATCTGACTAGCACAGTCTGCTTCTTGTGGTCTATAGCTCTAGCTATAGACTAACAATATTCATAAGACAAATAAGTAATAATATTGAACCAAAACCTCTTGGCACATTTTAACAGAATTAGTTCTTATTTATGTTCTTACTAAAGTCATTTAAAATGCCATTGACTGCCAGGGCATCTATCATAAGACAGGTGCTACTGGGTTTGAATTTATATTAGAGAAGGTTTCTAGATGAGAATATTGGATGTATGCATTCATATTCCTCTCTGGATATATTTTATATAATTACACCATATTTTTTTTTACAAAGCCCTCTACCGCCAATTCAAGTAATTTTTTAAGTTTTTAAATTTTCATTCCAGTATAGTTAACATATAATATTATATTAGTCTCAGGTATATAATATAATGATTCAGCAATTGTATATAATGTTCTGTGCTCATCATTTTTTCCTTTGTTTGCTTTATTTCTTAAATCCCACATATGAGTGAAGTCATATGGTATTTGTCTTTTTCTGACAGACTCACTTTGTTTAGCATTATACTCTAGCTCCATCTCTGTCATAGCAAATGGCAAGATTTCATTATTTTTTATGACTGAATAATATTCCATTAAATATATTTTTATATGTATATATGTATATAAAAATGGATAGAGAAGATATGTTGTACATATTAAAATATATGAATATGTAAATATATAATATATAATGTATTTCTATATAAAATATATGTAAGCATCTTCTTAATCCATTTACAGTAATTTCTAAGGTTACAGTATAAAAACTGATTAATTAACAGTATAATTAAAAAATATATCTGAACTGGGGTGGGTTTTTTTAAGTTTTTATTTAAATTCCTGTTAGTTAACATGCAGTGTAATATTATTTTCAGGTGTACAATGTAGTAATTCAACACTTCCATACATCACAGGGCACCCATCACAATAAATGCACTCTTAATCCCCATCACCTATCGAACCCATCCCCCCACCCACTTCCTTTCTGGTAACCATCAATTTGTTCTCAATAGTTAAGAGTCTGTTTCTTGTATTTCCTTTTTTTTTTTTTTTTTTTTTTTTTAAAAT